>NC_092394.1:0-326627 GCF_030028105.1 Mobula birostris | reverse complement strand
AGGACATCAAAGAGGTGGTTGCTGGAGGCCGAAGAATGACTACTGAATTGCCTTGAGTGGGTGAACTGGGCCATATTCAACGAGGCATCAGAGGATCTGAGCTAATAAGCCATGGTTGTCACAAACTTTATAGAAACAACCATAGACGAGTATTTGCCCACAAAATCATTTGGAGTCTTTCCCAGCCAGAAGCCCTGGCTGAGCCAAGAGATCCACAATCTGCTGAGGGCCATATCAGTGGCATTCAAGTCTGGCAACTAAGTAAGGTACAACCCCCCAGAAAGCCATCTCGCATGTGAAGTGGCAAATCTGGTCAAACTTAAATGATTGAAGGATGCTCAACTGCTGTGACAGGTTTTGAATGCTATCACCTCCTGCAAAGTGAAAGCAAGTGACATATCATAAGTGACAACAAAGTTTTGCTCCCAGATGATCTCAATGCTGTTTATGCCTGCTTTGTTATCAAGGGGAATGGCTACGCCAGTACTCTGCACTGGCTGCCTACCCCTCTTCCTTCTCCTGACAGTTACCCAGTTACCTGCATCATGCACTTGAGTAATTGTCTCCCTTTAGCTCTTGTGAAACAACCCCTCTGTCTGCTGAATTATCTGCAGGTCATCCAGCTCTAGTTCCCTAAGGCTGTCTGGAAGGATTTGTAGCCAGATACAATTCTCACAGGTGCTGTCATCAGAGACCCTAGATGTCTCCATGACTTACCACATCATGCAAGAGGAGCAACCACTACCCTGGATTCTGTACCCACTGCTTTAGCCTGTGCAATAATCAAGAAAGAAAGCAAACCTAGCAGAAACCTCACTCTAGCCTCTGCTTCTTCTCATCAAAACCTCAACTCTCCACTCTAAACTTGGCCACTCCTTCAACTTAAACATTTTTTATTGGCCTTCGCCAATTGCCGAATTATCCAATGAATTTACAGCTAACAATGTATACTTGCGCCTCTTTTATGCTCTGGCTAGCTGAAACTGAGCAGAAAGTCCAAACAGGTGTCAAAAACTGGAAGAAATAGATTAGGGTAATGGGAAAGAAATTTAAAGAGGATGTGACAAAAGTTTTATTCACTTGAAGGATGGTTGGGATTTGGTATGTGCTGTCTGAGTGGGTGATGTGAATGGGTAATCTTGATGAAGTAAAGACAAGCGATGAATTTCTGAGGCTTAGAAGTCTACAGGCTAAATATTGGCAAATTAATGTTGAGAGGCTCTTGATGTTTAGCATGTAGTTTGTGGGCCAAAGAGTATGTTTCTGTGTGGGATGAATCTATGAGTAAGGAGCGAGATAAATTTGTAGATGGAACAGGCATTGAGGAGTATGGGGATACAATGGGAATCTGGGAATGGCGGAACTCTATCACCGTTAAGGCGGCAGGAAGATAGGGTGGGCATGGATGTTTGGAAAATGGAGATGTGGGTGAAGGCAGAATAAATAATGGAGGAAGAAGACATTCTTTGAAGAAAGAAGACATCCTTGGCGTCCTGGAAAGGAGAGTCACATCCTGGTAGCAGATGTGGAGGAGATGAATGAACTAAGAAAAAGGAATAACATTTTTACAGGGGCTCTGATGGGAAGAGGTACAGTCAAAATACCCCTTGGGAATCAAAAGGTTTATAAAAGATATTGATTGAGAGTTTGCTTCCAGAGATAGAGACAGAGAGATGGAGAAAGGGGAGGGAGGTCTTATAGAGGAGATCACAGAAAGAGTGGAGGATTTTAATTTTCTGAATATTGATTGGAATTGCCTTAACTCAATGGGCTTAGATGGGATGGAATTCATTTAATGTGCTAAAGATAGTTTATCTCACCAGAAAGTGGGCTGTTCTTGACCTTATTTTAGGCAGATGGAATTTAATCCAGACAAGTTTGATGTTCTCCCTGGAGTGAAGGACGTTGAGTGATGTCTTGATAGAAATATGTAAGATTATAAGAGACATGGATTGGGTTGATAGTCAAATCTTTTTCCCTTGGTAAGGAGTTTTAAAGGGGATTTAAGGATATTCCCCTGGTTGTACAGTAACTTTGATGTGGCTTTTGTAATTTCACGAACAGGCAAGTCCAACAACAACAACAGCAACAGCAGCAACAACAACAGCAACAGCAGCAACAACAACAGCAACAGCAGCAACAACAGCAACAGCAGCAACAACAACAACAACAACAGCAGCAACAGCAACAGCAGCAGCAACAACAACAACAACAACAACAACGACGACGAAGACGATGAATTTCCAGGTAACAGATCAATGATCAACTGAAGACCACTGGCGGCAGGGTGGATATTTGAATAATAATATAATACGTTTTAAAAATAATATAAAGGATTCCATTATAATGGAGTGCAGGGACAGAGAAATCTGTTGGCACAAGACATTGAAAAAGGCTTACACAATTCTGGGCTTTATCAACAGGGGTATTGTGAATAAAAGGAAGAAATTCATGTTGACCTTTATTGTGAGAAGTGTGGAGTTGCGGAATAACCTAATCTAATCTAATAAGTATTGTTACAATATTATTACAGGGCAGTAGTACTGCAACTTGAGAGTAGATCACTGCCCTACTCTCTCTACACAATATATATGTATATTGTAATTGATTGTGTTTTTTATTATGTATTGCACTGTACTGCTGGCACAAAACAACAAATTTCATGTCCTGTGCCAGGTATAGTAAGCCTGATTCTGATTCTGCTGTTCTCCTAAGGGGTTGTCTATTGGTGGTCTTCAGGTTGCTGTAGAGGCTGATCTAGGATCAACATATTCTGGTGCAGTGTGGGCTCCGCACCCATTCACCACTGCCTGATCACCACAAGACTTAATCCAGGATGTTAGGGTGGATTCCCTTAATGGAGAATGCCTGTGTATGACGATGTTTAATGAAGAGAGGCTGATGCATAGGCAGCCGCTACACAGTCCCTGACAGATCAAGGCCAGGGTCTGATAGCATGGAGTTGCACTAGGGATGGCTAGGGTCCCTTTTCTGCTGCAGCCTTCCTCTGCCTTCATTGCATTGTGATGCATCATCATTTTCTGCCAGCTCCACCGTTGAGGTCTTGGTTGGGTCACTCTTTGTCTGGAACCTCCTTACAGCCATGGGTGACCCAACCAGCAGCTAAGGCCAGATGGCTAAACTCCGTATGGGATATCTCTTGGGATCTCAGGAACTGACAAGCCTCTCCACCGTGACAAAGTGACGATCCTTGGAGAAGAATATTACAGGGTAATTGTGAGGCCACCTCTGGAATACTGTGCATCGTTTTGATCCCTTTATTGAAGAAGAATATTACAGGGTAATAGCAAAGCCATCCTGGATTACTGCGCACAGTTTTGATCCCATTATTTGAGAAGGGATATGCAGGCAATGGAGGCAGTCTAAAGAAATATGGCTAATTCTTGGGATGAGAGGCAGCTGAAGAAATTATATCTGTATTCTTTAGAATGCAGAAGAACGAGGAAGTACATACTGTGTATAGCAGGTGGATGTCAGGATATTTCTTGAATGAGGGAACATACTGTCACGATTAGAGAGTGATCATTCAAAACTGAGGTGCATAGGAAGTCCTTACAGAGGGTGGTGAATCTCCAGAAGTTCCTACCCCAGAGAGCCGAGAAGGCTAGGTAGTTTTTAAAAATATATTTATGGAGGAAGTATGTACCTTTCTGACTGATCAGCAAACTGACACAGAAGAGAGGATGAGTCCTGGAGCAGATTAGCCATAATCATATCAAATAACAAGGTGAGTTTGAGGGGCCAAGTTCTCTTTAAATACTTCTCCTCTCACCCTAAATCTATGCACCCTAGTTTTGAGCGAGGGAGGGAGAGAGGGGAGAAGGAGAGGGAGGGGAAGGGAGAGGGAGGAGGGAGAGGGAGATCTTAAGAGTGGAAGGTTATTTCTGTTAACACCTACAGTAGGGTAGTTAAATCTGGGGGCCCTTCTGGTGATGATGGTCTGAATAGGATGGGTAACATTTACCAGAACTGCAGGACAGTGAGGAGGAAGTAGTTTGGAAAGGATCACACACACCATTGATTGTAAATTGAATTGAGTTCACTTTATTCCTTACGTCCTTCACATACATGAGGAGTAAAAATCTTTACGTTACGTCTCCATCTAAATGTGCAATGTGCAATCATAGTAATTTATAGTAATTTATAATAAATAGAACAGTCAATGTAAGATAGAGTACACTCAAGTCAGCGTGCGTGGATCAGTCTGATGGCCTGGTGGAAGAAGCTGTCCCGGAGCCTGTTGGTCCTGGTTTTTATGCTGTGGTACCGCTTCCTGGATGGTAGCAGCTGGAATAGATTGTGGTTGGGGTGACTTGGGTCCCCGGTGATCCTACGGGCCCTTTTTACACACCCGTCCTTGTAAATGTCCTGAATCATGGGAAATTCACAGCTACAGATGCGCTGAGCTGTCTGTACCATCTCTGCAGTGTCCTGCGATTAAGTCAGGTACAGTAGAAATCCATGTGTGCTTGCCAGAGTGCAGTGGAATATGTTTGCAGACACCATCCGTGATTCCAGACTGTTTGAAGACCATCAGATTTGAAAATTGTAAATTGTGTTTCTAGCCTTGATTGCTGGGAGGGGAATTCCATTCCAAAGTAAATTCTATTGCAAATGATTTAATTTTTTATTGATAGAAAGTTAAAGCTCGAATACATGAAATTAGAACTTGACTGGCAGAATGGTACTGACACCTACACAGGAAATGCACTTAAGTGGGACATTAAATCACTAAAACCCATCTAAAGTTTCTTAAAATGTGAGAATAAGAAATTGAGGGTTGATGCTTCTTAGAACTGAGCTAATGTGATGCATGCTTGTTTCACAGGTACTTATAAAGATTTTGTTTTTGCAGGCACAGAGATTGCAATTGTTCTGGATGGATCAGGAAGCATTGACAAGCAGGATTTTGAAATAGCAAAAGATTTTGTTATAACCATAACAAGAAATATTTGGAAAAGATGCTTTGAGGTAATTAATGAAAACGACTGAAAATGCAGAACTTGGGCTAATGTATAGATTAATTTCAAAGCAGAAAATGTCAACTATTTATAATAAACAAAGCAAAAAGATGAAGGTATAAAAAACAGATAAATCACAAGTAAAAACAGAAAAGGTGGAAGTCCTCAGTAGACCAAGTGGCATTTGTGAGGGGAAAATATTGGGTTAATGTTACATCTTGATTACCTTTCATCAGAACTGGAGAACTGGCCTGAGTTGTTGATTTCATTGTTGAATCTTGAGTGCTGTAACATGCCTGTGAAAGGTGAAATACTGTAGCCTGAGCTTACACTGGGATGCTTGTAACAGTGTAACAGGGTGAAGTCACTGTTAACAGTGTAAGTGGTATAAGATAGAATTGGCAGAGAAGATTAAGTAAAATCCAAAGAGATTTTGTAAGTATATTAAGGGGAGAAAAGTAACCAGGGGGAGAATAGGGCCTCTGAAAGACCAAATGGGATATATTTGTGTGAGCAGTAGCTGAGCGAAGTCCTTAATGACTCTTTCTCCTTTGTTTTTTCTCATGGAGAAAGACAAGAAGAATGGAACAAGGAAAGTAAATTTAAATGAAAAGTAAATTTCAGAAGGATGAGGGGGTATCTTACTGAAACCTTTCAAATGTTGAAAGGCCTAGACAGAGTAGATGTGGAAAGGATATTTCCCATGGTGGGCGAGTCTAGGACAAGAGGACACAGCCTCAGGATAGAGCGGTGGCCTTTCAAAACAGAGATGTGGAGAAATTTCTGTAGTGAAATGTTGGTGAATTTGTGGAATTTGTTGCCACATGCAGCTGTGGAGGCCAGGTCGTTGGGTGTATTTAAGGCAGAGATTGATAGGTTTTTGATTGGACATGGCATCAAAGGTTAGGGGGAGAGAGCCAGAAACTGGGGTTGAGGAGGAGATAGAAAAAAGGAACAGCCATGATTGACTGGCAGAGCAGACTTGATGGGCCAGATAGCCTAATTCTGCTTCTATGTCTTATGGTGTCGTGGTTTAAATGGGGAGGTTTTGGGGATAGTCTGCAGTTTAGTAAAGAAGCTGATCTTCCTTCCAGTAAGATGGCATCATGCTCAGATTCAGCGGCCTCTCTGGGGCCAACCAAAGCCTTTTTAAATGTCATTTTACAATTGCAAGACAAAGGTAGAGTTAAGAACTTCAAGTACTGGAGGTCTACCGTATCAGCAAGTTGCTCATTTGCAGAGGAGCTGGAGGAGCTGGACTTGGTGCGCACTGTGTTGCAAAAAGATGTTGAAGTCGGTGCCTGAAGGCGGTGTATAGTGTAACAGTGAGTGGTTGTCTTGGACTTATTTCTTGCAATCACAAGACACTGTTAGACAATGGTAATGTAAAATACTGCAAGTCCAGGTCACTGGTTTATTGGCGAGACCAATGGCAGAGGAGCTGCTTGGCTTTGGTTGTAGCGAGGACTAGGCCTCATGCTGTGGGCTTGCTAGTCCAGTAGGGGAGATGTTGGGGAGGAGGTGTGGCACGCATCCATGCTGGATTGAGGGCTGGCCTCTCCCATCAGTGCTGTGCTCCAGTATTTGCTCAGTAGAAAACAAGCTGGATTACGTGCGTGCATGTGTACACTTGTCTGCAGACTGCTGAGACCTGCTTGCTCTTGCCGACAACACCCATGCACTATCAATTTACAGGACATGTCACTCAGGGACTTGGGCTATATATATATTTTTTGTGTGACTTGGCCCCATAGGAACGCTCTTTCATTTGGCTGTATTCATGAGTATTCACACATGTTTGAATGATAATTCAACTTAAAATTAAACTTGATGAATATCTTAAAAGGTATGAAAGTAGATAAATCTTCAGAGCCTGATCAGGTATTTCCCAGAATACCGTGGGAGGCTGGAGGAGAAAATGTGACAGGAGTCCTGGCTGACATACTTGATCATTGTTAGCCATAGGTGAGGAGCCAGTAGGGTGGAATCTAGCAAATGTTATCCCTTTAAAAGAGTGACAAGGAGCAACAGAACTATAGATAAATACAGTGTCTATAAAAAGTATTCACCCTCCTTGGAAGTTTTTATGTTTTAATATTTTACAACATTGAATCACAATGGATTTAATTTGGCCTTTTTGACACTGATCAACAGAAAAAGAGTCTTTCAAGTCAAGGTGAAAACAGATCGCTACAAAGTGATCTAAGTTAATTACAAATATAAAACACAAAATAATTGATTGCGTAAGTATTTACCCTCTCTAATATGATACACTAAATTATCACTGGTGCAGCCAATTGGCTTCAGAAGTCACATAATTAGTTAAATGGAGATCACCATGTGCAGTCAAGGTGTTTCAATTGATTGCAGTAAAAATACACCTGTTTCTGGAAGTGCCAACTGTTAGTGAGTCCGTATTCTGGCAAAAACTACACCATGAAGACAAAAGAATACTTCAAGCAACTCTGCAAAAGGTTTATTGCAAATCACAACTCAGGAGTTGGATATGAGAACATTTCCAAGTCACTGAGTACAGTTAAGTCAATCATCAAGAAATGGAAAGAATATGGCACAGCTGTAAATCTGCCTAGAGCAGGTCATCCTCAAAAACCCAGTGGCTGTTTAAGAAGGGGACTAGTGAGGGAGGCAACCAAGAGACTTATGACAACTCTGGAGGAGATCAGTGGCTGCGATGGGAGAGACTGCAAATACATCAGCTGTTGCCCAGGTGCTTCATCCAGTCGCAGCTTTATGGGAGAGTGGTAAAGAGAAAGACACTGTTGAAAAAAGCTCACATAAAATCTTGGTTAGAGTTTGCCAGAAGGCATGCAGGAACTCTGAAGTCAGCTGGAAGAAGGTTCTATGGTCTAATGAAACCAAAATTGAGCTTTTTGGCCAACAGAATAAATATTATGTTTGGCATAAGCCAAACTCCACACATCATCAAAAACACACAATCCCTACCGTGAAGCATGGTGGTGGCTGCATCATGCTGTGGGGATGCTTCACTGCAGCAGGTCTTGGAAGGCTTGTGAAGGTAGAGGGTAAAAGGAATGCACCAAGATGCAGGGAAATCCTGGAGGAAAACCTGATGTAGTCTGCAACAGAATTGTGACTTGGGAGATTTATTTTCCAGCAAGACAATGACCCCAACCATAAAGCCAAGGCTACACAGGAATGGCTTTAAAACAACAAAGTTAATGTTCTGGTGGTCAAGTCAGAGTCCAGACCTCAATGCAACTGAGAATTTGTGGCTGGACTTGAAAACGGCTGCACGTTCACGATCCCCTTGCAATCTGACAGAGCTTGAGCAGTTTTGTGAAGAAGAATGGGGAAAATTGCAGTGTCCGGATGTGCAAAGCTGATAGAGACCTATTCACACAGACTCAAGGCTGTAATTGCTGTCAAAGTTACATCTACTGAATACTGATTCGAGGGGGTGAGTACTTATGCAATCAATTCTTCTGTGTTTTATACTTGTAATTAATTTAGAATACTTTGTGAGATCTGATTTCACTTTGAAATGAAAGAGTCTGTTGATCAGTGTCAAAAGAAAGCCAAATTAAATCCACTGTGATTCAATTTGTGAAAGAAGAAAACATGAAAACTTCCAAGGGGGGTGAATACTTTGTATAGGCATTGTAAGTGTGACATCTCTGGTGGGCAAGTTACTGGGGAGGATGCCAAGTGATAAGATATGTACTCAGTATATCTAGAAAGATGGCTGATCGGAGTAGTCAGCATAGCTTTGTATAGGGGGGATCATGTATAACAAGTTGATTTGAAATTTTTGATGATGTAACCAAGAGTATTCATAGTAGCATGGTGGTAGAGGTGGTTTGTGTGTATTTTAAGTAAGGCCTTTAGACAAAGAAGCAGAATTAGGCCATTCAGCCCATTGAGTCTGTTCTGCCATTCCATCATGGCTGATCCCGGATCTCTCTCAACCCCATACTCCTGCCATATCCTTTGATACCTTGACCAATCAGGAAGCTATCAACTTCCACTTTAAATATATGGCCTTCACCACAGTCTGTGGCAGAGCATTCCACAGATTCACTACTCTCTGGCTAAAAAAATTCCTTCTTACCTCTCTTCTAAAAGCTCACCCTCAAATTTGAGGCTGTGCCTTCTAGTTCTGGGTAACCCCACCAAAGGAAACATCCCCTCTACATCCACCTTTAGTCCTTTCAAAATTTGGTAGACTTCAATGAGGTCCCCTTGCATTCTTCTAAATTCCAGCAAGTTCAAGCCCACGCTGCCAACCACTCCTCATATGTTAACCCCATCATTCCCAAAATCATCCTTGTGAACCTCCTTTGGACTTACTCCAATGACAACACATCCTTTTTGAGATATGGGGCCCAAAACTGTTGAGAATACTTCAAGTGCAGCCTGACCAGTGTCTTATAAAGCCTTAGTATTATCTCTTTGCTTTTATATTCTATTCCCCTTGAAATAAATGCCAACATTGCATCTCCCTCCTTTACCACAGACTCAACCTGTGAATTAACCTTCTAGGAGTCTTGCACAAGGACTCCTCAGTCCTTTTGCCCCTTTGATGTTTGAATTTTCTCCCCATTTAGATAATGGTCTGCTCTATTGTTCCTTTTACTAAATATTATCATACATTTCCCAACACTATATTCCATCAGCTACTTCTTTGCCCATTCTTTAATTTTTCAACGTCCAGCTGCAAACACATTGCTTCCTCACCATTACCTACCTGTCCATCTATCTTTGTATCATCCACAAAGCCATCAATTCCAATCTCTAAATCATTGACAAACAATATGCAAAGCAGCTGTCCCAATACTGACCCTTGAGGAACACCACTAGTCACAGGTAGCTGACCAGAAAAGGCCCCTTTTTTTCCCACTCGCTGCTTTCTGCCTGGTCAGCTATTCCTCTATCCATGCCAGTATCTTTCCTGTAACACCATAGGATTTTATCTTGTTGAACAGCCTCATGTTTTTCACCTTATCAAATGCCTTCTGAAAATCGAAGTAAGTGACATCCACTGCCTCTCCTGTGTCCACCCTGCTGGCTACTTCCTCAAGGAATTATGACAGTTTTGTCAGGCAAGACATCCCTTGATAGAAACTATGCTGACTTTGACTTACTCCATTATTAGTCTCCAAGTATCCCGAAACCTCATCCTTAATAATAGACTCCATCACTTTCCCAACCACTGAAGTTATGCTAAGTGTCCTATAATTTCCTTTTGTTTTTGCCCTCATCCCTTCTTAAGGAGTGGAGCGACATTTGCAATTTTCCAGTCCTCCAGGACCATGCCAGAAACAAGTGATTCTTGAAAGATCACAACCAATGCATCTGTTATCTCTTCTGCAACCTTTCTCAGGACTCTGGGATGTAGACCATCTGGTCCAGGTGACTTATCCACCTTAATACCTTTCAGTTTGCCTAGCACTTTTCTTTTGTAATAGCAATGGCACTCACTCTTGTTCTCTAACACCCACAGACCTCTGGCACATTGCTAGCGTCTTTCACAGTGAAGACTGATGCAAACTATTGATAAAGTTCCACAGGATACATTGAATTCAGGGAGAGCTAGGTAACCGCATACACGATTAGTTGATGGTAGAAAGCATAAGCTGATGGTGGAAAATTGGGCCATTACTAGAATTCACCAGAATTCAGTAGAATGAGGGGTGACCTCATTGAACATATCAAATGGTGAAATGCTTTGATAGAGTGAATGTGGAGAGGATGTTTCCTATGGTGAGAGAGTCTAAGGCCAGAGGACAGAGTCTCAGAATAAAGGGGTGTCCCTTCAGAACGGAGATGAGGTAGAATTTCTTAAGCCAGAGAGTGGTGAATCTGTGGAATTCATTGCCACAGGCAGCTGTGGAGGCCAAGTCTGTATATTTATTTAAGGCAGAGGTTGATAGATTCTTGATTGATCAGGGCATGAAGGGATATGGAGGGAAAACAGGAGATTGGGGCTGAGAGGAAAAATGGATCAGCCATGATGAAATGACAAAGCAGACTTAATGGGCCAAATGGCCTAATTCTGCTCCTGTATCTTATGTTCTTCTGGTTATTAAACATTAGGGTTAGTGTTAGATCAAGTAACTATTTTTTTAAACAACAAAGAAATTATGGGTGTAATATCCCCTTGTAATGGAAGAGGACATTTGTGACCAAGTTTGCACACAATACATAGATAGGTGATGGAGCAGGTAGGGTTGAATAAACAGGGATTCAGCAGAGGGACTTAAACAGATTGAGAGAATGGGAAAAGAAGTGGCAGATGGAATATAGTGTAGGGAGATGTCTAGTAATGCACTTTGGTAGAAGGAATAAAGGCATAGACTATCTTCTAAATGGGCAAAAAATTCAAAAACCTGAGGTGCAAAGGATCTTGAGAATCCCTGTGCAAGATTCTCTGAAGATTAACCTGCAGGTTAGGTTGGTGCTAAGGAAGGCAAATGCAATGTTAGCAATTATTTTGAGTGGACTAGAATATAGGAGCAAGGATGTAATATTGAGACTTTATAGGGCATTGGTCAGATTGCGCTTGGATCATTGTGAGCAGTGTTGGGCCTCTTATTTAAAAAATATATGCTGACGTTGGAGAGGGTCCAAAGGAGGTTCACAAGAATGATTTGGGAATGAAAAGGTTCATGTATGAGGAGTATTTAATGACTCTGGGACTTTACTCGCTGGAGTTTAGAAGAATGAGGGGGCCACCTTGTTGAAACCTATCGACTATAGAAAGGCCGTGAGAGAGTGAATGTAGAGAGGATGGGGTGAGTCTAGGATCAGACGGCACAGCCTCGGAATAGAGGGACATCCATTAAGAACAGACATGAGGAAGAATTTCTTTAGTCAGAGGGTAGTGAATCTGTGCAGTTCATTGCCAGAGACAGCTGTGGAGGACAAGTCATTGAGTATATTTAAGGTAGAGGTTGATTGGTTCTTAATTAGTCAGAGTGTCAAAGATTATGGGGAGAAGGCAAGGGAATGGGATTGAGAGGGATAATGAATCAGCCATGATGGAATGGTGGAGTAGATTTGATGGGCCAAATGGATTAAATCTGCTCCGATGTCTTATGGTCTTATTGTTTTCTCTCCTAAATTTCCTCTGATTCAATTCCTGAAGGGGCAACTTGATTCTTCTGCAGATGTTTCTAAGGTTATCTGGTTATAGAGTAGGACTACAAATATCAATATGCCTGCCATGGGTGTTCATTGTGACCAGTTCATTAACGAGATGCAGCACTATTTCCCATTGCTCACTTAACACTTGAGAGGATTTGTTTTCCCCAAATCAGCTCCATGACTTGAAGCAGTTACATTAAGAGCTACCGGGCTAGCCAGAGATTGCCTCTTGTATTTCTTCCAATGAATAGTTAACATGCAGAAGTACTGGAGTGTAAAATGGAGTCACAAGGCTCTGCAGATAGAGTCATAAAAGAGTACAACAGGCCCTTCAGCCCATCTAGTACATGCCAAGATCAGGAACAAAAATGTGGTAGAAGAACTCAGCAGATCATGCTGCATCTGAAGAGGCAAAGGGATAGATGACATGACAGCTTGATATATATTGGTTTTATATTTCGTCCTGAAATTAGTTTCATGGGGTTCTCATCAGCTTGCTTTTAAATGCTCTTTATTTTCAAATCCTTCTTTTCTTTGCCCCAGCCCTATCTCAGTAACTGTCTTCAGCCTGACAATGTTAGGCTATCTCTTTACATCCAGTTCTTCTCTTCTTATCTTTTCTGAATTTCATTTTCCCGCCATCAAGCTGAATACCTCCACCTGGCAAAATGTTAAGCTGTAATTCCTTCCCTAACCTCTTAAAATCCCTCTCGATCTCTACCTTATTTCATGACACTTGTCAAAATCTACCTCTGACCAACACCTGGGTCATTCAACCACATATGGCGCCAAGGTGGTGTAGTGGTTCTTACAGTTTGGGACATCGGAGTTCGAAGTTCAATTCTGGCATCCTCTAAAATATAGTTTTCATGTTCCTCCCCGTGTCTGTGTCGGTTTTCTCCGAGTACTCTGGTTCCCTCCCACAGTCAATGTATGTATCAGATAGTGGGTTAATTAGTAATTATAAATTGTCCTGTGATTAGACTAGGGTTAATTGGTAGTTGCTGGGCAGTGTGATTCGAAGTGCTAGATGGCTTGTTCTGCACTTCATCTCTAAAGAAATAAACAAACAAACTTGGAGTAATATTTTGTTTGATTGTGCTTTTTTTAAATACTTTATTTTCAAAATTTTCAAAGAAGAATAAAATTAATAAGGACATATAAGCTCAGACATGTGTAAAAATAAAATAAGCAAAAAAAAAAAGAAAGAAAGAAGGGACATAACGTTGGAGGGATGCGTGTTATACAGAGTGCTCAAAAATGCTAGACATTAAGTCTTGAATGAGGGCTATGAGAGATCAGCTGGGGGGAAATTATTCATCTGCCCCCTGCCTCGTCTAGGTAGGTAAGAAATGGGTCCCAGATAGCCAAAAATTTTATAATTGAATTGGTTCTCAAGAACCTGAGCTTCTCCATCTGCATGACCGAAATCGTATCAGCCATCCATCTCCGGAAGGAAGGGGGAGAGGGTGATTTCCATTCCTTCAAAAAAAAGTCTGATTCTGCTCTTTTAAAGTGCTTTCCATTATTTGCTTTCTTTAGGGGGGTTTTATATGTACAAGTTGGAATGAAATAATAATTTTCAAATGGCAGTTTGTGACTGAGTAGTCACTAAAATTTATCTCTGCTTTCCATTAACAGTGTGAATTTGCATTGGTTCAATATGGAGAAGAAATTGAAACAGTATTTGATCTGCAGGCCAGTCAAAACTTGAGTTCTGGAATTTTCTCAATTGTGAGAAATATGACTCAGCTGGGTAAAGTCACAAAGACAGCCTCTGCAATACAGCATGTTCTGTGAGTATTAAATATTCTGCAGTCATTACTATATTACATACATTCCACTGCACCCTTTGGTTGTCATCCTCGCTGTCTACTATACCCCAAATCTTGGTGTTAAATCGCAGACTTGCTGATCCAGTTAACCACACTATCATTCAGATGCTGATATGGATGACAAACAATAACAGACCCAGTGCTGATCCTTGTAGTATTCACAGACCTCCAGTCAGAGAGGCAACCATCTCATATCACTCTCTGGCTTCTCCCACAAAGCCAATGTTGGATCCAATTTATTACCTCATCATGAGTGCCGAGCGATTGAACCTTCTTAAGCAACCTCCCATGCAGGATCTTGTCAAAAACCTTGCTGAAGTCCATATAGACAACATTCACTTATGCCTTCATCAACTTTCTTGGTAACTTCCTCAAAGTTATATATCCGGTCACTTAGATTGCCTTCCAATGTCTACTGATGTCAGGCACACTGGCCTGTAATGTTTTGGTTTATTCTTAGAGCCTTTCCGAAGCAGTGGAACAAAATTTGCTACACTCCAATCCTCTAGTACCTCACGTGTTGCTTAGAAATATCTCTGCTCGGGCCCCTGCAATTTCTGCATTTGTCTCCCACATGGTCCAAGGGAACATGTTGTCAGATCCTGGGGCCTCAAAACAGCAAAGCTCTGCTCCTCTGTAATCTTTACAGGGTCCATGACCTGAATGTTGGTTTGTCTCACTTCTATAGATTGTGCTTGTTTCCCGAGTAAATACAGATGCAAAAAATCAATTTACAATCTCCCTCATCCCTTTTGGCTCCACGCATAGATCACCATTCTGATCTTCCAGTTGGCCAATTTTGTCCCTTTTGTTCTTAACATATCTGTAGAAGCCACAAGACCATAAGATATAGGAGCAGAATTAGACCATATGGCCCATCAGGCCTGTTTCGCCATTTTGTCATGGCTGATCCATTTTCCCTCTCTGCTCCAATTTCCTGCCTCCTCCCCATATCCCTTCATAACATGTCTGATCAAGAATCTATCTTCCTCTGCCTTAAATATACCCACTGACTTGGCCTCCACAGCCACATGTGGCAATGAATTCCACAGATTCACTACTCTCTGGCGAAATAAAATTTTCCTCATTTCCATTCTAAATGGATGTCCTTCTATTCTGAGGCTGTGTCATCTAGTCTTAACCTCTCCCACCATAACAAATATCCTTTTCATATCCACTCTTTCAAGGTCTTTCAACATTCGATAGGTTTCAATGTGGTCATCTGCTTTCTTCTGAAATCCATGAGTAGAGGCCCAGAACCATTAAAAGCTCTTCATATGACAAGCTTTTCAATGCTGGAATCACTTTCATGAACCTCCTTTGAACCCTCTCCAATTACAGCACATCCTTTCTTAGATAATTCCTTTCTTGGAGAATCTAGAGAACGAGACAGAAAGCTGAGAAGCAGGACCTCCAGGGTAGTAATTTCTGGATTTCTGCCTGTGCCACGCGCCAGCAAAGGTAGAAGCAGGATGATTTGGCAGATTAATGCGTGACTAAGGAGCTGGTGCAGGGGGCAGGGCTTCAGGTTCTTGGATCATTGGGATCTCTTCTGGGGGAGGCATGACCTGCACAAAAGTCAAAGGTTGCACTGAGCCCAAAGGGGACCAATATTCTTGTGGGCAGGTTTGTTAGAGCTGTTGGGGAGGGTTTAAACTAACTTGGCAGAGGCTGGGAACTGGAGTGAAGGGACTCAGGATAGGACAAATTGTAAAAAAGTAAAGAAAGCATGCAGTCAGACTGTTAAAGCAGAACAGCAATGGCTCGAGTTTCTGGGAAAATGAGGAGGGTGCAGGATTGATGTATTCCAAAAATGAAAAAAAACTCAAACAGCAAAACAGTACAACCATGGCTGACAGGAGAAGCAAAGCTAATGTAAACGCAAAAGAGAGGGCATTCAACAAAACAAAAGAGTGGTCATCAACGGAGTGATCTGAGGCAGAATGGTCGGGGTTTGGCTCATTCAGGCTTCGGCGATAACAGGTTGAGGCAAGGTAAGTTATCTGTGAGGAATAGAAACACATAGTATGTATGTGAGGCTGGTGTTCTGTATTGGGTATCAGATATGGGATGTCCGGGAGACTCCCAGCTTCCCAGACGGCCACATCTGCACCAGGAGCGTCGAGCTACAACTCCTTAGGGACCGGGTTAGGCAACTGGAGGTGCAGCTTGATGTCCTTTGTCTGGACAGGGAAAGTGAGGAGGTGATAGAGAGGAGCTTTAGGCAAGTAGTCACACCGGGGCCTCGGGAGACAGATAAGAGTGTAACATTCAGGAGAGGGAAGGGCAGGAGTCAGATACTAGAGAGTACCCCTGTGGCTGTCCCCCTTAACAATAAGTACTCCTGTTTGAGTACTGTTGAGGGGGACAGCCTACCTGGGGGAAACAACAATGGCCACGCCTCTGGCACAGAGTCTGGCCCTGTGGCTCAGATGGGTAGGAAAAGGAAGGACGCAGCAGTAATATGGTACTCTATAGTTAGGGGCTCAGACAAGCGATTCTGTAGATGCAGGAAAGAAACGCGGATGGTAGTTTGCCTCCCAGGTGCCAGGGTCTGGGATGTTGCTGATCAGGTCCATGATATCGTAAAGTGGGAAGGTGAACAGCCAGAGGTGGTGGTACATATTGGTACCAACGACATAGGTAGGAAAAGGGAGGAGGTCCTGAAAACAGTCTACAGGGAGTTAGGAAGGAAGTTGAGAAGCAAGACCTCAAAGGCAGGCATGACCTGTACAAAATGGATAGGTTGCACTTGAATCTGGGGGGGACCAATATCCTGGCAGGGAGATTTGCTAGGGCTATTGGGAAGAGTTTAAACTAGAAATGGTGGGGGATGGGAACCGAACTGAAGAGACGGAGGAATGGGTGGTTGGCTCACATATAGAGGAAGCTTGGAGACAGTGTGAGAGGGAGGACAGACAGGTGATAGAGAAGGGATAGAGATGGTTTGAGTTGTGTCTATTTTAGTGCAAGAAGCATCATGAACAAAGTGGATGAGTTTAGAGCGTGGATCAGTACTTGGAGCTATGATGTGGTGGCCATTACAGAGACTTGGATGCCTCAGGGGCAGGAATGGTTACTTCAAGTGCCGGGTTTTAGATGTTTCAGAAAGGACAGGGAGGAAGGTAAAAGAGGTGGGGGTGTGGCACTGTTGATCAGAGATAGTGTTACGGCTGCAGAAAAGGAGGAAGTTATGGAAGGATTGTCTACGGAGTCTCCGTGGGTGGTAGTTAGGAACAGGAAGGGGTCACTAACTATACTGGGTGTTTATCATAGACCACCCAATAGTAACAGGGACATCGAGGAGCAGATAGGGAGACAGATTCTGGAAAGGTGTAATAATAACAAGCTTGTTTTGGTGGGAGAAGATCCTGAGAGGCAGGATTTATGAACATTTGTAGAGGCATTATATGATTAGGAATAGTCAGCATGGCTTTGTCAAAGGCAGGTTGTGCCTTACGAGCCTGATTGAATTTTTTGAGGATGTGACTAAACACATTGATGGAGTAGATGTAGTGTATATGGATTTCAGCAAGGCATTTGATAAGGTGCCCCATGCAAGGCTTATTGAGAAAGTAAGGAGGCATGGGTTCTAAGGGGACTTTGCTTTGTGGATCCAGAATTGGCTTGCCCACAGAGGGCAAAGAGTGGTTGTGGATGGGTCATATTCTGCATGGTGACCAGTGGTGTGCCTCAGGGATCTGTTCTGGGACCCTACTCTTCATGATTTTTTATAAATGACCTGGATGAGAAAGTGGAGGGATGGATTAATAAATTTGCTGATGACACAAAGGTTGGGGGTGTTGTGCATAGTGTGGAGGGCTATCAGAGTTTGCGCTGGGACATTGATAGGATGCAAAACTGGACTGAGAAGTGGCAGATGGAGTTCAACCCAAATAAGTGTGAGGTGGTTCAATTTGGTAGGTCAAGTATGATGGCAGAATATAGTATTAATGGTAACTGCTGTGCAGGTTGACTCTGTGGTTAAGAAGGCATACGGTGCATTGGCCTTCATCAACCGTAGGATTGAGTTTAAGAGCCGAGAGGTAATGTTACAGCTATATAGGACCCTGGTCAGACCCCACTTGAAGTACTGTGCTCAGTTCTAGTCATCTCACTGCAGGAGGGATGTGGAAACCATATAAAGGGTGCAGAGGAGATTTACAAGGATGTTGCCTGGACTGGGGAGCATGCCTTTTGAGAATAGGTTGAGTGAACTTGGCCTTTTCTCCTTGGAGCGAGGGAGGATTAGAGGTGCATGGTTGGGGGTGTTGTGGATAGTGGGGAGGGCTGTCAGAGTTTGCGGCGGGACATTGATAGGATGCAAAACTGGACTGAGAAGTGGCAGATGGAGTTCAACCCAAATAAGTGTGAGGTGGTTCAATTTGGTAGGTCAAGTATGATGGCAGAATATAGTATTAATGGTAACTGCTGCGCAGGTTGACTCTGAACTTGGCCTTCTCTCCTTGGAGCAGTGGAGGATGAGAGGTGACCTGATAGAGGTGTACAAGATAATGAGAGGCATTGATTATGTGGATAGTCAGAAGCTTTTCCCCAGGGCTGAAATGGCTAGCATGAGAGGGCATAGTTTTAAGGTGCTTGGAAATAGGTACAGAGGAGCTGTCAGGGGTAAGTTTGTTATGCAGAGAGTGGTGAGTGCATGGAATGGTGGTGGAGGTGGAAAAGATAGGGTCTTTTAAGAGACTCCTGGATGGCTACAAGAAGCTTAGAAAAATAGAGGGCTATGGGTAAAGCCTAGGTAGTTCTAAGGTGGGGTCATTTTCAGCATAGCTTTATGGGCTGAAGGGCCTGTATTGTGCTGTAGGTTTTCTATGTTTCTATCTTTTTTGAGATGAGGAGACCAAAATTGTTCACAATACTCAAGGTGAGGCCTCACCAGTGCCTTTTAAAGCCTCAGCATCACATCCCTGCTCTTGTATTCTAGACCTCTTGAAATGAATGCTAACATGGCATTTGCCTTCCTCACCACTGACTCCACCTACAGGTTAACCTCAGATATTTGTATTTTCTCCCCATTTAGTCTGCACATTTATTTCTACTACCAAAGTGCATGACCATGCATTTTTCAAGATTGTATTTTATTTGCCACTTTCTTGCCCATTCTCCTAATCTGTCTAAGTCCTTCTGCAGCCTACCTGTTTCCTCAACACTACCTGCCCCTCCACCAATCTTCATATCATCTGCAAACTTGGCAACAAAGCCATCTATTCCATCATCTAAATCATTGTTGTACAGCATAAAAAACAGTCCCTACACCAACCCATGCAGAACACCACTAGTCCAACCAAAGAAGGATTCTTTTATTCCCACTTGCTGCCTCCTACCAATCAGCCAATGCTCTAAATGTGCCAGTAGCTTCCCAGTAATACCATGGGCTCTTAACTTGGTAAGCAGCCTCATGTGTGGCAACTTGTCAAAGGCCTTCTGAAAGTCCAAATATACAATGCTCACTGCATCCCCTTTATCTATCTGATGCACTATCAATAACTCCAAAAGACTGGAAGTAGAGTAAATACTGAAAGGCTTTTATTAGCAGTAAAATGTGACCTCCACCATGCTGAGTATCTGCCCCTGGACTGAGGGGAGGAGCAATGGCACAATCACCTTTATTCAGGGGTCTGTGGGAGGAGCCACAGGAACAGCCAGCTGAGGGGCATGTCCAGACAGGTAACCCAGTTACAACATATATGGTTTACTACACTATCCTACTTGTAATCTCATCAAAGAACTTCAGCAGGCTCGACAGGCAAGGTTTTCCCTTGAGGAAATCATGCTGACTTTGTCCTATCTTGTCCTGTGTCACCAAGTACTCCATAACCTCATCCTTAACAATTGATTTCAACATCTTCCAAGCACTGAAGTCAGGTTAACAGGTCTATAATTTCCTTTCTGCTACCTTCCTGCTTTCTGAAAGAGTGGCGTGACATTTGCAATTTTTCAGTCCTGTGGCACCATGCCAGGGTCCAATGATTTTTGAAAGATCATTACTAGTGCCACCACAGTCTCTACCACAACCTCTTTCAGAACCCTAAGGTGCGGTTCATGTGGTCCAGGTGACTTACGTACCCTTCGGTCTTTTAGCTTTTTGAGCATCATTTCCCTTGTAATAGTAACTGCACTCACTTCTCTTCACTCACACCCTTCATCATCTGGCACACTGCTAGAGTCTTCCACAGTGAAAACTGATGTAAAATACTCATTTAGTTCATCTGCCATTTTGTTGTCCCCCATCATTATTTCTCTGGCCTCATTTTCTAGTAGTCCTATTTCTGCTTTCAATTCTCTATTTTTACATACTTGTAAAAGCTTTTACTATCCACTTTGATATTTTTGCTAGCTTGCTTTCATACTTCTTCCTTTCCCTCCTAATGATTCTTTCAGTTGCTCTCTGTAGTTCTTTAAAAGCTTGCAGTTCACTATCTTCCCACTAACTTATAGAAACAAAGAAACACAGAAACCCTACAGCACAATACAGGCCCTTCAGCACATGGGCTTACTTTAGTAATTACCTCGGGTTACCTAGTCCTCTATTTTTCTAAGCTCCATGTACCCATCCAGGAGTCTCTTGAAAGACCCTATCGTATCCGCCTCCACCACCATCACCGGCAGCCCATTCCACACACTCACCACTGTCTGCGTAAAAAACTTACCCCTGACATCTCCTCTGTACCTACTTCCAAACACCTTAAAACTGCCCTCTCGTGTTAGCTATGTAATTTTCCAGTCCTCTGGAACTATTATGAAATTTAGTGATTTACTAATGCCTCCACAATCTCTTCAGCCACATTTTAGCTTCCCAAGCACCTTCTCCTTCGTAACAGTAACTGCACTCACTCCTGCTCCCTGACTTATTGAATTTATGACATACTGCTGGTATCTTCCACAGTGAAGTCTGACAAATATATTTATGTTTATGATATTATATAAAACCAGAAAGATGTGTTTCTGTAAGCTAAACCTTTATACTACTTGTACGTCCAGAGACAATATCTTCATTGAGACAAGAGGCTCCAAAAAAAATGCGAAACAGTTTATCATTGTGGTAACAGATGGTGATATATTCCGGGATGAGTTAAACCTGATCGATGTGATCAACTCAACTAAAATTGCTAATGTGACACGGATTGCTGTTGGGGTAAGCTTCTCACTACCACATCCTGGATGTTGTTTCTATTTATTTATTTACAGATACAGCACACTAACACACTCTTCTGGCTCAACGAACTCGCACCACTCAATTACACCCATGTGACTAATTAACCTAGTAACCCATTTATCTTTGGAACGTAGAATGCTAGATGTTCTGAGGTTTAGATGTTTCATTTCAAAAGAGACTTGGAGAGGTGCAGGAGTGGTATTACCAATCAGAGTAGTATCACAACTGCAGAAAGGGAGGATGTCATAGAGGGATTGCCTAACCTAGTCAGTGCAGGTGGAAGTCAGCAGCAGGAAGGCAGCAATCACTCTATCTGGAGTATTCTATAGACACTGCCCCTCCCATTAGCAACAGAAATATTGAAGTGTAGATTGGGAGGCAGATTTTGGAAAGGTGCAAAAATAACAGGGGTGTTGTTATGGGTAACTTCAACTTGCTTAATATTGATTGACCCATCCTTATTGCAAAAGGTTCAATTGGACGTAATTTGTTAGGTATATCCAGAATTTCTGATGCAATATGTACTCAGGCTGACTAGAGGAGAGACCATACTAGATCTAGTGGTAAGCAAGGAACCAGGTCAGGTGCCTGATCACTTGGTGGGTGAGGATTTCAGAGACAGTGATCAGGACTCCCTGACCCTTACTGTAGCCTTAGACTTGGATAGAAGCAGAGGGCATGGGAAAGTATTGAACTGGGGAGGATGAATTATGATGCTATTAGGCAGGAACTTGGCAGCGTAAATTGGGAACAGATGTACTGAGGTTGTTTAGGCACCAAATGCATAGGGTTCTGGATTGTTTTGTCCCATTGAGGCAGGGAATGGATGGTAGGGTGAAGGAACCATGGTTGACAAGAGATATGGAACATCTAGTCAAGAGGAAGAAGCTTACTTAATGTTTAGAAGTGAGGATCAGACAGTGCTCTAGTGAGTTACAAGGCAGTCAGGAAAGAGCTGAAGAGTGGACTTGGGAAACCTAGAAGGGAATATGAGAAGGCCTTGGCAAGTAAGGTTAAGGAAAACCCCAAGGTGTTCTACACATATGTGAGGAACAGGATGAATACTAGAGTGAGGGTAGAACAATTCAGGGATGGAAGAGGAAACATGTGCCTGGACTCAGTGGAAGTAAGGAAGGTCCTTAATGAATACTTTGGTTCAATATCTACCAGTGAAATGGACTTTGGCGTTTGTGAGGACAGTGTAAAACAGGTGAACAGGTTATTGGAGGATGAGCTGGAACTTTTGAAAAACATTAGGATGGAAAGCATCCCAGGTTACTACAGGAAATGAAGGAAAACTTTGCTGTACCTTTAGCGATGACCTTTGCATCCTCTATCGTCACCAGTTAATTGGAGTGTGGTAAATATTATTCATATGTTTACGAAGGGTAGTAGGGATAACCATGGGAATTGTAGACCAGTGAATGTTAAATCAGTGGTGGGCAAATTATTGGAGAAGATTGTTGAGGACAAGATTTCTAAGCATTTGAAGAAGCATAGACTGATTGGGAATAGTCAGCATAAGGTGAAGGAACCCTGAGGGAAGAGTGATCATAACATGATTGGTTTCATCTTGAAATTTGAGAAGCTAAAGTCAGATGTGTCAGTATTATACTGGAGTAAAGGGAATTACAGAGGAATGAGAGAGGAGTTGGTCAGAATCGATTGGAAAAGGACACTAGAAGGGATGATGGCAGGGCAGCAATGGCTGGATTTTCAGGAAGTAATTCAGAAGGCACTGGATATGGACATTCCAAAGAGGAAGAAGTATTCTCAAGGCAAGATGACACAACCATGACTAACAAGAGAAGTCAAAGCCAACATTAAAGCCAAAGAGACTGCATATAATAAAGCAAAAATTAGTGGGAAGTTAGAGGATTAGGAAGCTTTTAGAAACCAACAGAAGACAACTAAAAAAGTAATTAAGAAGGTAAAGATGGAATATGAAAGTGAGCTAGCCAATAATATTAAAGAGGACGCTGAAACTTTCTTCAGATACAAAAATTGCAAAAGAGTGCGGGAGTGGTTATTGGACTGCTGGGAAATGAAGCTGGAGAGGTAGTAACGGGGGACGAGGAAATGGCGGACAAACTGAATAAGCATTTTGCATTAGTATTTACTGTGGGAAACACTAGCAGTATGATGGAAGTTCCAGGTGTCAGGGTGCATAAATTGTGTGAAGTTACCATAACTAGAGAGAAGGTTCTTGGGAAACTGGAAGGTCTGAAGATAGATAAGTCACCTGGACCAAATAGTACACCCCAGGATTCTGTAAGAAGTGGCTGAGAGGTTGTGGAGGCATTTGTAATGATCTTTCAAGAATCACTAGTCTTTGTGCAAGATTACATCAGGGTTAACTTACAGGTTGAGCTGGTAATGAGGAAGGCAAATGCAACGTTAGCATCCATTTCAAGAGGACTAGAATAGGAAGGCAAGGATATAATGGTGAGGCCTCACTTGGAGTATTGTGAGCAGTTTTGGGCTTCTTATCTTAGACAGGATGTGCTGAAACAGGAGAGGGTTCAAAGGAGATTCACGAAAATAATTCCAAGAGTGAATGGCTAGTCATATGAAGTGTGTTTGATAGCTGTTGGCCTGTATTTATTGAAATCTACCCAATGTTGAAAGGACTAGGTAGGGTGGCTGTGGAGAGGATAGGATATCCAGAAATAGAGGGCCCAGCATCAAAATCGTGGGGCAACCTTTTAGAACAGAGGTAAGGAGAGTTTTTTTTTAGGTGGAGGCCAAGTCCATGGGTACAGTTAAGGCCAAATTTGATAGTTTCCTGATCAGTCTGGACATCAAAGGATATGGCAAGAAGGCAGGTATATGGGGTTGAGTGGGATCTGGGATGGCAGAGCAGACTCAATGGGCTGAATGGCCCAGTTCCACTCATGTCTTATAGTCTTACTTCTGCAAAGGACAATACACTGAAAAACCCAGGTAACTTGGCCCACTGCAGCAATTGCACTCTGCTGGCTCCTATATTCTTTTTATTGGGTGCTGACAATTTTCTAATTAACCAATCAATTTTCAACAAACAATTTGCAAATGTGCTTATTTTAGTTTCTTGCTATGTGAAACTGAACAGAAAGCCCTGAGACTCTCCTATTAAAAACACGTACCCTTGTTCATAATTCCAGCTCCTGTTAGATGAAACTGAACTAAATAATTACAGCATTGCGGTTTCTTAGAAGGAAGCTTTGACGATTCAGCAAGACGTTGGATAGAATCTGAAGTTTCTGTGGGTTGGATGACTTGATACAGCCAAATATCAAAGTGTTACTTCAGCAGCAGTCACTCTGGGCTCTCCGTTATGTTACAGTTAAATAAAGGTGCTTTATCTATTTGGAGTGCAAAGGATATGATTGATCAATTTATTGCAATATTAACTTTGTAATTCTGTTTCCACCAAGGTTGGTGAAAGCTTTAACAAGGCAAAGGCATTGAATGAGCTGAAGCTAATCGCATCTGATCCAGATGAGAAACATTTATTCCAAGTGGGTAACTATTCTGCTTTAGATGGTCTACTGGTAGATCTGGAGGAAAATATAGTTGGAATTGAAGGTATTTACAGTATTTTTGTTCTTTATTCTGAAATGAATGCTTGAATTTAAACAGATAAAACAGAATTACTCATCATAAATTATTGACCACCTTTGTTTTAATTTTATCTAACTGGGAAAAGGTTATACAGCTATGAGGTGGAGATGGCCTTGCAGATTATGGGTACATTTATCACCCTGTCCAGTGTTCTCACTTTCAGGGATCTATGAATTTGGACCCCAAGATCCGATTTGTGTATCAAAGTTTTTGGCATTTACTATATATTTGAATTCTTTGTTTGATGGCTCTCAGCTTGTACTCACTGCAGTTTAAAATAATGAAGGAGCAGAAAGGGCAGCTCAATTAACGCCATTAAATATTGAAAGGCCTAGATAGAGTAGAGGTGGAGAGAATGTTTCCTATACTGAGTGAGTTTAGGAGCAGGAGCAGAAGGCACAACCTCAGAATAGAGGGATGTTCTTTTAGAACAGAGGTGAGGAGGGATTTCTTTAGGCAGAGGATAGTGCAGCTGTGGAGGCCAAGTCATTGGGTATATTGTGAGCTCAATTTCAATGTTTAAAAGAAGTTTGGATAAGTACATGGATGACAAGGGTATGGGTGGGCTTTGGTCTAGATGCAGATTGATGGGACCAGGCAGTTTAAATGGTTCCGCATGGACTAGATGGGCCGAAGCATCTGGTTCTATGCTGTACTTTTCTTTGATTCTATATTTAAAATAGAGGTTAATAGATTCCAGATTAGTACAGATGTCAAAGGTTACGGGTAGGAGGCAGGAGAATGGGATTGAAAGGGATAATAAATCAGCCATGATCAAGTGACAGAGCAAACATGATATGCTGAATGGCCTAATTTTGCTGCTATGTATTATAGTAGAATGGTACTCAGTATTTTGATTTATGAAGGCCAATATGCCAAAAGCTCTCTTTATGATCTTACCTACCTGTGATGCCATTTTCTTTTTTTTTAATTTTATTTTTATTTGGATAAGGAATTCACAAATATCATGTACTTTTTTCACACATATAGCCTTTTCCATTTTTTTGTATGTATAAAACTACAATTATTTACACATTCTTAAGTACACATTGAGATGATATAAAAGGAAAATAAATATTTAAATAGATAATTATGTACTGTGGTAAATCTAACCTATTAGGCTAAGTAATGGAATTAGTTGTTAAGAAAAATGCCATTTTCAAGGAATTCCCAGACTCCTCAATGCCCAACTGTTCACTGGGTAAATCCTACACTGGTTTGCCCTCCCAAGTGCAGCACCCAACACTTGTCTGCCCTTGTCAACCATACTCATATATACCACCAAATGAAACAAAGTTCCTCCACAACACAGTACATATAACTCACACACATAACACGTAGTGATATTGCCACTAAAAAATTAACAAATAATCAGGTGTATTTGAGGCACAAGTTAAAAAGCAAACAGCATAAAGCTACTGGCACTTCATGTGTGATGAGACCTGGGTGCCGGCAGGGAGTTTAATAGTCTTACGGCCTGGGGGAAGAAGCTGTTTCCCATCCTAACAATTCGTGTCTTAATCCTATGGTGGATGGTCAAGGTGATGTTGGTTGGATGGGAGGAATTATTGACAGCCTCTGTATGCAGTGCTCCTGATAAATATCTCTGATAGATTGATAGATGAAAGAGATATCTCGATGATACATATCACCTGCAGCACGAGGGGTCCCAGCACACTTGACTATTGTTACACTATGATTAGGAATGCCTATCATTCCATCCTTAGACTGCATTTTGGGAAATCTGCCCATCTGGCTGTCCTCCTTCTACCTCCTGCCTGCATGCAGCAGAGGCTAAAGAGTAAAACTCCAGAGATCAGGACATCAAAGAGGTGGTTGCTGGAGGCCGAAGAATGACTACGGAATTGCCTTGAGTGGGTGAAGCGGGCCATATTCAACGAGGCATCAGAGGATCTGAGCTAATAAGCCATGGTTGTCACAAACTTTATAGAAACAACCATAGACGAGTATTTGCCCACAAAATCATTTGGAGTCTTTCCCAACCAGAAGCCCTGGCTGAGCCAAGAGATCCACAATCTGCTGAGGGCCATATCAGTGGCATTCAAGTCTGGCAACTAAGTAAGGTACAACCCCCCAGAAAGCCATCTTGCATGTGAAGTGGCAAATCTGGTCAAACTTAAATGATTGAAGGATGCTCAACTGCTGTGACAGGTTTTGAATGCTATCACCTCCTGCAAAGTGAAAGCAAGTGACATATCATAGGTGACAACAAAGTTTTGCTCCCAGATGAGCTCAATGCCATTTATGCCTGCTTTGTTATCAAGGGGAATGGCTACGCCAGTACTCTGCACTGGCTGCCTACTCCCCTTCCTTCTCCTGACAGTTACCCAGTTACCTGCATCATGCACTTGAGTAATTGTCTCCCTTTAGCTCTTGTGAAACAACCCCTCTGTCTGCTGAATTATCTGCAGGTCATCCAGCTCTAGTTCCCTAAGGCTGTCTTGAAGGATTTGTAGCCAGATACAATTCTTGCAGGTGCTGTCATCAGAGACCCTAGATGTCTCCATGACTTACCACATCATGCAAGAGGAGCAACCACTACCCTGGATTATGTACCCACTGCTTTAGCCTGTGCAATAATCAAGAAAGAAAGCAAACCTAGCAGAAACCTCACTCTAGCCTCTGCTTCTTCTCATCAAAACCTCAACTCTCCACTCTAAACTTGGCCACTCCTTCAACTTAAACATTTTTTATTGGCCTTCGCCAATTGCCGAATTATCCAATGAACTTACAGCTAACAATTTATACTTATGCTTCTTTTCTGCTCTGGCTAGCTGAAACTGAGCAGAAAGTCCAAACAGGTGTCAAAAACTGGAAGAAATAGATTAGGGTAATAGGAAAGAAGTTTAAAGAGGATGTGACAAAAGTTTTATTCACTTGAAGGATGGTTGGGATTTGGTATGTGCTGTCTGAGTGGGTGATGTGAATGGGTAATCTTGATGAAGTAAAGACAAGCGATGAATTTCTGAGGCTTAGAAGTCTACAGGCTAAATATTGGCAAATTAATGTTGAGAGGCTCTTGATGTTTAGCATGTAGTTTGTGGGCCAAAGAGTATGTTTCTGTGTGGGATGAATCTATGAGTAAGGAGCGTGATAAATTTGTAGATGGAACAGGCATTGAGGAGTATGGGGATACAATGGGAATCTGGCAATGGAATAAAAGATTAGTCATGATTTTACTGAATGGCAGTGGGCTTGAAGACCAAATAGCTACTACTTGATTTTTTTATGTTATTATATTTACTGATTATCTTCATTTCCTTTTTATTTATTAATTCAACAGGTACCCAAGGTGCAAATGTAAGTGCTTTTCACATGGAACTGGCACAAATCGGATTCGCGGCAGATTACTCTAGTGATGTAAGATGTTGTTAGATTTTATAAAATCTGTGATGTAGTCCATTTTTATGTTGATTTTATGAATGCGAGTTACAGGTCTTCTCTGGGTTATATCAGGATTCCTTTCCTGAGGATGGTCCATAACACAAACAGCTTGTAAGTCAGAAATGCAGCGAATTAAAGCAGTTAAACCAGGTGTTTAACTCAAACAATTTGATGTAATGAACCGAGTTCCCACACTGCAGCCTGCTCCTGTAGTCCTGTAGCAGCCAGCAAAACCATTCTGCTGGTCTCCTAAATTCTCATTTGTATGTCTGAGCTGTCAAGTTGAGCATCCGTAACCTCTAGATGACTTGTAAATGAATAAAAAAGATCGAGGGCCGCTAGTTGCCCAGGTATATGTGCCAATTTTCTAATTTGTGTCAGAATTACCACTTGTAGTTTCATTTTAAATTCCACATTCTACTGAATTGAAGCAATGTGCTTGTGATGAGAGCAGAACTCTATAGACACAACGACATCAGTTATGAGAACAACATTATTAATTCAATTTCACCCAGTACAAAGAGAAACACTGAATTGATAGTCACTGCCTTTACCTTGAAACTCTTGACTAAAGCACAAGCTCTTTCCCTTCTGCTGTCCTGTTAGATGCAGATTTTCTTCCTCTTGGTTACAGAGTCATCAAGCACAGAAAAAGGCCCTCAGTCCACTCCGTCCATGCCAATTGTCAATCCCCTCAAAGATATAGAATCATATAGCATTCAAACACATCATTTGGTCACTGTGTACATATTAACTTGCTGCCACTTTGTATTAATTCTGACATTTCTTGGCACATTGCCAGCCTGAGAAAGATATTAATATGACAAGCAGATTGGTTGAATGGCAGAAGGCAAAGAGTGGGAATAAAGAGGGCCTTTTCTGATTGGCTGCCAGTGACTCTATAACTCTATTAAATTAATCCCTGGGGGAATTCAGGGGATGCAAGAATATAATTGAGAAGGAAATTAGAAGGGCAAAAGGGGTCATGAGATAGCTTTGGCAGAAGAGATGAAGGAGAATCCAAAGAGATTTTATGTACATTAGGAGAAAAAAAAGAGTAACTAGAGAGAGAATAGGGACATCTTCGTATGGAGGTGAGGAGATGGGTGACGTCCTCAATGAGTATTTTATCTCTGATTCTGTTGCGGAGAAGGAGATGAAGACTTCAGAACTTGAGACAGTTAATGTGGATGTCTTTGGGATAGTCTGCATTACAGCGAGGGTAGGATTTTCACAGTGAATTGTAGGAACCTGAAGAGTGTTGTATAACAATAAGACTGAGGAGATGGTCAGGCTGCATTTGGAATATTGTGAACAATTTTAAATTGTGAATTTAAGGAAGGATATGCTGGCCCTGAAGAGAATCGAGAAGACTTGAGAAAGAATGATTCCAGGGATGAAAGGCTTAACATTTAAGGAGCATTTGAAATCTCTGGTTTGTACTTGATGGAGTTCAGAAGGATGAGGGATTAAACCTACTAGATGCTGAAAGGTCTGGATAGAGTGGACGGGAGAGGATGTTTCCATTAATAGGTGAGTTTAGGATCTGAGGGTACAGCTTCAGAATAAAGAGATGTCCCTTTTAAAACTGAGACGGTGCTAGAGGGCAGCACAAAGTCTGTGGAATTTGGTTTAGGGTTACAGAAAGGAGGTGGGACAATGGGGTTTAAAAACTGTCGTTTAATTGTGGAGCTGTCTCAATGGGCTGAATGGTCTTACTCTGCTTCTGTATCTTATGGTCTCATTAGATACAAGTACAAGGTACGTAGACAAGGTGGTGAAGAAGGCTTCAGCTTGGCACTAGTCTTCAGAAATCAGGGAATTAAGTATAGAAGTCGGGCTATTACAATCATACAAGATATTGGTGAGACCGCATTTGGAATATTGTGTCCAGTTTTGGTCAACTTCTCATAAAAAAAGATGCATTAAGCCGGAAAGAGTACAGAGGAGGTTTATGAAGATGTGCTGGAACTTGAGGGATTGAGTTATGGAGACAGGTTGAGCAGGTTGGAGCATTTGAGAATGAGACTGTCCTTTTTTCCACGGGGCAGGGAAGAGGAGTGTGTATTGGATGAGAGTCCTACAGAAGTCAGGAGAGAGGATAAAAGGATCAGATTCAGGCACGGCCAGTCATTTTGGACTCCGCAGGCTTAGAAAGTATTGGCGTCAGAGGCCTAACCTCAGCTGCAAATAAAAGGAGGGTAGGTTCAAGCGGAACGGCCATTGTTTGGAGCGGCTATTGACAGAGTGTGTCAGTGATAGAGTGACAGGCTTTGGCTTAACAGGCTTCGGGATGAATAGGCAGAGGAACAGTTAAAAAGAGGAAAGCTTTTCTCTTTTTGTTGTACAGTTGTCAGGATGGAATTCTCCTGCTGTCAGATGTGGATATTTTGTTGTACAGTAGTCAGGATGGAATTCTTATGCTGTCAAATGTGGGTATTTGGGATACCTAATGGCTACAGCTGTGGGAAGTGCACCCAACTTTAGCACCTGACTGACTGGGTCAAGGAGTTGGAGCTGGAGTTGGATGTACTCGAGATCATTCAGGAGGCTGAAGATATTAGGGACGAGACTTTTGAAGAGGTGGTCACATCCAGAGTACAGGCTTTGGACAGAAGATGGGTGACTACCAGGAGAAGTAAGGGGATAAAGTCGTCATTGCAGAGTTCCCCTGCGGCCATTCCCCTCTGCAACTGGGATACTGCTGGGGTGGGGGGTGGGGGGAGATAGCCCATCAGATCATAGCAGTATCTGCTATGTTGATGATACTATAGCTGGCTTGGAGCCTTGACAGGGAAAGGTAAAGTCAGGCAGTATAGTAGTTACAGGGGACCCAATAAGCAGGGGGACAGAAAGAGGATTCTGTAGCGACAAAAGAGACACCAAGATGGTGTGTTGCCTCCTAGGTGCTAGGGTCCATGATGTATCAGAGAGGGTGCAGGATATTCTCAAGAGGGAGGGGCAGAGTCAGAGGTTGTGGTGCATATTGGCACCACTGACATAGGCAGAAAGGGTGAAGAAGTCCTACACAGTGAGTATATACAGTTAGGAAAGATGCTGAAGAGAAGGACCTCCAAGGTTGTAACCTTGGGGGGGGGTCGGTACAGGTAGGAATGGCGTGATGGCATAGATGAATGAGGGGCTGCAGAGATGGTGCAGGGGACAGGGTTTCAAGTTCTTGGAACATTGGAACCTTTTCTGGGGAAGGGGTGACCAGTACAGGAGGGATCTCACCTGAAATGGAGGAGAACCAATAACCTGACTAGGAGGTTTGCTAATGCTGCTCGGGAGAGTTTAAACTAGTTTTGCAGGGGTCTGGGAACCAGTGCTCCTGGTCAGGATAGCTATAGATAAGGATAGGCATGGTGGTTGTGGGTGAAGTTTAAGCTGGAGTAGGGCAAATTACGAGAGCGTTAGGCAGGATAAAGAACCATTAACTGGGAATGCTTTTTCTCTGGCAAGTCCACATCATTCATGTGGAGGGTGTTTAAAAGTCAATTGCACAGAGTACAGGAAAAGTATGTTCCTGTTAGAAGGAAGGATGGGGGATAGAAAAAAAGAGAATTTTGGATGTCCAGAGAGGTGATGAATTTAGTCAAGAGGAAAAAGGAAAAGTATATCAAGCTTCAGAAATCAGGATCAAAAGAAGCACACAAGGATTATAAAGCAGCCAGAGAAGAATTAGAGGGAATTCGGAAAGCCCGGAAGTGCCATGAAAAGTCCTAGGCTAGTAGGGTTATAGTGAATCCCAAGACATACATCAAGGGCAAGAAGATAACTAGAAAGAGAGTAGGACAGCTCAAGGATAAAGAGCGGAATATTTGTTTAGATGTGAAGAATATGAGGAAGCTACTTAATGAGTATTCTGCTTCAATATTTACCAAGAAGAAGGATTAGTTGAGGCATTGAGTTCAAAAGTCAGGAGGTTATGTTGCAACTTTATAAAACTCTGGTTTGGTTACATCTCGAGTATTGTGTACAGTTCTGGTCGCCCCACTATAGGAAGGATGTTGAGGCTTTGGAGAGGGTGTAGAAGAGGTTCACCAGAATATTGCCTGGTTTAAAGGTCACATGCTATCACAAGAGGCTGGATAAAGTTGGGTTGTTTTCTCTGGAGCGTTAGAGACTGAGGGGAGATCTGGTAGAGGTTTATAAGATTATGAGAAGCATAGATAGAGTGGACAGAGAGTATCAGTTAATATTGGCCCTAACACCATGATCCATGCAATAATCGCCTGCTATAATCTTACAGGGCAATATTTTGCTTGGTGCTGTGGGAGCTTATGATTGGGCTGGAGGAGTAATGGTATACAACAAAGATAAAGGAAGAGAGCAGTTTCTGAATGAATCCAAAGGAATGTTTTCAGCTGCTTATGGTTATCTTGGTATGTAAACTTTCATCATATAACTTATCATATTTTTATTCATGTGACTACCTTGTGTTCAAGCGCTACACTTCAAACAAGCAATAAACTTAAATATATAGTATAGCAGCTCATCCATGCTCTCACCACACTCCCAGTGAAAAAAAGTTCCCCCTCATATTCCCATTAAACAGTTCACCTTTCACTCTTAACCCATCGTCTCTACTTCTAGCCTTGCCTAAACTTAATGGAAAAAACCTGCTTGCATTTCCCATCTCATAATTTTGTATACTTCTATCAAAGCTCCACTTATTCATCTATATTCTAAGGAATAAAGTCCTAAACAATTCAGCCTATTCAACCTCTCAGGTCCTCAAATCCTGACAAAATCCTTGTGTTTTCTATCCACAATTTCAACCCTATTGATATCTTTCCTGTAGGTAGGTGCTTAGAACTGAACACAATGCACAAAATTAGGCCTCACCAATGTCTTTTACAACTTCAACATAACATCACAACACCTGTATTCATACTTTATTTATGAAGACCAATGTCCCAAAAGCTCTCTTTATGACCCTATCTACTTGTGATGCCACTTTCAAGGAATTATGAATCTATATTCCCAGATTAACCTCTGTTCTACTGCACTCTCAGTGTCCTACAACTCACCATTCAAGTCCTACTCTGGTTTGTCCTCCAAATTGTGACACCTCAAATTTGTCTGCATTAAATTCCATCTGCCATTTATCAGCCCATTTCTCCAGATCCTGCTGCAAGGCGTGACTGGCTTCCTCACTATCTACTATACCCCAATTTTGGTGTCATTTGCAAATTTACTGATCCAGTTTACTACTTTATCACCCAGATAATTGATAACAAACAACAACAGACCCAGTACCGATCCATGTGGCGCTGCACTAGTCATAGCCTCCAGTCAGAGAGGCAGCCATCCACTACACTCCGTGGCTTCTGTCACAAAGCCAATGTGGAATCCAAATCATCATCCTGAATGCCAAACAACTGAACTTTTTTGACCAACTTTCCGAGCAGGACCTTGTCAAAAGCCTTACTAAAGTCCATGTAGACAACATTCACTGCCTTTCCTTCATCAATTTTCCTGGTAAATTTCCTTGAAAAACACTTTAGATTGATTGGACATGAACTTCCACTCATAAAGCCATGTTGACTATCCCTATTCTTTCCCTGTCTATCGAAATCTGGTCAATTAGATTACTTTCCAATATCTTTCCCACTACTGATTCAGACTCACTGGCTGATATTTTCCTGGCTTATTTTTAGAGCTTTTATTAAAAACAGAACAACATTAGCAATCCTCTAATCCTCTGACTCCTCACCTATATCAAAGAACACCTCTGTTATGGCCCCTGCAATTTCTGCACTAGCCTCCCACAAGGTCTCAGGGAACACCTTGTCAGGCCCAGGTGATTTATCCACCCTAATTTGCTTCAAGACAGAAAACACCTCATCCTCTGTAATTTGAATACAGTCCACAACCTCAATGCTATTTTGCCTCACTTCTACAAACACTGCATCCATATCCTGAATAAATAGACATGTAAGATATCCACAAGATTTAGAAACCATAGAAACCATAGAAAAACTACAGCACAGAAACAGGCCTTTTGGCCCTTCTTGGCTGTGCCGAACCATTTTCTGCCTAGTCCCACTGACCTGCACACGGACCATATCCCTCTATACACCTCCCATCCATGTATCAGTCCAATTTATTCCTAAATGTTAAAAAAGAACCCGCATTTACCACCTCGTCTGGCAGCTCATTCCATACTCCCACCTCTCTCTGTGTGAAGAAGCCCCCCCTGATGTTCCCTTTAAACTTTTCCCCCTTCACCCTTAACCCGTGTCCTCTGGTTTTTTTCTCCCCTTGCCTCAGTGGAAAAAGCCTGCTTGCATTCACTCTATCTATACCCATCATAATTTTATATACCTCTATCAAATCTCCCCTCATTCTTCTACGCTCCAGGGAATAAAGTCCTAACCTATTCAACCTTTCTCTGTAACTGAGTTTCTCAAGTCCTGGCAACATCCTTGTAAACCTTCTCTGCACTCTTTCAACCTTATTTATATCCTTCCTGTAATTTGGTGACCAAAACTGAACACAATACTCCAGATTCGGCCTCACCAATGCCTTATACATCCTCATCATAACATTCCAGCTCTTATACTCAATACTTTGATTGATAAAGGCCAATGTACCAAAAGCTCTCTTTATGACCCTATCTACCTGTGACGCCATTTTTAGGGAATTTTGTATCTGTATTCCCAGATCCCTCTGTTCTACTGCACTCCTCAGTGCCTTACCATTTACCCTGTATGTTCTACCTTGGTTTGTCCTTCCAAAGTGCAATACCTCACACTTGTCTGTATTAAACTCCATCTGCCATTTTTCAGCCCATTTTTCCAGCTGGTCCAAGTCCCTCTGCAGGCTCTGAAAACCTTCCTCACTGTTTACTACACCTCCAATCTTTGTATCATCAGCAAATTTGCTGATCCAATTTACCACATTATCATCCAGATCATTGATATAGATGACAAATAACAATGGACCCAGCACTGATCCCTGTGGCACACCACTAATCACAGGCCTCCACTCGGAGAAGCAATTCTCTACTACCACTCTTTGGCTTCTTCCATTGAGCCAATGTCTAATCCAATTTACCACCTCTCCATGTATACCTAGCGACTGAATTTTCCTAACTAACCTCCCATGCGGGACCTTGTTAAAGGCCTTACTGAAGTCCATGTAGACAATATCCACTGCCTTCCCTTCATCCACTTTCCTGGTAACCTCCTCAAAAAACTCCAATAGGTTGGTCAAACATGACCTACCACGCACAAAGCCATGTTGACTCTCCCTAACAAGTCCCTGTCTATCCAAATGCTTGTAGATTCTGTCTCTTCGTACTCCCTCCAATAACTTACCTACTACCAATGTTAAATTTACCGGCCTATATTTTCCCGGATTACTTTTCGATCCTTTTTTAAACAACGGGACAACATGAGCCACTCTCCAATCCTCCAGCACCTCACCTATAGACAGCGACATTTTAAATATTTCTGCCAGGGCCCCTGCAATCACAACACTAGTCTCCTTCAAGGTCCGAGGGAACACCCTGTCAGGTCCTGGGGATTTATCCACTTAAATTTTCCTCAAGACAGCAAGAACCTCCTCCTTTTCAATCTGTACAGTTTCCATGATCTCACTATTTGTTTCCCTTAATTCCATAGACTTCATGCCAGTTTCCTTAGATTTCCACCATCACTTTTGGCTCCAGGCATAATTATATTGAAAGTAATGGCATTATGATCACTAGATGCAAAGTGTTCCCCGACACAAACTTGCCCTGTCCTGTCACCTGCCCAGTCTCATTCTAACAGGAGTTGTAGTATCACACTCTCTCTAGTTGGGACTTGTATGTATTGATTAAGGAAACTTTCCAGAACACATTTAAATCATTAGATATACGAGCAGAATTAGGACATTTTGTCCATCAAGACTGTTCTTCCATTCCATCGTGGCTTTTTAAATATTCCTCTCAACCTCATTCTCCTGTTTTCTCCCTCCAAGAAGATGGTGGTTTTTTTAGAACACCTCATAGTTGAGCCCATTAGGGGATCTGCCATTCTGGACCGAGTTTTGTGCAATGAACTGGAATTGATATGAAAGCTTAAGGTAAAAGAGCCCTTGGGAACAAGTGACCATAATATGATTGAATTCATCCTGAAATTTGAGAAGGAGAGCTAAAGTCAGATGTATTAGTATTACAGTGGTGTAAAGGGAATTACAGAGGCATGAGAGAGGAGTTGGCCAGAATTGATCAGAAAAGAACACTGGCAGGGATGACAGTAGAGCAGCAATGGCTGGAATTTCTGGAAGCAATTCAGAAGGCACAGGATATGGACATCCCAAAGAGGAAGAAATATTCTTAAGGCAAGATGACACAACCGTGACTAACAGGAGAAGTCAAGGCCAACATAAAAACCAGATAGAAAGTAAGCTAGTTAATAATACTGAATAATATTTAATAATAATATTAAAAGTTCCTTCAGAAGTGTAAAAGAGAGGCAAGAATGGATATCGGATCACTGGAAAATGATGCTGGAGAGGTAGTAATGGGGGAACAAGGTAATGGCAGATGAATTGAAAAGTATTTTGTGTCAGTCTTCACTGTGGAAGACACTAGCAGTATAGTGGAAGTTCCAGCTGTCAGGGGTCATGAAGTGTGTGAAGTTACCATAATAAGAGAGAAGGTTCTTGTGAAACTGAAAGATCTGAAGGTAAATGTCAGCTGGACCAGATGGTGTACATCACAGGGTTCTGAAAGAAGTGGCTGAGGAGATTGGGGAGACATTAATAATGATCCTTCAAGAATGACCAGATTCTGGAATACTTCTGGAAGACTGGAAAATTGCAAATGTCACTCCACTCTTCAAGAAGGGAGAGAGGCAGAATAAAATAAACTATAGGCCAGTTAATGTGACCTCTGTGGTTGGGAAGATGCTGATCATTAAGGATGAGGTCTCAGGGTAGCTGGAGGTACATGATAAAATAAGTTGTAGTTGCATGGGGTTTCCTCACGGAAAAATCTTGCCTGACAAATCTGTTGGAATTCTTTGAAGAAATAACAATCAGAATCAGTTGATGTTCAGAAGGCCTTTGACAAGGTGCCACACGTGAGGCTGCTTGACAAGCTACAAGCCAATGGTATGACAGGAAAGATTCTAGCATGGATAAAGCAGTGGCTGATTGGCAGGAGGCAAAGAGTGGGAATAAAGGGAGCCTTTTCTAGTTGGCTGCGGGTGACTATTCATGTTCCACAGGGGTCTGTGTTGGGACTGATTCTTTTTATGTTACATGTTAACGATTTGGATGATGGAATTGATGGCTTTGTTACAAAGCTTGCAGATGATACAAAGATAGGTGGAGGGGCAGGTAGTTTTGAGGAAATAAGAGACTACAGAAGGACTTAGATTAGGAGAATGGGCATAGAAGTGGCAGATGGAATACAGTGTTGGGAAGTGTATGGTTATGAACTTTGTTAGAAGAAACAAAAGGGATGACCATTTTCTAAATTAAGAGAAAATACAAAAACCTGAGGCACAAAGGGATTTGGGAGTCCTTGTGCACAATTTCCTAAAGGTTAATCTGCAGGTTGAGTCTGTGGTGAGGAAGGCAACTGCAATGTTAACATTCATTTCAAGAGGACTAGAAGATTAAAGCAAGGGTGTAAAGTTGTGGTATTATGCAGTGCTGCTGAGGCCTCACTTGTGCTGAAACTGGAGAAGGTTCACGAAAATGATTCCAGAATTAAACATCTTGTCATATGAAAAATATTTGATGGCTCTGGGCCTGTATTCACTGAAATTCAGAAGAATTTGGGGTGACCTAATTGAAACCTATCGAATGGTGAAAGGCCTTGATAGAGTGGATGTGGAGAGGATGTTTCCTATGGTGGGAGAGTCTAAGACCAGAGGACACAGACTCAGAATAGTGGGGTGTCCTTTTAGAACAGAGATGAGGAAGAATTTCTTTAGCCAGAGAGTGATGAATCTGTGGAATTTATTGTCACATACAGCTGCGGAGGTCAAGTATGCATGTACATTTAAGGTGGAGGTTGATGGATCCTTGATTGGTCAGTGGCAGAAGGGATATGGTGGGGGGGAAAGCAGGAGGTTGGGGCTGAGAGAGAAAAATGATCAGCCATGATGAAATGGCAGAGCAGACTCAATGGGCCAAATGGCCTAATTCTGCTCTTGTGTCTTATGGTTTTATGGTCTTATAACAAAGAGGAGACTTTGAAGGCGATCTATGGTGATTTGAAGTACATAAGGTGGCCCATGTATATTGTAGCATGTTTGTGGGAAGGTCGGGAAAAAATTGCTGGGACCCCGTCAGAGGTATCTGTATGACCCTTAGACATGGGTAAAGTACCAGAAATCTGGAGGATAGCTAGTAGAATGCCCTTATTTAAGAAGGGCTGCAAGGACAAGGCTGGGAATTGCAGGCTTGTGAACTTGTCACCAATAATGGGATATTCCAGGAGAGGAGCCAGAATTTGGAAGGACAAGGACTGATTGATTAATTAATTATCTGTTTATCTAATTAATTAATTTTATTTAGCAATACAGAATAGAATAAGACATTCCAGCCCTTCGAGCCATGCCACCCAGCAATTAACGCTAACTGAATCATGGGAGAATTTACAATGACCAATTACTCTTCTAACTTGTATGTCTTTGGACTGTGGGGGAAATCAGAATACCCAGAGAAAACCCACACATTCACAGGGAGAAAGTACAGACTCCTTACAGAGGATGCTGTGATTGATCTCCTATGTCTGATGCCCCAAGCTGTAATAACGTTGCCTTAGCTGATATGTTTATTTTAAAAAAATGAGAGGTATAGGCAGTCAGAATTTTTACCCTAAGTAGAAATGTAACATTAAAAAACATAAAAAGAGCCTTTACTTCCTTTGAAATTTGCCTAGACTCAGCATGTCATCTAAAACATTGAGAAACTTCTACAGTGCATGATAGAGAGTATCCTGAATGGTTAAATTATGGCCTGGTATGGAAAGACCAATTCCCAGGAGCTGAAAGTCTAAAAAAAGAGGTGGATACAGCCCAGTCCATGTCAGGCAAAGCCCTCCTCATCACTGAGACCATTTACAAGGAGTGTTGCCGCAAGAAAGAAGCATCTAGCGTCAAGGGCTCTCATCATCTAGGCATTCATTGTTCCCTTCTCACCACTACCATTGGGCATGAAGTATGGGGGCCTTAGATCCCACACCAGGAACAGCTATTACTCTATAAGCATCAAGGTCCTGGACCAAAGTGGATAACTTCACTGACCTCAACACTGAACTGATCACACAACCTCTGCTTTTAGATACACATATGGATATGCAAGAAATGGAGAGATTTCTGTTATAATGCAGGAATCTTAATCTGGCATCATACTTTGCACAGATGTCATAGGCAGAAGGATCAGTTTCTGTGCTGCATTGTCCTATGATCATTGATCTAACACATTCTTTGGTTCTTTTCTATCTTACAGGATATCAGTGTTGCTGGCTGTCAAATTCATGACCTCTTGCCTAATGTAGTTTTCACATTTGTGTGGATAACTTTTTCTTACAACTTGTAATTTTGGTCACATTTAAAGTTTAAAATAGCAACCAGAAATTCTGGAAACTTTCAGTAGTTCAGGCAGCATATGTGGAGAACTAGTTCAAGCTCATATGACCTCTTGGATGGCGTGGTGGTGCAGTAAATAGTACGCTAGTGTCCAGCTCAGGTTTTATCTTCACCACAAGCGCTGTCTGCACAGTCTGCCTATGAATGCCTGCATATCCACTAGACATGCTGGTTCCTCCCACATTCCAAGGACATACTGGCAGTTTAATTGGCCATTAATTAAAACAATGAAAGGGAAGAGAATGGGCACAAATGAGAGAGAAAACATTACAGGGCTACAGTGAAGAAAGGAAAGAAGGAATGGGGCTGATGGCATGTTTTTGCTGTTTTGCTGACAGCCAACTTGGACCATATGATCAACAGTCATCATATTTGTACAATATAAGGTCATTGACCCTTCGCCATGGATACCACCAAACTCACTGAAATTAAACCAGACAACCATGATTATCTTGTTTAATTTCAGATTTCCAACATAAACAACATTTTCTTATGTTCCTGATCATTTGTGATGAAGGTCTCCAGCTGAAATATTAATTTTGTTTTGTTTTTTTTCTCTGGGTCTATTCCCTATTTTTAAATTTTTGTTGATATCTTTTTCCAACTGACAGGGTACAGTGTAACTGGAGCAAATACAATAAGTGGACAACATCTTTACATTGCTGGGGCTCCTCGGCATAGCCAGATAGGTCAAGTAGTAGTGTTTGAAGCCGGAACATCTGTCAAAATAAAACAACGTATTTCTGGAAAACAGGTTAGTTCATACTTGGCTCTAACTAAAGCTCAGCACTGCCAAGTTACGATTGACACCAAGTCAAGGGTTTTGTTGCTGATTAAAATGTTGAAGTGACAGAGATTAAATGACAGTGGAAAAGTGATGGAGTTCAATAATTGAATTTATCTTTTCAGCTGGGATCATACTTTGGCTCAGAGTTGTGTCCCCTTGATGTAAATGGAGATCTTGTAACGGATTTTCTGCTTGTTGGTGCTCCATTCTTTCACATACATGGGGAGGAAGGTGCTGTTTATGTTTACCATCTGAATGAAAAGGTATGAAACTAAGGTTCATACAATTATAGAAGTTATGCAGCAAAATAACATTATTCAGCTCATTTAGTGTATTCCAGTCAGCCAAAAATGCAAATGTTTACTGTACTCCCATTTTAAAATCCTTTTTGATGTTTCTGGCTGGGCTCAAACTGTTATTTTCCTAAGCTGAGTTCTGTCTGCTGCATATTTGTGTTAAATTAGCTGTTCATTTGCCAGTTTTGTATTACTTGAAGATTCGGAATTTTTTTCCCTATACACTCAGGTCTAAGTTACTCATACATATTAAGAAAAATACAGACACCTGGGGAACTCCAGTACCTGACAGCCTTTTTTTTTGTTACTTACCAGTCTTCTGTTATATTGTATTGCTCCTTTTAATCTCTGGGCTTCAGTGTTGATGACAAGTACATTATTCAAAGTACACTCATGTCAAAGTATGTATGCAGTTTACAATCCTGAGATTCATCTTCCACAGACAGCCACAAAACCTGTTCAAAGGAAAACCAAGTCCCCAAACACACAAAAAAGAACAAATCACGTAAACGGCAAAAGAAACAAGTGAAAAATATAGAATGTAAAACACCATACCACAAAGTCATCGAAAGAAATATAGAAAACCTACAGCACAATACAGACCCTATGGCCCACAATGCTGTGCTGAACACATACTTTAAAAATTACCTAAGGTTACCCTATTTTACCCTGTTAAGCTCCATCTACCTATCCAGGAGTCTCTTAAAAAACCCTATTGTATAAAGAGTGCAGGCATATTCAGTTCAATTCAATCTAGGGCTACATTCTTTGTTATTTACATGCTGCAGAGCTGGTCTGTCCTGATCAAAATCGCACAAAATAGCAACAAAAAAGGAGTGACCAGAAACCAGAAACACATCACAACATGAACTACAGGGCCCAATCTACAAACCACATTGATTAAACCTCACCCAAGACCCAGAACTCCGGCACTTTCCTCCAGGAGCTGTGGGCGAGGGAGAGAGAACCGATCACGCACAAGTAGACAGTGCTGAACACCCACCTACCTTCTGCTCTCGTCTTTGTTGATTTCAATCTTTTTCGATGCTTTCATCAGTGAGGAGTGGAGTCTATCATGGGCTTGCACCTTTTCTACAGGCTTGTTTGCCTCCAGGCTGAAAACCTCGCTCAAAACTTCATGAATCCCTTCGGAGACAGCAAGGCGTCAGATCACTCAAAAACACACCACCAAAATATAAGTTGCAGGCTCCCACAGTGGCAGAACCACATTTGAAAGAAAATGAAGTAAAAGAAGTCAAAAAAGTAGTTTCATGAACTGTATGAAAGATAGTCTAATTCATCCATGCCACCAGATTGCCTAACTCAGCTAGTCCCATTTGCTGTGTTTGGCCCATATCATTCCAAATCTTCCCTATCCATGTTCCTGTCTAAATATCCTTTTAACCATTGTAATTGTACTACACTTACAATTACAACATTTAAAATGTATTTATATGTGTAATTAGATAGGAAAGTTTTAGAGGGATTTGATCATAACACGGGCAAATGGAACCAACTTTCTTGGTTAGTGTGGATGAATTGGACTACAGGGCCTGTTTCCATACTTTATAACTCTATGACTCAAAGAGGGATGTACCTTTAACAATTTCTTTGTCAGCCCTTTCCATATAATCAACACCTCTGTGTTGTCCTTCAGGTCCCCTATACCCTATCACCTTAAAAATATTCCTTTTGGTTTTAGAGTTTCCAACCCTGAGGAAAATACTGTGATCATTGTTGTGTACTGTTCAGCTAGGTCTTCCAATATAAAGAAACAAACTACAGCCAATGCAGAGTGGATCATATTAGTAATGCATTTATTATTTTACTTGCAAGGGGAGATGTACTTCCTCCCAAGTTTGATCTGGAAATATAGCTTATCTTACAAAGAACGGTGATTAGGTTATTCCATTCCATAACTTTACATTCCTCTGTTACCTTCATTCTCACATTTGATATTTAGAAGCCTGAATTTCTCTGTTATCAAAAATCTTTTCTGGCCACAAAACAAATTGCCCCTCATGAAAGAAAATAGCTTGTTCCCAAATAACACAAACACACTTGTAAGTTTTCTCACCCAAACCGGCAAAGCATCTTAGGATCTCATAGACCCCATTTTGTTGCATTACATTTTACAAAAGTTACAAATTCATAAAGAATTCAGAGTTACAGATATATTTTCACACCATTCACTTTAACTATATCCCTCATGGATTTACTGTATATGCCTTCCAAAAGTTCACATCTCAGCCCCCTACACTCCAGGGAAAGGAAACCAGCCTATCCAGTCTTTCCTTATAAACTCAAAGCCCCCATTCCTGGTAGTACCCTTGTGAAGCTTTTCTGCACCCTTTCCAGCTTATTGATATCCTTCCTAAAGCTGGGTGACCAGAACTAAGTGCAGTCATACCAATATCGTGCACAGCTCTAAAATGATGTCCTAACTTAAGAGTGTCAAACTGAAAAAGGTAGTGGCTGATTGTGGCAGTGTAATTGAGCTCTGACCAGCAACAAATCTGAAGTTTGAGTTTGACCGAGTCTGGACAGCTGACCGGGTAGAAAAAGGCAGCGGGGATTGTGGCAGTGTAACTGAGCTCCGACCAGGGACCAATCGGTGTTTGGAATTGATTAGCAAGAGCAAATTAAAGGAAGGCAGAGGCAAGTGCTGCAGCCGTCGTCTGAATGGACGCAGTTAGAGTGGTGATCTTGAGGCCTTAGCCTTTGAGGCTTCAGTCTGAGAAAGCAAAAAAGGAAAAGCTCCAGGTAAAGTTTTCTTTTTCCTTCTTTATATCTGATCAGTTAGGACAGCAGAGATGCCAGTTTAACCAGTAGGATAGTTTAATACTCATCTTGCGGGATGTGAGAAGGCAGGGAGATGTCCAGTGTCCCTGATGACTACAACTGTGAGAAGTGCATCCAGCTGCAGCTTCTAATAAACCACATTAAGGAGTTGGAGCTGGAACTGAGTGAGCTCTGGATCAATCGGGAGGCTGAGGGGATGATCGATAGGACATATAGAAAGGTAATTATACCCAAGGTGCAGGACACAGGAAATTGGTTGGGTGACAGTCAAGAAGGGGAAAAGGGTTAAAGGACCAGTGCAGAGAACCCTTATAGCCATCCCTCTCAACAACAGGTGTATCACTTTGGATACTGTCGGTGGGGTGGGGGGAAATGACCCAACAAAGGAAAGTCACAGTACTTGGGTCTTTGGCACTGAGACTGCCTCTGCGACTCAGAAGGGAAAGGAGGAGAAGGGGCACGCTGTGGTGATAGGGGATTCGTTAGGGGGATGGACAGGAGGTTCTGTGGGCGAAAACAAGATTCCTGGATGGTATGTTGCCTCCTGGGTGCCAGGTTCCAGGATATCTCGGATTAAGTCATCAGCATTCTTAAGTGGAGGGGTGAACAGCCGAAAGTCGTGGTCCATGTAGGTACCAATACCATGGGTAGGATGAATGATGAGGTTCTGCATTGGAAGTTCAGGGAGTTAGATGCTAAGTTAAAGGGCAGGACCTCTAGGGTTGTGATCTCAGGATTGTTACCTGTGCCATGTGCTAGTGAGGCAGAACTAGGAAGATTATAAAGTTTAATATGTCGCTAAGGAGTTGGTGTAGGAGGGAGGGCATAAGATTTTGAGAAGGTTTGTTAATGCTGCATGGTGAGGTTTAAACTAGAGTTGCAGGGGGATGGGAACCAGAGTGCCAGAATAGTTAATGGAGAGTTTGTGGAAGAAAACGTTGGTGGTAAAGGGGGTAAATCAGGTGCTCGAGGAGTATAAGAAGTGCAAGAAAATACTTAAGAAAGAAATCAGGAGGGCAAAAAGAAGACATGAGGTTGCCTTGGCAGTCAAAGTGAAGGATAATCCAAAGAGCTTTTACGAGTATATTAAGAGCAAAAGGATTGTAAGGGATAAAATTGGTCCTCTTGAAGATCAGAGTGGTCAGCTTTGTGCGGAACCAAAGGAAATGGGGGAGATCTTAAATAGGTTTTTTGTGTCTGTATTTACTAAGGAAGCTGGCATGAAATCTATGGAATTGAGGGAATCAAGTAGTGAGACCATGGAAACTGTACAGGTTGAAAAGGAGGAGGTGCTTGCTGTCTTGAGGAAAATTAAAGTGGATAAATCCCCGGGACCTGACAGGGTGTTTCCTCGGACCTTGAAGGAGACTAGTGTTGAAATTGCGGGGGCCCTGGCAGAAATATTTAAAATGTTGCTGTCCACGGGTGAAGTGCCGGAGGATTGGAGAGTGGCTCATGAGTTTAACGTCAGTAGTAGATAAGTTATTGGAGGGAGTACTAAGAGACAGAATCTACAAGCATTTGAATAGACAGGGGCTTATTAGGGAGAGTCAACATGGCTTTGTGCGTGGTAGGTCATGTTTGACCAATCTGTTGGAGTTTTTCGAGGAGGTTACCAGGAAAGTGGATGAAGGGAAGGCAGTGGATATTGGCTACATGGACTTCAGTAAGGCCTTTGATAAGGTCCCGCATGGGAGGTTAGTTAGGAAAATTCAGTCGCTAGGTATACATGGAGAGGTGGTAAATTGGATTGGACATTGGCTCGTTGGAAGAAGCCAGAGAGTGGTGGTAGAAAATTGCTTCTCTGAGTGGAGGCCTGTGACTAGTGGTGTGCCACAGGGATCAGTGCTGGGTCCATTGTTATTTGTCATCTATATCAATGATCTGGATGATAATGTGGTAAATTGGATCAGCAAGTTTGCTGATGATACAAAGATTGGAGGTGTAGCAGACAGTGAGGAAGGTTTTCAGAGCCTGCAGAGGGACTTGGACCAGCTGGAAAAATGGGCTGAAAAATGGCAGATGGAGTTTAATACTGACAAGTGTGAGGTATTGCACGTTGGAAGGACAAACCAACGTAGAACATACAGGGTTAATGGTAAGGCACTGAGGAGTGCAGTGAAACAGAGGGATCTGGGAATACAGATACAAAATTCCCTAAAAGTATCTACCTGTGACGACAGGGTCGTAAGGAGAGCTTTTGGTACATTGGCCTTTATTAATCGAAGTATTGAGTATAAGAGCTGGAATGTTATGATGAGGTTGTATAAGGCATTGGTGAGGCCGAATCTGGAGTATTGTGTTCAGTTTTGATCACCAAATTACAGGAAGGATATAAGTAAGGTTGAAAGAGTGCAGAAAATGTTTACAGAGAAAGGTTGAATAGGTTAGGACTTTATTCCCTGGCGTGTAGAAGAATGAGGGGAGATTTGATAGAGGTATATAAAATTATGATGGGTATAGACAGAGTGAATGCAAGCAGGCTTTTTCCACTGAGGCAAGGGGAGAAAAAAATCAGAGGACATGGGTTAAGGGTGAGGGGGGAAAAGTTTAAAGGGAACATTGGGGGGGGCTTCTTCACACAGAGAGTGGTGGGAGTATGGAATGAGCTGCCAGACGAGGTGGTAAATGTGGGTTCTTTTTTAATATTTAGGAATAAATTGGACTGATACACGGATGGGAGGTGTATGGAGGGATATGGTCCATGTGCAGGTCAGTGGGACTAGGCAGAAAATGGTTCGGCACAGCCAAGAAGGGCCAAAGGGCCTGTTTCTGTGCTGTAGTTTCTATGGTTCTATGGTTCTATGACACTTCAAAGTTGGGAATCTAAAGATGAGCAGTGTACGACTAATGTCCTGAGCTGTGTATATTTCAATGCAAGAAGCATCGTAGGAAAGGCAAATGAGCTCAGGCATGGACCAGCACCTGGCATTATGATATTGTAGCCATTCGAGAGACTTGGTTGTAGGAGGGGCAGGGCTGGTGGCTCAATGTTCCGGAGTTCAACAAGACAGAGCAGGAGGGATTAAAGGAGGAGGGGTGGCATTACTAGTCAGGGAAAATGTCACAGCAGTGCCCCATATGACAGACTGCAGAACTCGACTAGTGAGGCATATTGGGTGGGAGAGAGATAAGAAATGTATGGCAACATTAATGGGGCTATATTACTGACCATCGAGCAGTCATTAGGATTTAGAAGAACAAATTTGTAAAGTGATCGCAGATTGTTGCAAGAAACATAAGATTGTTATAGTAGGTGGTTTTAACTTCCCACATATTGACTGTGAATCCCTTAGACAGAGTTTTGTCAAATGTGTTCAGGAAAGTTCTCTTCATCTGTACATAGAAGTCCCAAGAGAGACCATGCAATGCTGAATCTGCTATTAGGGAATGGGACAGGGCAGCTGACAGAAGTTGGTTAGGGGAACGCTTTGCATCCAGTGACCACAATGTCATTAGTTTCAAAGTAAATATGCAGAAAAAAAGGTCTGGTCCCCGGGTTGAGATTCTGAATTGGAGAAAGGTGATTTTTTTTTTATATATGGTACCTGAATGATCTGGGCAAATGCAAATTGGGACAAGCTGTTTTCTGGCAAAGGTGTACCTGGAAGGTGAAAGGCCTTACAAAAACAAAATTTTGAGAATATAAAGCTTGTACTTGTCTGTCAGAATTAAAGGTAAGGGTAACAAGTATAGTGAACCTTGGTTTTCAAGAGATATTGAGACTTGGTTAAGAGAAAAAAGGAGTTAGAGTAGGTAGAGGCAAGTAGGAACGAATGACGTGCTTATGGTATAAGATTATCAGATCACTTATCTGCAATGTCAATTCCAGCATTCAAACCAGTGATCAAACAGGTCAAACCAGTTCTAAAGGTGCAAACCTGGCCTGAGGGTGCAATCTCTGCACTGCAGGACTGCATTGATAATACGAACTAGAGAATGTTCAGTAAAACTGTTATCTATGGCAACCATATCAACATCAAGGAATATGTGGATTCTGTGACCAGCTACATAGAAAAGAGTACTGATGATGTTAGTATACAAGACACATCCAGGTGAGGGCAAATAAGAAGCCATGGCTCACTGTAGAGGTCCATGCCAGGCTGAGGGATCGTGATGCTGCCTTTAGATCAGGGAATGCAACAGCTCTTGGGAAAGCAAGAACTGGCCTTTTATTAAACCTGTTTGGTCCTGAGAAATAATCTTAGCTAGTATATTCGCCAACTGATTAGCTATTGTTTTTGAAAGAATTTTGGGATCTACATTTAATAATGAGATAGGTCTATATGAAGCCCAATCCGTAGGGTATTTATCTTTCTTAAGAATTAAAGAAATAGAAGCTTCATAAAATGTAGAATAAAAAAGAATCTTTAAACATTTCCAACATATCAGGAGTAAGTAAATTTTCAAATTTTTTATAAAATCCTACCGAAAAACCATCTAGTCCAGGAGTTTTACCAGATTGCATTGAAAAAATAGCTCTCTGAATTTCTCTTTCAGTAAAAGGAGTATCAAGAATTCGTTGATCTTCAACAGATATTCTAGGAAAATCAATCTTTTGTAAAAAGACATTCATTTTAGAAGGATCAGCTGGAATCTGAGATTTATAAAGTTCACTGTAATAGTCTTGAAAAATGTTATTAATATCTTCATAGTTACAAGCTAAACTACCATCTCCCTTACGAATTTTTAAAATTCGTCTTTTAGCTCTAATTGCTTTTAGTTGGGATGCTAGTAGCTTATTACTTTTATCTCCAAACACATAAAATTGGCTTTTTAATTTAAGCAAATTTCTTTCAATAGGATAAGTTAATAATAAATTATATTGTGATTGGAGTTCAACACTTTGTTTAAATAAGTCAATATTAGAAGAAACTGCATAAGTACAAGTCTTCAATTTGTTTTGAAATCCTATCTAACTCTATATTTGTCTGTTTCTTAAGCTTAGCCAAATAGGAGATTATCTGACCTCGCAAATACGCTTTAAATGTATCCCATATAATCAATTTCGATATATCTTCTATATTATTAAAAAATCTTTTATTTGAATCTCTATAAATTTGACAAAGTCCAAACTTTGTAATAAGTTTTCTGGAAAACGTCGAGGCAAGTTTACATTGCTAACATCATTCAATTCAAAAGTTAAGCTTAAAGGAACATGATCCGAGACAGCAATAGCATCATATTCACCTTTCTGGACTTTGGACAAAAATCAGAAATCAGGTATAAAATAATCAATTCGTGAGTATTTTTTTATGGACATGTGAATAAAAAGAATAATCTCTATCATTAGGATGTAGATTTCTACAGATTTCTATCAAACCATAATCAATTAAAAAGGAATTAATGAGTGATGCTGAACTACTCGGAAGCTGCTGATTGGTTGAACTCTTGTCAATCAAAGGGCTTAAACAACAGTTGAAGTCACCTCCCATCAGCAGCATAAATTCATTTAAGTCTGATAATGAACCAAATACATTTTTAAAAAAAGGATCATCTTCATTAGGTCCATATAGATTAACCAAGACAATTTTTCTATTACAGATTGTTCCTTTAATAATTAAAAATCTACCATTGATATCTGAGTGGATATCTTCTTGGATAAATAAAATATTAGCTTTAATAAAAATAGATACTCCCTTTGTTTTATTTTGACAAGTAGCATGATATTGAAGGATCTTCCACGTTTTAAAAAATCTATTTTGATCGCCCATTCTGATATGCGTTTCTTGAACAAAATTATATCGGGCTGGAATCGGTTAATAATTTTAAAAGTCCTCTTTTGCTTAGTAGGGTGATTCCAGTCTGTACGTTCCAACTAATAACGTTTATCTGTTTATTAACCACAGAATATTGTTTTAAACACGAAAATACACGCATACCATCGTGGGCTAATCAAAGATGGCGGTGATAAGTACCATATAGAAAACACCCATGCTCCGCAGCTCCATAACGGAAAAAAACCTGAAAAAGAAATCCTATATGGAATATATCGATTATGGAATAGATGGCTTTATAGCTAAGTTTGCTGATTATGGAATAGATGGCTTTGTGGCTAAGTTTGCTGACGATACGAAGACAGGTGGAGGGGCCAGTAGTGCTGAGGAAACAGGAGAGTCTGAAGAGAGACTTGGTTAGATTGGAAGAATGGGTAGAGAAGTGGCAAATGAAGTATAATGTTGGAAAGTGTATAGTTATGCACTTTGGCAGAAAATATAAACGGGCAGACTATTATTTAAATGGGGAAAGAATTCAAAGTTCTGAGATGCAACGGGACTTGGGAGTCCTTGTACAGGATACCCTTAAAGTTAACCTCCAGGTTGAGTCAGTAGCGAAGAAGGCGAATGCAATGTTGGCATTCATTTCTAGAGGAATAGAGTATAGGAGCAGGGATGTGATGGTGAGGCTCTATAAGGCGCTGATGAGACCTCACTTGGAGTACTGTGGGCAGTTTTGGTCTCCTTATTTAAGAAAGGATGTGCTGACGTTGGAGAGGGTTCAGAGAAGATTCACTAGAATGATTCCGGGAATGAGAGGGTTGACATATGAGGAACGTTTGTCCACTCTTGGACTGTATTCCTTGGAGTTTAGAAGAATGAGGGGAGACCTCATAGAAACATTTCGAATGTTGAAAGGCATGGACAGAGTGGATGTGGCAAAGTTGTTTCCCATGATTGGGGAGTCTAGTATGAGAGGGCATGACTTAAGGATTGAAGGGCACCCATTCAGAACAGAAATGTAAAGAAATTTTTTTAGTCAGAGGGTGGTGAATCTATGGAATTTTTTGCCATGGGCAGCAGTGGAGGCCAAGTCATTGGGTGTATTTAAGGCAGAGATTGATAGATATCTGAGTAGCCAGGGCATCAAAGGTTATGATGAGAAGGCGGGGGAGTGGGACTAAATGGGAGAATGGATCAGCTCATGATAAAATGGCGGAGCAGACTTGATGGGCCGAATGGCCGACTTCTGCTCCTTTGTCTTATGGTCTTATAATAAACCCCAAAATGAAAAACAAAACCCAAATCCTCCCCCCATCCCAAAAGGTAGAAATCCGGCAAAAAGGAAGGAAAAGCCAGAATGCCTCCCCAAATAAAAGAAAAAAGCAGAACTCTGCATGCGGCTCAATATAAATAGCGATTTAAAAGTTTTTCTCCCAATTTCCCCCTCCCCTTTACAAAGAAATCACGTGCCCCTAAGATAAGAAAGCTCAGCAGAGAAACAGAAAAAAAATGTTTATAGTTAATCATTGAAAATAAACTAGGAATGCAAAAATATTCTCCAAAGGCTTCAAAACCACGCTATTTAAACCTAAACAGTACATTCTCAAACAAGAAAAAAACACCATTATTCCTTTAGCTTAAAACTAAAGCTAATTATCTATTCTAAACACTCCTCACTATATAAGAAAGGGTCTACATAAACTATGAAAGCTATCACTTAATTAATTAAAGAAAAGGAAGAAAGAAGCAGATAATCAAACCAGTTAATAATCTGTCCACTGTATTAGTTCACTCCATATACCAAACAGACTTCAAAAAAGTCATTCATTAGTCAAACCAAGAAGTTCACCTCTTCTTTAAATAGTTAATCGGTCAAAGGAAATCATCAGCATATCAAAAATCTTCAAAGCTTGTTTTCTTTCAGAAAATCATTCAGCAGCCCAAATATCCTTCATGCGTCAGCCGACTCCACGATAGAGTTAACAAAGTCCAGTGCTGCTTGGGAATCCGAAAACACACAAGATGTAGAATCTTTAGGAAATAATTTTAATCTTGCGGGATAGCGAAGCGATCGGAAAAGTTCCTTTTCATACGCAGTTTTCATCGCTGGGGCAAATTTGATCCGCTGTTCCATAATCTTCGGAAAAATGGATCTCGGAACCGTTAAATTTAAAAACTCTCTGTTTCCTTGCACATTTTATAATTTGGTCTTTAACTTTAAAGCGAAGAAAGTTGACTAAAATAGGACGTGATTTACCTGAGGTCTGAGAATTTGATATGAAAGTTCGATGAGCTCTTTCAATATCGGGAGGTTGAGGTAGAATATCTGGAAACAAAAATTAAAACAAATTGGTAAAATAGTCCAATAAATTCCCACTCTCAGGACCTTCCTTGAGTCCAATAATTCGTATATTATTTCGATGAGACCGCCTCTAAATCGACAATTTTACGTTGAGCCTGTTCTAAGCGGGTTGAAATATCCACAGTCTGACGTTTCGATTCTTTAAACTCAATATTTGAGGAAATAATATTTTCCTCAATAGTCTGAAAACTCTGTTGGAACGACTTCAACTCAGAAGTGTTATTGTCTATTTTGTTGTCAAGAGCCATCGACACACGTTCCAAACACTCAGCCCTGACAGGCATATCTTCCGATTTTTCTTTCAAAGTTTTTCCCTTTCCATTACTGGATTCAAAAGGCAACTTTCCACTTCTTAAAGGATATGACATGATGGCAACTATTTCCCTCTGAGATCTGAGAAATAAAAGTCAAAAATTCAGGGTTTAAACTGGGGAAAAGGAGGAATTAATGGCAGCCGCAAAATTTATGTATTACTCTATAGAGCCGCAGGCGGAAGTCCCTCTCTAAAGAGTCACCCCTCAATTTTGAGGCTGTGACCTCTAGTTCTGGATTCCCCCACCACAGGGTGGAGGTGGAGAGGATGTTTACTATTCAGTCCTTTCAACATTCAATAGGTTTCAATGAGATCTCCCTGCATTCTTCAAAATTCCAGTGATTACAGGCCCAAAGCTCCCAAATGCCCCTCATATGCTAATGCCCTTCATTCCTGGAATCATCCTCATGAACCTTCTTTTGATTCTCTCCAATGACAACACATCCATTCTGAGATATGGGGCCTAAAACTGTTGACAAAACTCTAAGTGTGGCCTGTCTAGTGTCTTATCAAGGTTCAGCATTATCTTCTTGCTTTTATATTCTATTGCCCTTTAAATATTGCCCTCCTTAGAACACCTGGAGAATAAAGATACATACATAAGGCTCCTTTTCATTGACTACAGCTCTGCCTTTAATACCATCATTCCAAATAAACTGATTCCTAAGCTCCAGAACCTGGGCCTTAGCACTCAGATCTGCAGCTGGATCTTCAACTTCCTCACAGACAGGACCCAGGCTGTAAAATTAGGGGACAAGCTCTCCTCTACAATCACTCTGAGCACCGGTGCCCCACAAGGCTGTGTACTCAGCCCCCTGCTGTACTCACTGTGCATGATTTTGTAGCCAAGTTTCCATCAAACTCAATATATAAGTTTGCTGATGACACAACAATTGTAGGCCGTATCTCGGGTAATGATGAGTTTGAGCACAGAGAGGAAATTAAGAACCTGGTGGCATGGTGCGAAGACAATAACCTATCCCTCAACGTCAGCAAGACGAAGGAATTGGTTGTTGACTTCAGAAGGAGTAGCGGACTGCACGACCCAATTTACATCGGTGGTGCGCAAGTGGAACAGGTCAAAAGCTTTAAGTTCCTTGGGGTCAATATCACAAATGACCTGACTTGGTCCAACCAAGCAGAGTTCACTGCCAAGAAGGCCCACCAGCACCTTTACTTCCTGAGAAAACTAAAGAAATTTGTTCTGTCCCCTAAAACCCTGACTAATTTTTATAGATGCACCATAGAAAGCATTCTTCTAGGGTGCATCACAACCTGGTATGGAAGTTGTCCTGTCCAAGACTGAAAGAAGCTGCAGAAGATCATGAACACGGCGCAGCACATCACACAAACCAATCTTCCGTCCATGGACTCACTTTACACCGCACGCTGTCGGAGCAATGCTGCCAGGATAATCAAGGACATGACCCACCCAGCCAACACAGTTTTCGTTCCTCTTCCCTTTGGGAGAAGGCTCAGGAGCTTGAAGACTCATACGGCCAGATTTGGGAACAGCTTCTTTCCAACTGTGATAAGACTGCTGAACGTATCCCGACCCGGATCTGGGCCGTACCCTCCAAATATCCGGACCTGCCTCTTGGTTTTTCTGCACTACCTTACTTCCCATTTTTCTATTTTCTATTTATGATTTATAATTTAAATTTTTAATATTTACTAATTTGAACTATTTTTAATATTTTTAATATTTAATATTTGTAATCCAGGGAGTGTGAAGCGCAGAATCAAATATTGCTGTGATGATTGTACATTCTAGCACCAATTGTTTGGTGACAAAGTATAAAGTATAAATGCCAACATTGTATTTGCTTTCTTTACCACAGCTTCAACCTGTAAATTAACCTTCTGTGAGTCTTGCAATGGGACTCGTAAGTTCCGGTGCACCTCTGATATTTGAACCCCTCTCCCCATTTAGATAATAGTCTGCACTATTGTTCCTTTTACCAAAATGCATCATCATTCATTTCCCAACACTGTATTCCATCTGCCAGTTTTTTGCCCATTCTTCCAATTTGTCTAAGTCCTGTTGCAATCGCATTGCTTCCTCAGCATTACCTACCCCTCCACCTATCTTCCTATCACCTGCAAACTTTGTCTTAAAGCCATCAATTCCATTATCTAAATCATTGACAAACAATGTGAAAAGCAGCAGTCCCAATACTGACCCCTGAGGAAAACCACTACTCATTGGCAGCCAGCCAGAAAAGGTCCCTTTTATTCCCACCCGCTGCCTCCCGCCTGTCAGCCATTCCACTATCCATGGCAGTATCTTACCTGTAATGTCGTAGGATTTTGTCTTGTTAAGCAGCCCCATGTATGGAACCTTATCAAACGTCTTCTGAAAATGAGGAAAGGTGCACACTGGGCAACTTACAGTAAAGGAGTGACAAAGTGGGCCAGTCAAGTTGGAAAATGCCCCTCACCAAGAAAAGAGGGAGGCCTCCATGTAGGAAGCCCAGTCGACTCACTACGCTATTAAACTGCATACAATACACTTACTATCTCACTTTTGCTTGCTCAGTATAATTCCCTAAGAGGAGGTCAAGTGTAGCCCTGATATTTTGCATATTGCTTCATAGAACTTTCCTGGGCACATTCTGCCCCATCTAATAGAGTCATAGAACAATATAGCATGGATACAAGCCCTTCAACCCAATCAGTTCATGCCAAGCTACAGTGCCCACCCAATTACCTGCGCTTGGTTAACGTCCCTCTAAGCTTCCCACCCCATCACTCTCTCCATGACCCCTCTTTCACTTGTCCCTTCCCACAGATTACTGCAAATGTGCTAAGCGCTACCTACACTGCCACTATACCTTCTCCCTCATCACTATACATGGTCCTAAATGTCCTTCCAGATGAGGCTGCACTTTAGCTGTGAGTTTTTTGGGGGGCACTTATCATATCTGGTGCTCCTCGTGCAGCCTTCTTTACATCAGTGACATCAATGAAACATACTACTCACTGGGGACCACTTTGTCAAGAACCTTTGCTGTTTGTGACCATGGCCAGGATCTCCTGATGACCATTCATTTCAATTTCATTTCCCATCTCCACACTTCCCATTTGTCATTGACTTCCTCCATAACCACAATGAGGCCAAATGCCTAATATTTCATCTTAGTGGTCTCCAACCTGATGGCATGAACATCAATTTAACTAACTGCTGGTTGATCACTCTGTTGACCAAACTCCCCCTTTATATTAATTCATTATGGTGGTCATACCACCCCTTTTCTTCCTCACCTCAGCTATCATGACCTGCCCATCATCTCCCTCAGGTTTCCCACCTCCTTCCCTTTATTCCATAGCCTACTATCCTCTCCTATCAGATTCCTTGTCTCTTTCTCCCAGTTTCTCACATAATTCTCTTTCATTCCCCCTCCTCCACCCACCCACCTTCACCCTCACCTACCTTCTCCCTCATCTGGACTCACCTATCACCTACCAGCTTAGGCTCCTCTCTCCTCACCCTGTCTTCTTGCCCTAACTTTTGCCCCTTGCTTTCTATTCCCAATGAAGCGTCTTGACCCAAAACGTTGACTGTTTATTTCCCTCTGTAGATGTTGCCTGACTTGCTGAGGTTCTCCAAAATTTTATACGTGCTACTCCTCTCCCAACACCTGTTTATATACCTAGAGTGCTATGGCACATCATTTTTATATACGTCACTTAAATTTTTCTCAGTCCCTTTTTTCTAAAGAGTACAATCTCAACGTAGGCAGCTTCTCCTCGCAAATATAATTATAAGACAAAAACAGAAATTCTGTTACAACTCACTAGTCAAGCAGCATCAGCGGAAGAAATATCAGTTAACATTTCAGGTCATAAGACCATAAGACATATTTACAAGGATATTTCCTGGACTGGGGAGCATGCCTTATGAGAATAGGTTGAGTGAACTTGGCCTTTTCTCCTTGGAGCAACAGACGATGAGAGGTGACCTGATAGAGGTGTATAAGATGATGAGAGGCATTGATCGATTGGATAGCCAGAGGCTTTTTCCCAGGGCTGGAATGGCTAACACAAGGGGGCATAGTTTTAAGGTGCTTGGAAGTAGGTACAGAGGGGATGTTGGGTAAGTTTTTCACACAGAGAGTGGTGGGTGTATGGAATGTACTGCCAGCAATGGTGGTAGGAGTGGATATGATAGGGTCTTTTAAGAGACTTTTAGGGTAGGTACAAGGAGCTTAACAAAACAGCTATGCGGTAGGGAAATTCTAGGCAGTTTCTAGAGTAGGCTAGATAGTGGGTACAACATTGTAGGCTAAAGGGCCTGTAATGTGCTGTAGATTTCTATGTTCTATAAGACATAGAACAGAATTAAGTCATTTGGTCCACTGAGTCTGCTCCATTATTCCATCATGGAAGATTTATCAACTCTCTCAGCCACGTTCTCCTGTCTTAGATCATAAACATAGGAGCAGAATTAGGCCATTTAGCCTATTGAGTTTGCTCCACCATTCCATCATGGCTGATCCCAGATCCCACTCAACCCCATACAGCTGCCTTTTCGCCATATCCTTTGATGCACTGACCAATCAGGAAACTATCAGCTTCTGCTTTCATTATACTCATGGACTTGGCCTCCACCGGAGTCTGTGGCTGAGCATTCTGCAGATTCACTACCCCCGGCAAAAAAAAAATCCTCCTTGCCTCTGTTCTTAAAGGTCACTCCTCAATTTTGAGGCTGTGCCCTCTAGTTCTGGATACCCCCACCACAGGAAACATGTGCTCCACGTCCCCCTTATCTAGTTCTTTTAACATTCAGTAAGTTTCCAAGAGATCCCCCCACATTCTTCTAAATTCCAGTGAGTACAGACCAAAAGCTGCCAAATGCTCCTCATATGTTAACCCCTTCATTCCTGAAACCATCCTTGTGAACCTCTTCTGGACTCTCTCCAATGACAACACATCCTTTCTGAGATATGGGGCCCAAAGCTGTTGACAATACTCCAAGTGCAGCCTGCCTAGTGTCTTATAAAGGTTCAGCATTATCTCTTTGCTCCTAACTAGGGCCTTCTTTCAGCCATGACTCAGTGATGCCCACAGCATAATTTCAACCAGTTTCTAATTGCACCACGTTTGTCCATCTTATTCCGAATGCAACATGCACCTAAATATAGCACCTTCAGTCCTGCATTCTTCGCCCTTTTGAATTTTGCCTCTGTGGTACAGTTTAACTCTTTGCTCTGTCTGCATTTATACCCAATCATTTCATTGGTTTGTCCTTCCTCACATTCATGTTACACCCATCATCTACTTGCAGAAACATAGAAACATAGGAAATAGGAGCAGGAGTAGGCCATTTGGCCCTTCGAGCCTGCACCGCCATTCAGTACGATACCAGCCTTCCCCCTATACCCCCTGATCCCTTTAGCCACAAGGGCCATATCTAACTCCCTCTTAAATATAGTCAATGAACTGGCCTCAACTGTTTCCTGTGGCAGAGAATTCCACAGATTCACCACCCTCTGTGTGAAGAAGTTTATGAAGCTGCAACTCCTGTTCCTTAACATGTCTCTCAGGAGCTGCATCTCGATACACCTGGTGCAGATGTGACCATGGGTAGTCTCCCAGAGATCCCATGTCTTCTGTGGGACATATCTATTCTGCGCCCTGTGAACTATTTCCAAAAACTACAGCCACCTCTGCTTGGTTGTCATCCTTGCCAGTATCCTCCTCCAATCCACCTGTGAAAACTCTTTTCTCATGCCTCTGTATTTCCCTTGATTCCATTGTGATACTGTGATTCCATTGTGATCAGTCACACTGATACATGTGACTTATGCTTCTCCCTCTCAAATTGCATTACTTCTTAAGGGTTCCTTTATGTTAAGCTCCCTAATAAGATCTGGGTTATTACACAACCTTCAGTCTAAGATCGCCTTTCCCCAAGTAGGCTCAAGCACAAGCTGCTCTAAAATGCCCTCTTGTAGACACTCAACAAATTCCCTCTCTTGCGATCTGACACCAATTATATTTTCCCAATCCCCTTGCATATTGAAGTCCTCCATTACAAATGTGACATTGCCCTTATTACATGCCTTTTCCAGCTTCTTTTGCTTGTCCGCATAACCTTTGACAGCCTGACTAATCAAGAACCTATCAAATTCTGCTTTAAATATACTCAATGATTTGGCCTCCACAGCCATCTGTAGCAATGAATTCCCCCTGGCTAAAGGAATTTCTTCTCATCTCTGTCTAAATGGATGTCCACTATTCTGAGGTTGTGCCTTCTGGTCCTAGACTCCCCCTCCATAGAAAATATCCTCTCCATATCCACTCTATTTAGGCCTTTTAATATTCAATAGATTTCAGTGAGATCCTCCTCTGTACCCTCTCCACTTCCAGCACACATTCTCACAGATAAGGGGCCTAAAACTAATCACAATACTCCAAGTGTGGCCTAACTAATGTCTTGTAAAACCTTAGCATTACACTCTTATATTATAGTCTAGTCCTCTCAAAATGACTGCTAACATTGCATTCCTTACCACCAACTCAACCTTTAGGGAACCCTGCATGAGGACTCTGAAGTTCATTTGCTTCTCTGATTTTTAGGTTTTCTCCCTGTTTATAAAATAGTTTGTGCCCTTATTCCTTGCTAACAATGTGCATGACCATACACTTCCCAATGCTATATTCTATCTTCCACTTCTTTCTCCATTCTCCTGAACTGTCTAAGTCCTTCTGCAGATTCCTTGCTTCCTCAGCAATACCTGCCCCTTCACCTGTTTTCATATCATCCACAAATATAGCCACAAAGCCATCAATTCTGTCATCCAAATCATTGATATGTAACATGACAAAAAGTGGTCCTAACACTGACGCCCCGTGGAACTTACTGACAGCTAACCAGAAAAAGCCCCCTTTATTCCCATTCTTTGCCTCCTGCCGGCCAATCACTCTTTTATCCATACTACACACACAAAATGCTGGAGGAACTCAGCAGGCCAGGCAGCATTTATGGAAAAGAGTAAACAATTGATGTTTCGGGCTGAGACCCTTTATCAGGACTGGAAAAAGAATGAGAAGTCAGAATAAGAAGGTGGGGGAGGGGAGGAAGAAGTGCGAGATGATAGGTAATGGGTGAAACTGAGAGAGAGGAGAGAGTGAAATAAAGTGCTGGGAAGTTTTTTGGTGAAAGAGATAAAGGGCTGGAGGAGGGGGAATCTGACAGGAAAGGGTAGAAGACCATGGAAGAAAGGGAAGGAGGAGGAGCACCTGAGGCAGATGATAGGCAGTCAAGCAGATAAGGTGAGAGAAGGAAACAGGAATAGGGAATGGTGAAGGGGCGGGGGCAATTGCCTGAAGTTCGAGAAATTGATGTTCATGCCACCAGGTTGGAGGCTATAGAGACAGACTATAAAGTATTATTGCTTCTTCAACCTGAGTGTGGCCTCACTGCAGCAGTAGAGGAGGCCATGGGACTGACATGTCAGAAAGGAAATGGGAAGTAGAGTTGAAGGGTGGGTACCGGGCGATCCTGCTTTCTCTGGCAGATGGAGCATAAGTGCTTAGCGAAGCAGTCTCCCAATCTTTGTAACGCTCACCGATATATAGGAGGCCACACCGGGAGCACTGGGCATAGTATATGACCCCAACAGACTCATAGGTGAAGTGTCGCCTCACCTGGAAGGACTATTCGGGGTCCTGAATGGTAGTGAGGAAGGAGGTATAGGGGCAGGTGTTGCACTTATTCTGCTTTCAAGGATAAGTGCCAGGAGGGAGATCAGTGGGGAGGGCCGAGTGGACAAGGAAGTCGTATAGGGAGTGAACCTTGTGGAAAGCGTAAAGTGAAGGGGAGGGAAATATGTGCTTGCTGGTAGGATCCCGTTAGAAATGGTGACAGAGAATTGTGTGCTGGACATGGAGGACAGTGGGGTGGTAGGTGAGGATAAGAGGAACCCTGTCTCTGGTGTGGCAGTGGGAGGATGGAGTGAGGGCAAATGTGTGAGAAATTTAATCCTTCCTGTAATACCATGGGTTCTCACCTCGTTAAGCAGCCTGTTATGCAACACCATGTCAAGGTCAGTGACCTTTCCTCGGAATTCTCCTATAATTTTTTGCTTTGGAACACCCTTCTAAATCTCCTCTACACCTTCAGTGCTGTTGTTACCTTTAGGCTGGTGATCAGAAAATATATAATGCTCCAGTTGTGTTCAATGGACTACATATACCTCTGCTCCCCATTCATTATTTTTTAATTTAACAGGGTATCTTCGATGGTGAGATATGTTTGATGGGAGAAGTCGGCATTTCCAATGCCAGATTTGGGTTTGCTATTGCAAACATAGGTGACATTAACAAAGATGAGCACAATGATATAGCTATCGGAGCTCCAGTGGAGGAAGATCATTGTGGCAGCATCTATATCTTTAATGGGAAAAGGGATGGCATCCACAAAACTTATTCCCAGGTAAGGTTATCTGTAGGAGATTCATTATGATTGGTTGTATTCAGGCTCTCAAACTCCTCTATTATATCTGTATCTATCTTGAAGAGCAAAAGCAGCTGTATCCTATCCTTCTGAAGCTTATGACACTAGTAATATGAAAAGGAATGGTAAGCAATTAAATATCTTTGGAGAAATCAAGATTGATAGGTTGAGGAAGATGTTTAGAAACGAGATCTTAGAAAGGGTGGTAAGTCCTCAATGTTTCCCGAAGCCAATGTATATCGTCATCTTTGATGTTTTCAACTCCAAAACTGTCTTAAGATTTAATGTTGCAGTAATGGCCTCCATAATCACCTTCATCAGGCTGTGGCTTTACAGTCTAGTCTGTTCCATAGTCACTCACCAGCAGTGCGAGAGAGAGGAAACGTGCTATTGAGTGTAACAGTATTCGTTGATGAAGCTGCACTTGCAATATTGTGCTCAGCGTTGTTCGCCCTCTTATAGGAGGAGTGTAATTAAAATGGAAAGAGTGTAAACAGGGACTCCCTGGACTGAGTTATAGGGAGAGGTTAGTCAGGGTGGGCCTTTCACTCTTCGGAGCACTGGTAATTGAAGGGTGATCTCATAGAGATATATACAGTAAAATCATAAAGAGCTTAGATAGGTTGAGCAGTCTTTTTTCCCAGAATTGGAGAATCAAAAACTCTTAAGGTTAGAGGTGAAAGGTTTATTAAGAACTTGAGAGGCAACTTTCTTTTTACATAGTGCATTGTAAATATATGGAACAAGCTGCCAGAAGATGTGACTGGGGTGGATACATTAGAAATATTTTTTAAAATGAATAGAGATTAGAGAGATAATGGCCAATTTCTAGGAAATGAAATTTGCTTAAAGATACATCTTGGTCAGTATAGACTCATATGGGCCTATTTGACTATATGACTTCAACTTTGCCCAGAGCAATATTCAAAGTACATTTATTATTGAAGTATACGATGTACAACTTTGAGATTTATCTTTTTACAGGTAGCCACAAAAACAAAGAAAGCCAATGAAATCCATTAAAAAAAGACTCTCAAGCACTCAATGTGCAAAAAGGAACAAATCATGCAAACAGTAAAAAGTAAAGAAATAGCACTCAGAAGTAAAGTTCACAAACGAGAGTTCATCGCTGCAGCCAGGAGCCCATTTATTGAAGGCCACAGCCTCATTTCAGCACAGAGACGAGTAAATCTCGTGGAGTAGTGAGCTAAGCACCGGCCTGACCCCAACACCCCCAACCTTTTCAACTGGCCCTGTGCTTAAATTGGCCAAACATCGGCTCATTCCTCACTTTCAGGCCTGGACCCTGCCGCTCCAATTTGACCTCAATATTGCATTTAGTGTCCACTAAAATTTCTAATGAAAGACAGATGGGTGTGTATAGACTGGATCTGGTAATGAGGAAAAAAGGACAAGTAAACTAACAGGAAATAGCTTAATTTACTATCTACTGATGCACATTTTACTCTTTGTATTGTTTAGCGAATAAAGGGGAAGGATGTGATGACTGGACTGCAGTACTTTGGACAATCAATAGATGGTACAACAGATGTGGATGCAGATGGGCTACTTGATATAACAGTCAGTGCAAAGGACAATGTTGTGGTGCTCAGGTATGTAGACTTATTGTATAGATTCAGGTTAATTTGGACACATGAGGACCAGTACGTTTTAGACCAATTAGCTGAAGTTTCATAGAAATGGTTAAAAGTTATAAAAAAGACAAACTTCCATTTAAATGAGTAACAGTTCATGTATGTAAATGAAATACCAAACAAATTAAAACTCTACTAATTCCTCTATAGTACTATAAAACTGTGCATTAGATCCCAATAGTTATTGATGGAGGAATTCATCTGCCATGTTCTTTTGATTAACTGTAGATGAACAAAATCATTGCAGACACCTAGTGCAGATATGGACTGCCATCATACAATGCTTTAAATGACTGCATCCTCCAAACCTCCATTTTCATTGTAACATTCAAGATGGGCCTGTTTCTGTGCTGTAGTTCCTATAGTTCTATGGTTCTATGATTGTTGATACCTTCCTAACTTGTTGAAGTAGAGAAATCATTTAATTTGTTTCTGGCATCTCCAAGCCTGAATGATTGAAACCATGGTGAGCAAAACAGTTCAGAATTGTCTTGCTGATCATTTCTTGTCAATTATCAATGACAAAAATCACCGCTTTTTGAAGACAAACACATGCAATTGACTCTTTTTAACTGATCACTCTAAGCATGCTGTAGTGACAAGCGGCCTCACAAGTGCATGCGACTGATGCTAGTTAGGAACTGTTCCACAATAGTCTCTGACCCCAGTTGAGCAGCATAGTGTCCCAAATAAACAAAAGGAATCCCAACTATTTTCTCAATTTAGGTTTTGTTCATCAAGAGTTATCCCAAATAAACAGCTGCCCTGATTAACTGATGGTCCAATTAACCAGAATCCACTGTATAACATCTTACATTAAACAAATCAGTTTGTGACTTTGGTGAGATTTTTACTTTGCTTTATCAATGTTCAAAATTGCCTATATAAGCTGGAAATATAAAAGACTGCAGATGTAGAATATGGAGTAACAAACAATCTGTGAAGAAACTTGGGGTCAAGGAACATCTGTTGGAGGAATAGATTTATTGGCATTTCAGGTCGAAACCATGCGGCAGGACTGAGAGGGAGGAAAAGATGGACAGTATAAAGAGAAGGAGATCCACTCCCCTTCCCCTCTTCATGCTGGCCATTTCCTCTTTCCACTATCAGTTCTGATGCAGGGTTTGGACCCGAAGCATTCATAGTGCTTCTCCTTCCACAGATGCTGGTCAACCTGTCAAGCTCTCCAGCAGATTTTTTGTGCCTATATAACTTGTAAGGTTGATTTGAGCAAAAGGGCGCCGTGCAGTTAGCATGATGCTACTACAGTTCTGGAGTTCAGAGTTCAATTTCGTATCCTCTGTAAGAAGTTTGTACCTCTTTCCCATGAACACGTGGGTTTCTTCTGGATGCTCTGGTTTCCTTCCATAGTCCAAAGACATATCAGTTAGTAAGTTAACTGGTCATTGTAAATTGAGTGGCCTGATGAAGGGTGTCAGCTCAAAGTGTCGACTGTGTACTCCTTTCAATAGATGCTGCCTGGCCTGCTGAGTTCCATAAGACATAGGAGCAGAATAGGCCATTCAGCCCATCGTGTCTGCTCCACCATTTCATCATAGCTGATCCCGAATCCTACTCAACCCCATACACCTGGTTTCTCACCATATCCTTTGAGTTTCTCCAGCATTTTGTGTGTTGCTTTGGATTTCCAGTATCTGTAGATTTTTTTGTGATTGTAAATCGTCCTGTGACACGAACATAATGAACGAATAAATGATCAGACTAGTGTTAAATAGAGGGGTTGCTGGGTGGTGTGGCTCGGTGGGCTGGAAGGGCCTTTTCTGTGCTGTATCTCTAAAAAAAACATGGGAGTTTAAACAGTGCAACTAAAGCTGCTGGGACTCAAAATGAACAATTCTTTACGTGGATTGTTTTTTTATTGTAAAATAAATATACACAGTAGTAACTGGGTTACATAGTAAAGATCAGAATTAAAAATCAGGCTATTTTATACTTTTTGGAATGAAATAATGTTAATACATAATTTGTAGCTGAAAAGTCTGGGAAAAATGATCACATAATTTATTAGAATGACTCCAGCAATGAAGAATTTCAGCTGTAAAATTACATTGGAGAAGTTGGAATTATTTTCCTTGGAGCAAAGAAAGTTGAGAAGAGACTTGACAGAGGTATAGAAAATTATGTTAGGTTTAAGTAGAGTAACTAGAGAGAAATTGTTTCATAGAAAAACATAGAAAACATACAGCATAATACAGGCCCTTGGGTCCACAAAGTTGTGCCAAACATGTCCCTACCTTAGAAATTACTAGGCTTACCCATAGCCCTCTATTTTTCTAAGCTCCACGTACCTATCCAAAAGTCTCTTAAAAGACCCTATCATATCCGCCTCCACCACCATTGCCGGCAGCCCATTCCACGCACTCACTACTCTCTGAGTAAAAAACTTACCCCTGACATCTCCTCTGTACCTGCTCCCCAGCACCTGAAACCTGTGTCCTCTTCTGGCAACCATTTCAGCCCTGGGAAAAAGCCTCTGACTATCCACACGATCAATGCCTCTCATCATCTTATACACCTGTATCAGGTCACCTCTCATTTGTTTCCATAAACAAATGGTTCAATTCCCAGTGGGCAAAGATGAGAGTAAAAAAGTACGAGGGGGGATATGACAAAAAAAAATGTAGAGAATGATCACCTGGAATTTGCTGTCTTTAAGGATAGTGGAAGCAGAGTTAATGAAAATTATCAAAAATATTGGAATCAGCATTTGACAAGGCTAAGGGGGAATGGGCCTTAAAAGATTGCTATACAGGAGCTTTCATGAACAAATGAGATGAATAGCCATTTGGTTTTGTGCTTAGTCTGAGAGGGATGCAAATCAAAAGCTAAAAACCTGAACTTAAATAAAGGCAGTTACATGGGTCAAAGAAGCTGCTAAGGTTTAGAAGTGATAGGATGTTTAATAAATCAAAAGGGAATAATAGAATGGTGGTACATATAGTGAAGGAGATAATGGCAATCACATTTGTGACAGGAAAGCACTGAGAATACAAGCAGAAGCATGTAAAAGAAATTGGATCCAGAATAAGTAAAAATTGTAAAAAGAATCAAAGATTAAGGCTCTTTATTTGAATGCATCTTCCATTTGTAACAAGATTGTTCAGTTGATTGAATAATGAAGGATTAGTAAGACTGCACATCGGTGCAAGAGACAGGGAAAGGGTGATGGGTTCAAAGACATGGAAAATTGTGGTAAAAGTGAATGGCAAGTGCAGGAGAGATTATTAAAGAATGAAAAAATATAGGATAGAGAGTTTAGAAAGATTTTGGAATCTAACTTCAAGCAACAGAGGAACAACTTTCAGTAGGGACGTGATGAATACAAGATTGAGTGTGTTGCATGTGAATGTGTGCAGTGTATGTTACAAAGTAAATGAGTTTACAGCACAGATTGAATTTGTTGGGTACAATGTCATAGGCATCAAGGAGATGTGGCTGAAAGAGAATCAGAGATGGGAGCTAAACATCTAAGGATGTGCATCCTATCAATAGAACATGCAGGTGGGCAGAGGGCGATGGGTGGCCTTTTTGGTACAAAATGAAATTAAGTTGATAACTAAGGGCAACGTAGGATCAGAATCTTTGTGCGTAAAGCTGAGGAACTGAAAAGATAAAAAGACCCCTTTAGGAGGTACGTGCAGACCTTCGAATATTAGCCAGGGTGTAGGGTACCAAGTATACCAGAAAAAAACATTTGAGAAAGACAATGTTACAGTGATCTTGAGGACTTCAATATGCAGTTAGATGGGGAAAGTTAGTACTGCCGAGGTTTTATAAGGCATTGGTCAGACTACATTTAGAATATTGTAAACAACATTGGACCCTGTATCTGAAGAAACATGTGTTGGGTCTGTTGTGATAGTAGGTGGATTTAACTTAGCGCATATTGACTGGGATTCCCACATTGCAAAAGGACTAGATGGGATAGAGCTTGTCCAATGTACTTAGGAAAGTTTCTTTAATCATTATATAGAGAATTCAACTGGACTGAATCTCCTATTAGGGAATATTAGTTTCAGTATAAATAATGGGGAAGGTAGGACTGGTCCTTGGGTTGAGGTTCTATATGAGGGTCTTCTGTACTCCCTTTTCATTTATGACTGAGTTCCTGTATGTAGTTCTCACTCCATAATCAAGTTCGCAGACGACACTACGGTGGTTGGCCTGATCAGAGGGCATGACGAGACGGCCTACAGGGATGAGGTCCAGCACCTGGCTGCGTGGTGTGCCGACAAAAACCTGGCCCTTAATACCCAGAAGACCAAGGAGATCATTGTGGACTTTAGGCATGCTAGGAGCCACACTCCCATCCCCATCTATATCAACGGAGCTGTAGTGGAGCATGTATCAAGCTTCAAATTCCTTGGTGTCCACATTTCTGAGGATCTCACCTAGTCCCTGAACTCCTCCATCCTGATCAAAAAGGCGCAACAGCTCCTTTATTTCCTGCGGAGCATGAAGAAAGCTCACCTCTGTCCCAAGATACTGACGGATTTTTACTGCTGTACCATTGAGAGCATACTCACCAACTGCATCTCAGTGTGGTATGGCAATTGTCCCGTATCAGACCGCAAAGCACTCCAGCGTGCGGTGAAAACTACCCAGCGGATTATCAGCACCCAATTGCCCACCATTGAGAACATCTACCATAAATGCTGCCTGGGCAAGGCGAAAAGCATTATCAAGGATGCATCTCACCCTAACCATGGACTTTTTATTCTCCTATCATCCGGTAGGCGCTACAGGAGCCTCCGCTCCCACACCAGCAGGCACAGGAAGAGCTTCTTCCTTGAGGCTGTGACCTGCTGAATCTTACATCACAGTGCTAAGCAGTATTGCACCCATATTGTACTGTCTCAGTACTTTTATATTTGTGTGCTGTAGCACTTACTTTTTATTTGCAGTTATTTTGTAAACAACACTATCCTTTGCATTTCTGGTGAGATGCTAACTGCATTTCATTGGCTTTGTATCTGTACTCGGCACAATGACAATAAAGTTGAATCTAGTCTAATTTAATCTAATAAACCCTGATGAACTGATGAGGTAAATGAGTATTTTGTGTCAGTCTTCACTGTGAAAGACACTAGCAGTATGCCTGATGTTGTAGTGTGTGAAGGAAGAGAAGTGGGTGCAGTTACTATTACAAGAGAGAAAGTGCCAAAAATGCTGAAAGACCTAAAGGTACATAAGTCACCGGGACCAGAGGAACTGCACCCGAGGGTTCTGAAAGAGGTAGCATTAGAGATTGAGGTGCCATTAGGAATGATCTTTCAAAAATCATTGGACTCTGGCATGGTGCCAGAGGACTGCAAAATTGAAAATGTCGCTCCTCTCTTTAAGAAAGGAGGAAGGCAGCAGAAAGGAAATTATAGACCAGTTAGCCTGACCTCAGCGGTTGGGAAGATGTTAGAGACAATTGTTAAGGATAAGGTGATGGAGTGCTTGGTGACACAGGACAAGATAGGACAAAGTCAGCATGGTTTCCTTCAGGGAAAATCCTGCCTGGCAAACTGTTGGAATTCTTTGAGGAGATCACAAGTAAGATAGATAAAGGGGATGCAGTAGATGTTGTATATTTGGACTTTCAGAAGGCCTTTGACAAGGTGCCACACATGAGGTTGCTTACCAAGTTAAGAGCCCATGATATTACAGGAAAGTTACTAACATGGTTAGAGCATTGGCTGATTTGTAGGAGGCAGTGAGTGGGAATAAAAGGATCCTTTTCTGAACGCAAAATACGTTGCAGATGCTGGGGTCAAAGCAACACTCACAACACGCTGGAGGTACTCAGCAGGTCGGGCAGCATCCGTGGAAACGATCAGTCAACGTTTCAGGCCGGAACTCTTCGTCAGGACTGTAGAGGGAAGGGGCAGAGCCCTATAAAGAAGGTGGGGGGAGGGTGGGAAGGAAAAGGCTGGTAGGTTCCAGGTGAAAAACTAGTAAGGGGCAAGATAAAGTGGTGGGAGAGGGGCAGCAGGGAGGTGATAGGCAGGAAAGGTGAAGAAAGAATAGGGGAAAGCACAATGGGTAGTAGAAGGAGGCGGAACCATGAGGGAGGTGGTAAGCAGCTGGGGGAGGGGGCAGAGTGAAACTGGGATAGGAGAAGGGAGGGGGAGGAAATTACTAGAAGTTGGAGAATTCAATGTTCATACCAAGGGGCTGGAGACTACCTAGATAGTATATGAGCTGTTGCTCCTCCAACCTGAGTTTAGCCTCAGCATGGCAGTAGAGGAGGCCATGTATGGACATATCTGAATGGGAATGTGAAGCAGAGTTGAAGTGGGTGGCAACCAGAAGATCCTGTCTGTTGTGGCGGACGGAGTGGAGGTGCTCAACGAAGCGGTCCCCCAATCTGCGTCCAGTTTCACCGATGTAGAGGAGGCTGCACTGGATGCAATAGATGACCCCAACAGACTCACAAATGAAGTGTTGCCTCTCCTGGAAGGACTGTTTGGGGCCCTGAATGGTGGCAAGAGAGGAGGTGTAGGGACAGGTGTAGCACTTAAGCTTACAGGGATAAGTGCCGGGTGGCAGATCCATGGGGAGGGACATGTGGACCAGGGAGTCGCAGAGGGAATGATCCCTGTGGAAAGCGGAGAGGGGTGGAGAGGGAAAGATGTGCTTAGTGGTGGGGTCCTGTTGAAGGTGGCGGAAGTTGCGGAGGATAATGTGCTGGATCCAGAGGCTGGTGAGGTGGTAGGTGAGGACAAGGGGAACTCTGTCCCTGTTGTGGTGGTGGGAGGATGGGGTGAGGGCTGAGGTGCGGGAAATGGGTGAGATGCGGGTGAGGGCATCATTGATGACGGCAGAAGGGAAACCATGATCCTTATAGAAAGAGGATATTTGATATGTCCTGGAACGGAAAACCTCATCCTGGGAGCAGATGCTGCGGAGACGGAGGAACTGGGAATAGGGAATGGCATTTTTGCATGTGGCGGGGTGGGAAGAGGTATAGTTGAGGTAGTTATGAGAGTCAGTGGGCTTGTAGAAGATGTCAGTGGACAGTCTGTCTCCAGAGATGGAGACTGAGAGATCAAGAAAGGGGAGAGAAGTGTCTGAGATAGACCAAGTGAATTTGAGGTCTGGGTGGAAGTTTGAAGTAAAGTCGATGAAATTGACGAGCTCAGCATGGGTGCAGGAAGCAGCACCAATATAGTCGTCAATGTAGCGAAGGACCCTTTTCTGGTTAGCTGCCAGTGGCCAGTGGTGTTCCGCAGGGGTCGGTGTTGGGACCACTTCTTTATAAGCTGTATATCAATAAGATGATGGAATAGATGGCTTTGTTCCCAAGTCTGCAGATGTTACGAAGATTGGTGGAGGGGCAGGTGGTGTTGAGGAATATACAATGTTGAAAAATGCATAGTCATGCACTTTGGTAGTAGAAATAAATGTGCGGACTATTTTCTAATCAGGGAGAAAATCCAGGAATCTGAGATGCAGAGGGACTTGGCAGTCCTTGTGCAGAGCACCCTGAAGGTTAATTTGCAGGTTGAGTCGGTGGTGAGGAAGGGAAATGCCACGTTAGCATTCATTTCAAGAGGTCTAGAATACAAGAGCAAGGATGTGAAGCTGAGACTTTATAAGGAACTGGTGAGACCTCACCTTGAGTATTGTGAACATTTTTGGGCCCTTCATCTTGGAAAAGATGTTCTGGCATTGGAGAGGGTCTAAAGGAGGTTCATAAAGCTGATTCCAGGAATGAAAGCGTTATCATACAAGGAACGTTTGATGGCTCTGGGTCTGAACTCGCTGGAATTCAGAAGGATGAAGGGGGGATCTCATTGAAATCTTTTGAGTGTTGAAAGGCCTAGACAGAGTAGATGTGGACAGGATGTTTCCCATTGTGGGAGAGTCAGGGACAAAAGGGCACAGCCTCAGGATAGAGGGCTCCCTTTCAAAACAGAGAAGCAGAGAAATTTCTTTAGCAAAGGGTGGTGAATTTGTGGAACTTGTTGCCACGTTCATCTGTGGAGGCCAGGTCGTTGGGTGTATTTAAGGCAGAGATTGATAGGTTCTTGATTGGACATGGCATCAAAAGTATGGGGAGAAGGCCAGGAACTGGGGTTGAGGAGGAGATTAAAAAAAACAGATCAGCCATGATGATTGGCGGAGCAGACTCGATGGGCCAGATGGCCTAATCTTGCTCCTGTGTCTTATGGTCTTGTGGTCTAAATTAGAGAAAGGCCAATTTTGATGGCATCAGAAAAGATCCGGCAAGTATGGATTGGATAGGTTGTTTTCTGGCAAAGAGGTGTTGATAAGTGGGAGGCCTTCAAAAGTAGTTCCCACACCCCTGCCAAACTAGTTTAAACCCTCCCTAAATGCTCTAACAAATCTATCCACTAGGATATTGGTTCCTCTCAAGTACATCCTTTATGTACAGGTTGTACCTTCCCCAGAAAAGATCCCAGTGATCTACAAATCCAAAACCCTATCCCCTACACCAACTCCTCAGCCACACATTCGTCTGCCAAATCATCCTAGTCTTATCCTCACTGGAATGTATTGCAGACAGCAATCCACAGATGACTACCCTTGACTACCCTTCTTCATGGTCATCCACCACTCTTTCTGTGGCTGCAGAGTGACCAGCTCTCTAAATGTACATATACTATATTCCTTCTATAGATGTTCTATAATAAGTCTATCAGCAGCTCCCATCACTCTAGGGAGTCTGCCAGGATATACATCCTGCAGGAGAAGCACACCACTAGCCTACTTTCCAGAAAGATTACAAATGTTCCCTTTGACTCAGACTGTAGGATACAAAAAAAAACTACTTTTCCTTGTTACTACTTCCCAGGTCACCAAAATTAGCACTTTAACCTCAACAGCAGAAACCACCTGAAGCTAGCCCTTCTCAAAATGGCTACTCCAGTTAGAGCTGGAGAAGAGAGCTCAGAATGTATTTGACGTCATGCAGGAAACTCTGAATCACAGCTAGAATAACTGTTAAACAAAAGATGAATACTTCTATGTTCCATTTTGGAGCTTTAACATGAATTGATATTTTTTTTTTACAGCTCAAGACCAGTTGTCAACATCAAGGTGGCTGCCACATTTTTTCCAGAGATGGTGCCTCTATCTTTTGCAACCTCTTATGAGCAGAAGAAAATTATTCAAGTTCTTGTCTGTTTTAATGCTGAATCAAATTTTGGATCATTAGGTAATTTTCCAGTACAGAATTCAGAAGAAATGTCAACAGTATTGTTTTCATGATTTTGCTGAGGGCAATTAAGTTTTAAGATCATGCAGGAAAGATTAAGGTAGTGGTGACGGATGTAGACAAAATGTAGGATATTCGTTTGAGGATGTTTGATTATACAACAATGAACAGAGTTTCCCGTAAACAGAATTTTAGGCCTAGATAGAGTGGATGTGGAGAGGATATTTTCTGTAGTAGGGGAGTCTAGGAACAGAGGGTACAGCCTCAGAATAGAAGGATGTCCCCTTGGAACAGAAATGAGGAGGAATGTCTTTAGCCAGAGGGTGGTGAATCTGTGGAATTCAGTTGTGGAGGCCAAGACATTGGGAATTCTTAAAACAGAGATTCATAGGTTTTTGATTAGTAAAGGCATCAAAGGCAATAGGGTGAAGGCAGGAAAATGGGGTTGAGCAGGATAATAAATTGGCCATGATAGAATGACAGAGCAGACTTGATAGGCAGAATAGCCTAATTCTTCTCCTATAGTATGTCTTATATGTCTTCTTATTATGTTAATAAACGGTATGCAAGGTGATGCTCCTAATGCACCAAGGTTGCGTGGGACTACAACTGGAGGTCTTGGGTTAAGGATAAAATAGTTCAATGGTTCAATTTAATATCAGAGAATGTACACAAGACACAACCTGAAATTCTTATGAAGAGAGAAAGAGAGGGACAGAGAAAGAAATAACACACTGGCAGGGATGACGGCAGAGCAGCAATGGCTAGAAATTCTGGAAGCAATTCAGAAGGCACAGGATATATACATCCCAAAGAGGAAGATTCTAAAGGCAAAATGACATAACTGTGGTTAGCAAGGGAAGTCAATGCCAATTTAAAAGCCAAAGAGAGGGCATATAATAGAGCAAAAATTAGTGGGCAGTTAGAGGATGGGGACTAACAGAATACTAACAGAAGGCAACTAAAATAGACTTTAAGAAGGTAAAGATGGAATATGAAAGTAACCTAGCCAATATTATTAAAGAGGATACCAAAAGTTTCTTCAGATAGACAAAGTGTAAAAGAGAGGAGAAAATGGATATCAGAGTGCTGGAAAATGATGCTGGAGGTAGTAATGGGGGACAAGGAAATGGTAAATGAACTGAATAAGTATCTTGCATCAGTCTTCACTGTGGAAGACACTAGCAGTATGCCAGCAGTTCCAGGTATCAAGGGTCATGAAGTGTGTGAAGTTACCATTACTAGGGAGAAGGTTCTTGGGAAATTGAAAAGTCTGAAGATAGGGTAGATGGTGTACACCCTAGGGTTCTGAAAGAGGTGGATGAAGAGATTGGGGAGGCATTAGTAATGATCTTTCAAGAATCACTATGTTCTGGCATGGTTTCAAAGGACTGGAAAATTGCAAATGTCATACCACTCTTTAAGAGCAAGAAGGCAGAAGAAAGGAAGTTGTAGCCTAGCAACACACACAAAATGCTGAAGGAACTCAACAGGCCAGGCAGTATCTGTGGAAAAGAGTAAACAGTCGACATTTCAGGCTGAGAGTCTTCATTATTTTGAGAGGTCTAGAATATAAATGCAAGGGTGTAATATTGAGGCTTCATAAGGCATCACTTGAAGTATTGGGAGCAGTTTTGGGTCCCTTATCGTAGAAAGGATATGCTGAAACTGGAGAGCGTTTAAAGGAGGGTTCACGAAAAGGATTCCAGGATTGAATGGCTTGTTACTATTTGATGGCTCTGGCTTGTACTCACTGGAATTCAGAAAAATGAGGAGCTGTCAAGAAGGCAACTCATGTGAGCAGCTTCAAAGAAAATCATCAAATATTCCTGTTTTGGTCTGTCACAGCTAAAAACCACAGCTACCTCTCTAGATAGTAAAGTCATTTTTAGGTGATTAAAAAATCAATCACTACTCAAATTTGTAACTGTGCTACAAGTTCATTTACCTTTTTTGGCATACTGCGTGCATTCAAGTATAACACCTTCAGTCCTGTATTCATCACCCTTTTCATCTTTGTCCCCCCTTTGCAATGCAACTCATTCCATTTACTACAATTGTGCCCTATCATTGGCTTTTTCTTGCTAGCAATCAGAGTACGTACTACTTTTGTTAGTAAATTGACTACCCCATCCTCAGCCCTATCACTCCAGTTCCTATTATTCTGATCTTCTGTTAGGAAATGAGACAGGTCAGGTGACAGACATGTGTGGAGGGGAACACTTTGGATCCAGTAATCATAATTCCATTAGTTTCAATATAATTACGGAGAAGGATATGACCAGTCCTCAGGTTGAGATTCGAAATTGGAGAAAGGTCAATTTTGATGGCATCATAAAGGAACTGGCAGACATGAATTGGCAAAGGTATGATTAATAGGTGGGAAACCTTCTAAAGTGAAATATTGAGAGTACACAGTTGGTATGTTCCTGTTAGAATAAAAACTTGATTCTTAATTTTCAAAGGATATTGAGGCCCTTGTTAAGGAAAAAAAGGAGGTGCATAGCAGGTATAGAAAGGCAGGAACAAATGGGGTACTGGAGGAGATATATAAAATGTATATAAATATAAAATGTGTGTATATATGTAAATGTATATAAAATCTATAAAATATGCAAGAGAACACGAGAGGGAAATCAGGAGGGCTAAAATAAATCACAAAGTTGCTCTGGCAGACAGATTGAATCTTAATGGCTTCACGGGTATATTAAGTCCAAAGCTTTCATTATGAGAGTGGTCCAACATCCAAGTTAAAATAATATTAGAAATTAAGACTTGGAATGACAGATCATAAGAATCCAATATTAATGTTTAATTGTCAATAAGATGAAAAATGTACAGTAAAATTGGAATCAAGTGGTTTGGGCAAAAAACTGGAATAAATTAAATAGAATATATGAATATATTTTATTCTGCATTTTTTGTAGATTTGACGAATTCTTTTGTTAATTATACCATCAACCTGGACACAAAACAAAAAAACAAAAGGGTAATGTTTACAAAAAGTGATGGAACTCCTGGCGCCATGTCTGATTCTTTGAGCATTTCAAAAGGAGCCTGTAGAAACTATCCAATCACTGTGCAGGTAAGATCAGGATAGTCCTGAAAAGTAGGCAATACATTTTAGTTCTACTCTTCAACTTTTAGATTTGAACTATTTCAGAGATCGTAAAACAGGACAGCAAAGTACAGGGCCTTTGGCCCACAATTTTGTGCCACCCTTTTATCCTACTCCAAGGTTACTCTAACCCTTCCCTCCACTTTTCTTTAATTCATGGGTCTTTCTACAAGTCTCTTAAATATCTCTAATGTAATTGTCTCTACCAGCACCTCCGGCAGTGTGTTCTGTGCACCCACTGCTCACTGTGTTTAAAAAAAATTATATATATATATATATCTCTGATATCCCCCTATACCTTCCTCCAATCAACTTAAATTAATGCTCTCCTGTACTAGTTATTTCTTTCTTGGGATGTCCATTCTATCTATGCCACTTATATTTTACACCTCTGTCTAGTTACCTCTCATCTCCCTTTCTCCCTTTCTCCAGAAATCCCTAGCTTGCTCAGTCTATCCTCATAAGACATGCTCTACAATCCAAGCAGCATCCTGGTAAATCTCCTCGACATCATCATCATTATTATATGTCATGTCCTATGATGTGGGTGATCATGGTCAATGACTGTGATTGTTCTTGGCAAATTTTTCTACAGAAGTAATTTACCATTGTCTTCTTCTGGGCAGTGTCTTTACTAGTCGGGTGACTGCAGCCATTATCAATACCACCTGGCATCAGTGGTCACATACCAGGACTTGTGATATGCACCAGCTGCTCATATGACTATCAACACCACTCCCTAGGCTTATCTGGGGGCTAAGCAGGTGTTACACCTTGCCTAAGGGTATCCTGTATGCTAGTAGAAGGGGGGGGGGAGCGCCTTACACCTCCTTTGGTAGAGATGTATCTCCACCCCCGCCACCCCCTACACCCTCACTAAAGTTTCCACATCTTCCTCTGATTAGGTGACTAGAACAGCACAAATGTGGACTAATTAGAGTGTGGTCACTCTCCAAATGTGGTCTAATTAGAGTTTTTTTTTAAAGCTGCAACAATACCTCGTTTCTCTTGAACTCAGTCCCATGATCAACAAAGGGCAACACACCATAAATCTTCTTAACCACCCCATCAATTTGCAGAACAGCTTTAAGGGGGTCTATGGACGCAGACCACAGCATTCCTCTATTCTAGCACACTGCTAAGAATCCTGCCATTAACCCTGCACTCAGCCTTCAAATTCAATCTTCCAAAGTGAATCACTTTGGATTTCTCCTGCTTGAACTCTATCTGCCACTTCTCATCCCAGTTCTACATCCCATAAATATCCTGTTGTAACCTATTACAATTTGCTACACTATCCGCAAAACCACCAACCTTTGTGTCATCTGAAAGCTTACTAACCTACCTTTCCACTTCTTCATCCAAATCATTTATAAAAATCACAAAGAGCAGAGGTTCTAGAACAGATCCTTGTGGAACTTCATTGATCACCAACCTCCAGGCAAATTATACTCCAACTACTACCTTCAAAGTGATATACCTGCCTTCCTCTGCCTCTGTGGGCAAACCTATTATGAATCCGTCATTCTCTGCAACCCTTCTGCCATCTTCAATGGGATCCTAACAGCAAAAACATCTTTACCTCCCCCACTCTCTACTTTGCACAGGGATTGCTCTCTCCATGATTCTTTGTCCATTCGTTCCTCCCCACTGATCTCTCACCTGTTACTTATCCCATCAAGTGGAAGAAGAACTACTTGTTGACTGTTTGTCAACGGAACTAGGTTAGGAAATTCACTACGTAGCTCGTAATTAATCAAAGCTCACACTTTATTTTCTCTGTACAAACAACATAACTATGTTGACCCCGGGCCAACAGCTTAGAACATGAATTCTACTGTTCCCTCGGTACCAACACTCACTCAGACAACTTGTCCAATTCATAACACTGAAATAGGGGATCTCCATTGGCCAGGTGATCGATCCTTTCTTCGCCCAGCCCCTGGCATGGGGGTTCTTCCTTGTGATGATGGGTCTCTTGAGAGAGTTATCGTTGATTGACCTTTAACATCTTTTTATTGGTTTTGCTCCAGGCCAGCATCCATTTATTGCCCTCTTCCCAGCAAGTGACAATCAATAAAATGGCACTTTGTTCTCTTCAGTAACCAGCTCAAATCACTCCAGGCAGGCAACAACCCCAACACTCACAAACCTGCATGTTACATTATATCAAAGTACACCTCACAAACAACTTCCTTGGAGAAGATCTCTAGTTCAACAGATTACCTGAAGCATCACTGGGTCTACTTTAAAACATAGAAAGCAAAGCACCTTCATCTCGCAAAATGGAGGATGTAAAACAGTTCCTAAAATGGTAGCCTCCATCTCCAAGCACATGGCAGGAACAAAGAAAACTGATCTGCCTGCTTCCACTGTCTTTGACCCATTCTAGTTCAATGTTTTTTTTCCATATTTTAAATCCAACATGGCCAACATACTCATGCCCGTTTACCTTCTCCCCCACCTCCATTCAGAGCCCCATACAGTCCTTCCAGATGAGGCAGCACTTCACCTGCAAGTTTTTTGGGGTCATCTACTGTATCCGGTGCTCCCAATGCAGCTTCCTCTACATCGGGAAGATCTGACATAAATTGGAGGACCATTTTGTTGAGCAGCTTTACTCCATCAGCAACAAGTGGGATTTCCCGGTGGTCAACCATTTAAATTCTAATCCCCATTCCCATTCCGACGTGTTGGTCCATGGCCTACTCTACTGCCATGATGAGGCTACTCTCAAGTTGGAGGAGCAATACCTCATATTCCATCGGGTAGCCTCCAATCTGATGTATGAACATCAATTTCTCTGACTTCTGCTAATTTTTCCCCTCCCTCTTCCCTCTTCTTCTGTTTCCCTCTCTGGCTACCCGCCCCCCTTCTCTTCTCCTACCTGCCTGTCACCTCCTCCAGTGCACTTCCTCCTTCCCTTTTTCCCATGATCCACTCCACTCTCCTATCAGATTCCTCCTTCTTCAACTCTTCACCTTTTCTACCCATCACCTCTCTGCTTATCGCCTCCCCCTTTCCAGTTGGCTTCACCTATCATCTTCTTTTGTTTTCCTTCCCCTCCCCTCACACTCTTATTCTGTCTTCTTCCGCCTTCATTACCAGTCCTGATGAAGGGTCTCAGCTTGAAACGTCAAGATTTTATTAATTTCTGTAAATGCTGCCTGACCTGCTGAGTACCTCCACAATTTTGTGTTTGTTGCTACCAAGATTCCCTGGATCACATGCCTCCTGACTTTCAGAATAAGCCTATCAAGTGGAACGTTGTCAAACACCTGACTAAAATCCACCAGACTCAAAAACAGTTACTTTCCCCAAGTCGTAAGGCTGATCAACACCTCCACCACTACCTTAGTATTTTCTGTCAGTCACCTTATGTAACAGCCTATAGTCACTTTATGGACATACAATCAATCTATGTATATAAGCTATTGCACACTTCTATGTTTATTATTTATTTTTATTGTGTTCCTCTTTTTGTGTTGCATCGATATGAAGTCACAATTATTCCATTCTCCTTTGTACTTGAATACTTTATACTTATACTTTATACTTTATTGTCACCAAACAATTGATACTAGAACATACAATCATCACAACAATATTTGATTCTGCGCTTCCCACTCCCTGGATTACAAATATTAAATATTAAAATATTTAAAATAGTAAAAATTAGTAAATATTAAAAATTTAAATTATAAATCATAAATAGAAAATAGAAAAATGGAAAGTAAGGTAGTGCAAAAAAACCGAGAGGCAGGTCCAGATATTTGGAGGGTACGGCTCAGATCTGGGTCAGGATCCGTTCAGCAGTCTTATCACAGTTGGAAAGAAGCTGTTCCCAAATCTGGCCATATGAGTCTTCAAGCTCCTGAGCCTTCTCCCGGAGGGAAGAGGAACGAAAAGTGTGTTGGTTGGGTGGGTCATGTCCTTGATTATCCTGGCAGCACTGCTCTGACAGCGTGCGGTGTAAAGTGAATACTGAAAATGACATTAAACAATATTGAGTCTTCAATTTGTTCACCACACGCACTAATGTACTTTCATCTATTTGTCACTTCCTTGAAGAATTCAATTGGGCTCATGAGGCAGAACCTATCCTGATGTGGATCTCATGTGCCTTAATGTTCTAATCAGCCTTCCATGAGGCAAATGATTTCCCACACTCAAGGCTATGCAGACTATCCCAAATCAGTCCTTGTTTTTCCAAACACAGATAGTTCTCTTATCCTAGAATCCCCTCTAGCAATTTATCCACTACTGGGTATATCCTAGAATGTCCTCTCTAACAGCTCTGTGAATGTGAACTATATAACCATATAACAATTACAACATGGAAACAGGCTATCTCGGCCCTTCTAGTCCATGCTGAACTCTTACTCTCACCTAGTCCCACCGACCTGCACTCAGCCCATAACCCTCCATTCCTTTCCTGTCCATATAGCTATCCAATTTAACTTTAAATGACAATATCAAACCTGCCTCAACCACTTCTGCTGGAAGCTCGTTCCATACTGCCACAACTCTCTGAGTAAAGAAGTTCCCCCTCATGTTACCCCTATACTTTTGCCCTTTAATTCTCAACTCATGTCCTCTTGTTTGAATCTCCCCCACTCTCAATGGAAAAAGCATATCCACGTCAACTCTATCTATCCCCCTCATAATTTTAAATACCTCTATCAAGTCCCCCCTCAACCTTCTACGCTCCAAAGAATAAAGACCCAACTTGTTCAACCTTTCTCTGTAACTTAGGAGATGAAACCCAGGTAACATTCTAGTAAATCTTCTCTGTACTCTCTCAATTTTGTTGACATTTTTCCTATAATTTGGTGACCAGAACTTACACAATACTCTAAATTTGGCCTCACCAATGCCTTGTACAATTTCAACATTACATCCCAACTCCTATACTCAACGCTTTGATTTATAAAGGCCAGCATACCAAAAGCCTTCTTCACCACCCTATCCATATGAGATTTCACCTTCAGGGAACTATGCACCATTATTCCTAGATCCCTTTGTTCTATTGCATTCTTCAATGCCCTACCATTTACAATGTATGTCCTATTTTGATTAGTCCTACCAAAATGTAGCACCTCACATTTATCAGCAGTAAATCCCATTTGCCATCTTTCAGCCCACTCTTCTAACTGGCCTAAATCTCTCTGCAAGCTTTGAAAACCTACTTCATTATCCACAACACCACCTATCTTAGTATCATCCTGCATACTTACTAATCCAATTTACCACCCCATCATCCAGATCATTAATATATATGACAAACAACATTGGACCGAGCGCAGATCCCTGAGGCACACCACTAGACACCGGCCTCCAATCTGACAAATAGTTATCCACCACCACTCCCTGGCGTCTCCCATCCAGCCACTGCTGAATCCATTTTACTACTTCAATATTAATACCTAACGATTGAACCTTCCTAACTAACCTTCCATGTGGAACCTTGTCAAAGGCCTTACTGAAGTCCATATAGACAACATCCACCACTTTACCCTCGTCAACTTTCCTAGTAACCTCTTCAAAAAATTCAATAAGATTTGTCAAACATGACCTTCCACGCACAAATCCATGTTGACTGTTCTTAATCAGACTCTGCCTATCCAGAGAATTATATATACCATCTCTAAGAATACTTTCCATCAATTTACCTACCATTGACGTCAAACTCACAGGCTGATAATTGCTAGGTTTACTCTTAGAACCCTTTTTAAACAATGGAACAACATGAGCAATACGCCAATCCTTTGGCACCATCCCCGTTTCTAATGATATTTGAAATATTTCTGTCAGAGCCCCTGCTATTTCCACACTAACTAGTCAAGGTCCTAGGGAATATCCTGTCAGGACCCGAAGACTTATTCACTTTTATTTTCCTTAAAGGCACCAGTACCTCCTCTTCTTTAATCGTCATAGTTTCCATAACTACCCTACTTGTTTCCCTTACCTTACACAATTCAATATCCTTTTCCTTAGTGAATACCGAAGAAAAGAAATTGTTCAAAATCTCCCCCATCTCTTTTGGCTCCACTTATAGCCGTCCACTCTGATTCTCTAAGGGACCAATTTTATCCTTCACTATCCTTTTGCTATTAATATAACTGTAGAAACCCTTTGGATTTATTTTCACCTTACTTGCCAAAGCAACCTCATAACTTCTTTTAACTTTTCTAATTTCTTTCTGAAGATTCTTTTTACATTCTTTATATTCCTCGAGCACCTCATTTACTCCAAGCTGCCTATATTTATTGTAGATCTCTGAATTTCTCCGAACCAATTTTCCATTATCCCTTGAAAACCATGGCTCTCTCAGACTTTTAACCATTCCTTTTAACCTAACAGGAACATAAAGATTCTGTACCCTCAAAATTTCACCTTTAAATGACCTCCATTTCTCTATTGCATCCTTCCCATAAAACAATTTGTGCCAATCCACTCCTTCTAAATCCTTTCATATCTCCTCAAAGTTAGCCTTTCTCTAATCAAAAATCTGAACCCTGGGTCCAGTCCTATCCTTCTCCATAATTATGTTGAAACTAATGGCATTGTGATCACTGGACCCGAAGTGCTCCCAACGCATACCACCGTCACCTGACTTATCTCATTCCCTAACAGGAGATCCAACATTGCCCCTTCTCTAGTTGGTACCTCTATGTATTGCTGCAAAAAAACTATCTTGCACAAACTTTACAAACTCCAAACCATCCAGCCCTGTTACAGAATGGGTTTCCCAGTCTATGTGTGGAAAATTAAAATCTCCCACAATCACAGCCTTGTGCTTACTACAAATATCTGTGATCTCCTTTCAAATTTGCTCCTCCAAATCTCGCTCCATATTAGGTGGTCTATAATACACCCCTATAAGTGTTACTACACCTTTCCCATTCCTCAATTCCCACCAAATAGCCTCCTTAGACGAGTCCTCTAATCTATCCTGCTAAAGCCCCACTGTAATATTTTTTCTGTCAAGCAATGCAACACCTCCCCCTCTGTCCCTCCGATTCTATCACACCTGATACAACGAAATCCTGGAATATTTAGTTGCCCATCACACTCCTCCTGCAACCATGTCACTAATAGCTACAACATCATATTTCCAGGTATCAATCCATGCTCTAAGCTCATCCACCTTTCTTACAATGCTCCTAGCATTAAAATAGATGCATTTAAGAAACTCTCCACCTCTTACTCTCTGTTTATCCCTGATGGTGCAAACAACTTTGTTATCTTTTTCTTCTTTCTCCCCTACATCTTCGGTCTGAGTGCTCCCATTCTCTGTCCCCTGCCTATCCTCCCTCACACACTGTCTACTAACTTTCTCTATTTGTGAACTAACCTCCTCTATCCTAGTCTCTTCAATTTGATTCCCACCCCCCCAACCATTCTACAAACGTTTGTAGTTTAAAGTCTCCCCAATAACCTTCGCAAATCTCCCCGCCAGGATATTGGTCCCCCTAGGATTCAAGTGCAACCTGTCCTTTTTGTACAGGTCACACCTGCGCCAAAAGAGGTCCCAATGATCCAGAAACTTTAATCCCTGCCCCCTGCTCCAATCCCTCAGCCACGCATTTATCCTCCACCTCATTGCATTCCTACTCTCACTGTCGCGTGGCACAGGCACTAATCCCTGGATTACTACCTTTGTGGTACTTCTTCTCAACTCCCTTCCTAACTCCCTATATTCTCCTTTCAGGACCTCTTCCCTTTTCCCTTTTCCTTCCTATGTCATTGGTACCACAAACTATCGAGTCCCCTATTACAACTGCCCTCCTCTTCCTTTCCCTACCCTTCTGAGCTACAGGGCCGGACTCTGTGCCGGAGGCACGGCCACTGTTGCTTCCCCCAGGTAAGCTGTTCCCCCCAACAGTACTCAAACAGGAGTACTTATTGTCAAGGGGCACAGCCACTGGGGTACTCTCTAGTACCTGACACTTCCCCTTCCCCCTCCTAACCATGACCCATTTGTCTGCCCCCTGTGGCCCTGGTGTGACCACCTGCCTGTAAATCCTTTCTATCAACTCCTCACTCTCCCTGACCAGACGAAGGTCATCGAGCTGCAGCTCCAGTTCCCTAAAGCGGTCCCTTCGGAGATGCATCTCGGCTCACCTGGCGCGGATGTGGACATCCGGGAGGCTAGGAGACTCCAGGACCTCCCACATCCGACACCGAGAACAGCAAGCTGCCCTCACACTCATACTTCCTCCTTTCCTCAAGTAACAGGGAAAATTGAAAACCAAACCAGGATTTAGCAGGATGCTGCCTGGTTTAGAGAGTATGGATTATGATCAGAGATTAAGGGAGATAGTGCTTTACTCTTTGGAGAGAAGGAGGATGATAGAGGTGTACAAGATATTAAGAGGAATAGATAGAGTGAATAGCCAGCGCCTCTTCCCCAGGGCACCACTGCTCAATGCAAGAGGACATGGCTTAAAGGTGAGGGGTGGGAAGTTCAAGGGGGTTATTGGAGGAAGGTTTTTTACTTAGAGAGTGGTTGGTGCGTGGAATGCACTGCCTGAGTCAGTGGTGGAGGCAGATACACTAGTGAAGTTTAAGAGACAGGTATATGGAGGAATTTAAGGTGGGTGTTATACGGGAGGCAGGGTTTGAGGGTCAGCACAACATTGTGGGCCGAAGGGCCTGTAATCTGCTGTACTATTCTATGTTCTATGTTCAAACCTACTTTGCCTCGCCCGTTTCCGCCTAAACCTGTTGAGCCAAATCCCTTAAGCCTTCACTCTGCTCCCGGCTCACTCCGCAGCCTGCAAAACGACGCTGCCCGCTGCATACGGCTGTGTTCCTTTTAAATCTTCCACGCTTCACTGCTCAACGTCACATGCCTGCGTTGTCCCACCTCTCTGTACTCCGATGAGAAAAAGAAAAAATCATAATGGCTTCCGCCGCACTCCTGCTCCGATTCTCAGGAGAATGTTTTCAGTGGTTCAAGTAGGTGGCTCACCTCCATTGTCTCAAAGTATTTAGTAATGGCAATAAATGCTGGCAACCCTTGTGACACCTAGATCCTAAAAAATGAAGGAGTACAAAAATACGTTAACTCACTCTATTCTGGATTATAAAACCATAAGACATAGGAGCAGAATTAGGCCATTTGGCCCATTGAGTCTGCTCCACCATTCAATCATGGCTGATCCTTTTTTCCCCTCCTCAGCCCCACTCCCCGGCCTCCTCCGTGTAACCTTTGAGGCTGTGTCCAATCAAGAACCTATCAAGCTCTACCTTAAATACATCCTATGACCTGGCCTCTGCAGCTACCTTTGGCAACAAATTCCACAAATTCACCATCCTTTTGGCTAAAGAAATTTCTCCGCATCTCTGATTTAAATGGATGCCCCTTTATCTTGAGGCTGTGCCCTCTTGTCCTAGACTCTCCATCATGAGAAACATCCTTTCCACATCTACTCGGTCTAGGACTTTCAATATTTAAAGGTTTCAATGAGATTCCCCCTCATCCGTCTAAACTCCAGTGAGTACAGACCTAGAGCCATCAACTATTCTTTGTATGATAACCCTTCCATTCCTGGAATCATCCTTGTGAACCTCCTCTGAACCCACTCCATGCCAGCACATCTTGTCTTAGATGAGAAGCCCAAAACTGTTCACAATACTCAAGGTGAGGCCTCACCAGTGCTGTATGAAGCTTCAGCATCACATCCCTGCTCTTGTATTTGAGACCTTGAAATTAATGCTAACATTGCATTTGCCTTCCTCACCACTCACTCAACCTACAAGTTAACCTTTAGGGTATTCTGCACAAGGACTCCCAATCTCCTTGCCTCTCAGATTTTTGGATTTTCTCCCCATTTAGAAAATAGCCTGCACTTTTATTCCTTCTACCAAAGTGCATGACTATGTATTTTCCAACATTGTATTAAATTTGCCACTTTCTTGCCCATTCTCCTAATCTGTCTAAGTCCTTTTGCAGCCTACCTGTTTCCTCAACACTACCTGCCCCTCCACCAATCTTCATATCATCTGCAAACTTGGCAACAAAGCCATCTATTCCATCATCAAAATCATTGATATACAGCATAAAAAAACAGTCCCAACACCAACCCCTGTGGAACACCACTAGTCACTGGCAGCCAATCAGAAAAAGGATCCTTTTATTCCCACTCACTATCTCCTTCCAGTCAGCTAATGCTCTAACCATGCCAGTAACTTTCTGTAATACCATGGGCTCTTAATTTGGTAATAGCCTCATGTGTGGCACCTTGTCAAAGGCCTTCTGCAAATCCAAATATACAACATCCACTGTATCCCGTTTATCTATCCTACTTGTAATCTCCTCAAAGAATTCCAACAGATTTGTCAAGCAAGATTTTCCCTTAAGGAAACCATGCTGACTTTGGCCAATCTTGTCCTATGTCACCTAAGTGCTCCATTTATATTCCACTTATTCCATTTCAAATTTTTGCTGCTGAATTGATCAGACCACCCCAGTTTCTTTACAGTTAAAGCTTTGATACTTACTGTGAACCAGGTAGCTAATTGTATCATCTGTAACTTTTGTATCATTTCTTCATATTTGGAGATATATAGTCCTAGTCATTGTCATACTTTATTGTTCCCAGGGGAAATTGGTTTTCGTTACAGTTGCACCATAAATAATAAATAGTAATAGAACCACAAATAGTTGAATAGTAATATGTAAATTATGCCAGTAAATTATGAAATAAGTCCAGGACCAGCCTATTGGCTCAGGGTGTCTGACCCTCCAAGGGAGGAGTTGTAAAGTTTGATGGCCACAGGCAGGAATGACTTCCTATGATGCTCTGTGTTGCATCTAGGTGGAATGAGTCTCTGGCTGAATGTACTCCTGTGCCCAACCAGTACATTATGTAGTGGATGGGAGACATTGACCAAGATGGCATGCAACTTAGACAGCATCCTCTTTTCAGACACCACCGTGAGAGAGTCCAGTTCCATCCCCACAACATCGCTGGCCTTATGAATGAGTTTGTTGATTCTGTTGGTGTCTGCTACCCTCAGCCTGCTGCCCCAGCACACAACAGCAAACATGATAGCACTGGCCGCCACAGACTCGTAGAACATCCTCAGCATTGTCCGGCAGATGTTAAAGGACCTCAGTCTCCTCAGGAAATAGAGACGGCTCTAACCCTTCTTGTAGACAGCCTCAGTGTTCTTTGACCAGTCCAGTTTATTGTCAATTCGTATCCCCAGGTATCTGTAATCCTCCACCATGTCCACACTGACCCCCTGGATGGAAACAGGGTCACCGGTACCTTAGCTCTCCTCAGGTCTACCACCAGCTCCTTAGTCTTTTTCATATTAATATATATATTACAACAACCAAAACCAGAAGTTATTGAGTCCTGTGGGACCCACAAGTCACAGAAAATCATTTCAGTCTGCTTCCTGCCACTGACATATATTTCTGGATCCAATGTGCCATTTTATCATGGATGTCACTTGTTTTAATTTTTTTTCAGCAGCTTGCCATGTCACACATCATCAAAAGTCTTGCTCCCTCACTGAGTTATGGTAACTTCTCAAAAAATTCAGTCACATTAGTACTAATGATTTCCATGGCCCGTTTATGAATTAAAGTGCAGAATCTTAGACCAGTTTTAGAGGCGCTATAGAAATCCTATTTGTTCTATTTTTCACAGGAAGCCTAACTAAAATTTTTAATTCTTTAATTTCAGCATTGTACCATTGATTGTGTCTCTGCTATTGATATAGAAGTGAATTATAAGCTATACAACAGTGAAGAGAATGCTCAACTACTCTTACCAGTTCTTGACAAATTTACTGATCCTTCAACATCTTTTCAGGTAAAAATAAAATAGAAAAATAACTGAATTTATTAAGGTGGTTTCAAGCACAAGTGTTTAAAGCAAACAATGTGTAGGTAAGTCAACTAAGGATGGGACTGCACCACAACTTGTACTGTGTAACGAGATTGGCTATGTGATTGAATTTACTGTGGCTGAGCACTATGGATACAGTGTAAATGAGTCCTTTAGTTTTAAGATGGGTATAAATAAAGATTACACTGGTTCTTGGATGAAAGTGCTAAACTGGGAGAAGGATAATGAAGCTGGAGAAAGTAGATTGGGGGTTGTTGGTTGAGGCTAGATTCACAACTGGCATATGGAGCCTTAAAGCCCATTTTCTTAGAGTTCAGGGTATCTGGACGAGGAAGTGGAGGGATGGGTTAGTAAATTTGCTGATGACACAAAGATTCGGGGTGTTGTGGATAGTGTGGAGGGTTGTCAGAGGTTACAGTGGGATATTGATAAGATGCAAAACTGGGCTGAGAAGTGGCAGATGGAGTTCAACCCAGATAAGTGTGTGGTGGTTCATTTTGGTAGGTCAAATATGATAGCAGAATATAGTATTAATGGCAAGACTCTTGGCAGTGTGGAGGATCAGAGGGATCTTGGAGTCCAAGTCCACAGGACACTCAAAGCTGCTGTGCAGGTTGACTCTGTGGTTAAGAAGGCATACAGTGCATTGGCCTTCATCAATCGTGGGATTGAGTTTTAAGAGCCAAGAGGTAATGTTACAGCTATATAGGACCCTGGTCAAACCCCACTTGTAGTACTGTGCTCAGTTCTGGTCGCCTCACTACAGGAAGGACATGGAAACCATAGAAAGGGTGCAGAGGAAAATTACAAGGATGTTGCCTAGATTGGGGAGCATGCCTTATAGGTTGAGTGAACTTGGCCATTTCTCCATGGAGCGACGGAGGATGAGAGGTGACCTGATAGATATGTATAAGATGATGTGGGGCATTGATCGTGTGGATAGTCAGAGGCTTTTTCCCAGGGCTGAAATGGCTAGCACGAGAAGGCACAGTTTTAAGGTGCTTGGAAGTAGGTACAGAGGACATGTCAGGGATAAGTTTTTTTTTACGCAGAGAGTGGTGAGTGTGTGGAATGGGCTATCGGCGACAGTGGTGGAGGTGGATACGATAGGGTCTTTTAAGAGACTCCTGGACAAGTACATGGAGCTTAGAAAAGTAGAGGGCTATGGGTAACCATAGGTAATTTCTAAGGTAAGGACATGTTTGGCACTGCTTTGTCGGCCGAAGGGCCTGTATTGTGCTGTAGGTTTTCTATGTTTTTTTTTACCTGGCTGAGTACTAATGACCTGTGATCAGCTGGCTGGAGTGTTTACTGATATCTTTAACCTCTCATTTTTCAGTCTGAGTTACCTACTTGCTTCAAGCAGGCTTCAGTTATACCGGCGCCTAAGAAGAACGTGGTAATCTGGCTCAATGACTATCATCCAGTAGTACATATAACCACTGTGATGAAATGTTTTGAGAGGTTGGTGATGAAACACATCAACTCCTTTGTGAGAAGCAGCTTGGATCCTCTCCAGTTTGCCTATTGACATAACAGCTTCTCAGCAGATGCCATTTCATTGGTTCTTCACTCAATGCTGAAACATTTGGACAGCAAAGTGCATACTTTGGTTGCTCTTTATTGATTATAGCTCAGCATTCAATACCATCATCCTCTCAAAACTAATTAATAAGCTTCAGGATCTTAGCCGCACTATCACCTGTTCAAGTGGATCCTCTATTTCCTCCTTTGCGGACCCCAGTCAGTTCTGATTGACAACATCTCCTCCTCAATCTCCATCAGCACAGGTGCACCATAAGGCTATGTGCTTATCCCCTACTCTACGCACTTTACCCTTATGACTGTGTGGTTCAGCACTGTTCCAATGCCATATTTAATTTGCCTGATGACACCACTGTCATTAGCTGAATCAAAGGAGACTGAAAATCTGGCTAAGTGATGCCATTACAACAAATCTCTTAATGTCAGCAAGACCAAGGAGAATACCCTTGACTACACGAGGAGGAAACCAAAGTCCATGAGCCAGTCCTCATTGAGGGATCAGAGGTGGAGAGGGTCAGCAACTTTAAATTTCTCAGTGTTTTCATTTCAAAGGACTTATCCTGGGGCTAGTGTGTAAATGTAATTATGAAGAAAGCACGGCAGTGCCTCTACTTCCTTAGAAGTTTTCAAAAATTTGGCATGACACCTAAAACTTTGACAAACTTCTATAGATGCGTGGTAGGGAATATATTGACTGGTTGCATCACAGCTGGTGGAATGGAAAATCCTACAAAAAGTAATGGATACAGCCCAGCCCGTCACAGGTAAATCCCTCCCCACCACTGAGCACATCTACACGGACCACCTTCACAGGAAAGCAGCATCCATCATCCGGGACACCCACCACCCAGATCATGCTCTCTTCTCACTGCTGCCATCAGGAAGAAGGTACAGGAGCCTTGAGACTCTCACCACCAGGTTCAGGAACAGTTATTACCCCTCAGCCATCAGGCTTTTGAACCAGAGGGGATAATTTTACTCCACTTCACTTGCCCCATCACTGAACTATTTCAACAACCTGTTGATTCACTTTCAAGGAGAAAGGCCATTTGGCCCATCGAGTCTGCTCAACCATTTCCTAATGGCAATTTCTTTTTTCTTTTGTATTTACATGGTTTTATATCTTTTGTACACTGGTTGTTTGATTACCCTGTTGGCTGCGTCGTTCATTGATTCTATTATGGTTTTTACTGAGTCTGTCCGAAAGAAAACAAATCTTGGGGTTATATATGGTGACATTTATGCACTTTATTAATAAATTTACTTTGAATTTTGAACTTTGAACTTTGACTATCATGTATGGGAATAAAAACAAGGTTCAGAAAACTTGGATGACAGGAGCTATTGTAAGTTAAGCCAAAGAGTAAAAAGAAGCACATCCAAGTTGAGAGGAGAAAATGAGATTGGTTTAGATTGGCATCACTGTTAGCGCAGTCATTGTGGGTTGATGGAACTGTTCCTGTGCTGTTCTATCTTCTATGTAGTATAGCATGCAGTTAGAGTGAATACCTCAACATCTCATATGATTTGGAACCTTGGTCATATCACACCTGGAATATTACATACAAGGTCTATTTTGGTTCAGCTGCCTTGAATATATGGTATGCAAAAGAGGTTCATTAGATTGATTCTTGGATTTAATGAGGGTGCGTGCTGGTGAAGGAAGAGAATGCCCTTGGAAAGAGCTCACTAAGCCTTTGCTTTCAGATTTATTTATTTATTTGTCACATATACATCTAGGCCTGGAGTGAGTCGCCACAGTGGGTCCTGGTTCCTAGTGTGAGGTTTGAACCATTTAAACACCAATCCAGATAGTCCAGGGACTCCTCTCTCCATGACACTTAGACTACGCGACTGCCCCTGGGTTCTGTGCCTAGTGTCTGCAAATTTTGTGGCCACTTGCCTGGCTAATATAATGAACTGAATACTTAGGGCCTTCTCCAGGCTGTTCCGGGAATTTAGATCTAAGGACTCAGTTTGGTTCTGAATGCTATTGTTGTTGCTCACTTCTATCATTTACATGATTTGTTTTGCTTCTTTTTATCTCTTTCTCCGTGGGCGCTGGGGGTCGGTCTTAATTTTTTGATTGGGTTCTTTTGGGTTCCTTGCTTTGTGAATGCCTGTTAAGCAAACAAATCAAGGTTGTATAGTTTATACATTTATTGATAATAAATGCACTTTGAATCTGAAACAGAGAGTGAATTACATTGTTTGTGTTAACAACCAGCACATCTGTTATGTGTGAGATTATGTCACATGACTATCATTAATTTTTTTGATGTAGTCTCTGGATAGCCTCTCGAGTAGCCAAGAAGATCAATGAGGGCAGGGTAGCAGCTTTGGTCTACATAGACTTTAGGAAAGCCTTTAAGGTTTTGCATGGTGAGGTGCTTTAAATTATTCACTTTCTGCCCAGATAGAAGATGAGGTGCTATTTCTCATGTTTACATTGAGCTGGAGGGCACAGATGAGTGGATGAGAATCATTCCAAATTAACTCACCTGGAAAGAGATATAGCCCTAGAGATTACAGACAGCTTCAGAGGGATACAGTGTGGGAGACATCATGCTGTCAGAGAGGGATTCAATTCTACACAATCTCGAATGGCTACAGTATTTGTACCTCCTGTTAGACCAGGAAGGATACAGTGTACAGGAGAGTCCTGATGATCATAAAAGAATATACTTCTGGAGACTCCTATTGGTAGGATACTGGAGTGACAAAGATGTACAGCACTGACCATGAGTGCTGATATAATTCCAATAGAGATGATGCTGGAGATTCTGAGATATTCCTAATGATGCATTAAACCAGCCTGATTGTTACCAAAAATTATTGATTTCCGATTATATTAAATCTGAGGATGAACAGCCTATTTCCACCCTCCAATCCAAGATGGTGTTTGTGTGGACTTATTCTAGGAATATATCCTTACCAATATATATTGATTATAATATTGTTTATATATTTTGATTATATACCAAAGTTTCTCTTTCTTTCAAACAGTAATTCTTTGATTATTTTTTATGATATAACACATCAGAAATGTTACTTCTATCATTTTTCTTTCAGCTCCAATTTCAGAAGGACTGTGGCTCTGATAACATTTGTGATGCAAATCTCACTTTGGAATGCAGTTTTCCAGAGTAAGTTGATAATTCTTTGTATGTTATTATCCGTCATGGAAACAGGACCTTTGGCTTGAATGGCTAACGCTGATCACAAACCCTCCTTACTTATCGTATTGCCCACATTCAGTCCCTCCACTCCACGTAGGTATCCAAATGTTGAGATTGTACCTGCCTCAGCCACTTTCTCTGGCAGTTCATTTCAGATACTCAGTGCACTCTGTGTTAAGAAATTATCTCTCAGGTCTCTTTGAAATACCTCCTCTCTTATCTTATATATATACCCTTTAGTTTTGGATTCCCCAACCTGGAGGAAAGGACCATAACAATCCACCTAATCCAGACCTTTCATAATTTTATAAACGTCTATGAGGTCACCAATCATTCTCATGCACTCCAGGGAATATCCAGCGTAGCCCACCTACCCTATAACTCAGACCTTCTAGTTAAGGTAGCATCCCCGTAAATCTCTTTTACATTCACTCCAGCTTGATAATGTCTTTCCTGTAATAAAATTACCAAAATTATACACAATACTTCCCAAGTGCGCCGTTACCGATGACTTAATGTGGTGCCGACTGATGAAGGCCAACATGCTAAATGCCTCTTCTCTTGTCTATTTCAACAAACTGCACTTATATTCCCTTTCACTGTATACATTTATTGATAATAAATGCACTTTGAATCTGAAACAGAGAGTGAATTACATTGTTTGTGTTAACAACCAGCACATCTGTTATGTGTGAGATTATGTCACATGACTATCATTAATTTTTTTGATGTAATCTCTGGATAGCCTCTCGAGTAGCCAAGAAGATCAATGAGGGCAGGGTAGCAGCTTTGGTCTACATAGATCTGGTCTGTATAGGTCCAGAGCTTGTTTGATTTTCCAAATGCGTTACTACGTGGTTAGCTGAATTGAAATCCATTTCCCATTCTTCAGCACATCTCCATAACTGATCAAGGTTTCTTTGCAATTCATTGTAACCTGCTTCACTATTAAAACGCCCGAATTACCTGATTCTGATCCAACTGGATCCCACCACCAAACACGTCTTTCCCTCCTCCCCCCTCCTTCACTTTCTGCTTTCTGCAGGGATCGCTCCTTACATGACTCCCATTCATCCCTCCCCACTGAACTCCCTCTTGGTACTTATCCTTGCAAACAGAACAAGTGCTACACCTACCCCTACACCACCTCCCTCACTATCATTCAGGGCCCCAAACAGTCCTTCCAGGTGAGATGACACCTGTGAGTCTGTTGGGGTCATATTCTGTGTTTGGTGCTCCCGGTGTGGCCTCCTGTATATCAGTGAGACCTGACGTAGATTGGGAGACCACTTCAGCGAGCACCTATGCTCCATCTGCCAGAACATGTGTGATCTCTCAGTGGCCACCCATTTTAATTCCACTTCCCATTCTCATTCTGATATGTCCATCCATGGCCTCCTCTATTGCCGTGATAAGGCCACACTTATGTTGGAGGAACAACACCTTATATTCTGTTTGGGTAGCCTCCAATTTGATGGCATGAACATCAACTTCTCAAACTTCCTGTATTCCCCCCTCCCTCATTTCACCATTTCCCATTCCCTTTTCGCTCTCTCATGTTATCCCCTTGCCCACCCATCGACTCCCTCTGGTGCTGCTACCCAACCCCTCCCCCTCCTTTTTCTCTTTCTTCCATGGTCTTCTGTCTCTTTCACCAATCAACTTCCTAGCTCTTTGCTTCATCCCTCCCCCTCCAAGTTTCACCTATCTCTTGGTGTTTCTCTCTCCCCTCCCCACCACCTTTCTAATCTACTCCTCAGCATTTTTTCTTCAGTCCTGCCAAAGAGCTTCAGCCTGAAATGTTGACTGTACTTTTTTCCATCGTTACTCCAGCATTTTGTGTGTGTTGCTTGGGTATATTTCAAGTGAATCAGCTGTGATGGAATGGTAGAGTAGACTCAATGACTTAGTGGCCTTATTCTAGTCCTTTGTCTTATGGTCTTATTAGTATTATTAGTAACGTTGCTAGTTGCATCATGTACATTCACCTCCAGATTGTATATATAAGTAATGAATAACAGAGGTCCCAACATGGCCCCCTATGCACACCTTAGTTACAGACTTCCAGTCAATGAGTCAACCTTCAACCATCACCCTCTGCTTTCTATCATCAAGCCAATTCTGAATCAACCTTGCTAGCTTCCTTTGAATCCCATGCAATCTAATCTTTCAAAACAGCCTGCTCTGCAGAACCTTGTCAAAGTTTTTACTCAAGTCCATATAGACAATATCCACTGCCCCACCTTCATCTGTTACCTCTTCAAAGGACTAAAAAGATACTTTGAAAGATTTGCCAGGCATGATCTCCCACACCAAAACCATGCTGATTGTTCCTGATCAGACCTTGACTATCCAAGTGATGGTAGATCTTGTCCCTTAGAATTCCCTCCAGTAACTTCTCTACAACTGAAGTCAGTCTCACGGCTTCTAGTTCCTTGGCTTGTCCTCTCTACCCTTCTTGAACAATGGAATAACATTAGCCACCCTCGGGTCTTCTGGAACTTCATCAGTGGCTGAAGAAGAAGCAGATATTTCTACAAGGGCCTTTATCATTCTTTCCCTTGTCCTCCAATAAGGTCCAGGGTGCACTTGATTAGGCCCTGGGGATTTGCCCAGTTTAAATGCACTCCAAGGCTGAAAATACTTCCATCTTTGTAACTTGTATATGATCCAAGACATTATTACTTATTACCCTCATTTGTTTGGCATCCATGATAGCCACCTTATTGAATACTGAGGAGAAATAGTCATGCAGAATCTCGACCATCTCCTGCAGCTCCATATACAGTTACGAGGATGGAAGTATTTACAGCCTTGAAGTGCATTTGAACTGGGCCCTGAAGATCTTTAAGACAGCCTAGTTTCTCCATAGTCAGCCTTTTACTGTTAGTATAAGATCATAAGACCATAAGATATAGGAGCAGAATTAGGTGATTTGGCCCATCAAGTCTGCTCCACCATTTCATAATGGCTGATCCAATTTTACTCTCAGCCCAAATCTCCTGCCTTCACCGCATATCCCTTCATGCCCTGACCAATCAAGAATCTATCAACCTCTGGCTTGTATATATATACAGACTTGGTCTTCACACCTGCCTGTGGCAAAGAATTCCACAGATCCATCACTGTCTGGCTAAAGAAATACCTCTTTATTTCCATTCTGAAAGGATCCCCCTCTATTCTGAGATGGTGCCCTCTAGTCTTCGACTCTCCCACCATAGGAAACATCCTCTCAACATCCACTCTATCAAGGCCTTTCAGCATTCAATAGGTTTCAATGAGGTCACCCCTCTTTCTTGTGGATTCCAGCGAATACAGGCCCAGAGCCATTAAACACTATCCATATGACAAGGCATTCAATCATGGAGTCATTTTTGTGAACCTCCTTTGAACCCTCTCCAGTTTCAGCATATTATTTCTTGAGATAAGAGGCCCAAAACTGCTCATAATATTCCAAGTGAGGTCTCACCAGTGCTTTTTAAAGTCTCAACATTACATCCTTGCTTTTATATTCCAGTCCTCTTGAAATGAATGCTAACATTGCATTTGTCTTCCTCACCACAGACTTTAAACTTTATGGAATCCTGCACAAGGACTTAAGTTCCTTTGCACCTTAGTTTTTTGTATTTTCTCTCCATTTAGAAAATAGTCAACCCTTTCTTTACTCCTACCAAAATGCATGACCATACACTTCCCGATGCTGTATTCCATCTGCCATTTCTTTGCCCATTCTCCTAATCTGTCTGTCCTTTTGTAGCCTCTCTACCTCTTCAAAACTACTTGCCCCTCCACCTATCTTCATATCATCTGCAAACATAGGCATCAATTCCATCAACCAAATCATTGACATATAATATAAAAAGAATCAGTCCCAACACAGACCACTGTGGAACACCACTAGTCACCGGCAGCCTGCCAGAAAAGGCTCCCTTTACTCCCATACTTTGCTTCCTGCCAATCAGCCACTGCTTTATCCATGCTAGAATCTTTCCTGTAATACCATGGACTTATAACTTGTTAAACAGCCTCATGGATACAATAGGGTCTTTTAAGAACCTCTTAGATAGGTACATGGAGCTTAGAAAAATAAGAGGGCTATGCGCTAGGAAAATTCTAGGTAGTTTCTAGAGTAGGTTACATGATTGGTCCAACATTGTGGGCTGATGAGCCTGCAATGTGCTGTAGATTTCTATGTTCCATGTGTAGCTTCTTGTCAAAGGCCTTCTGAAAAATCCAAGTACACTGTATCAACGAATTCCCCATTGTCTACCCTGCTTGTTATTTCTTCAAAGAATTCCAACAGATTTGTCAGGCAAGATTTTCCCTTGAGGCAACCATGCTGACTATGGGCTATTTTATCAGGTCCCTTTAAGTACCCCGAGATCTCATCCTAAAAAATCGAATCCAATATCTCCCCAGCCACTGAGGTCAGACTAACTGGCCTATAGCTTCCTTCCTTTTGCCTCTCTCCCTTCTTGAAGAGTGGAGTGGCATTTGCAATTTTCCAGTCTTCCGGAACCATTTCTTCACCACTCCTCTCTCCTGTTCCAACCTCACTCCCTCTGAACGCACTGCCCTCCACACTCTCTGCACTAATCCCAACCTCACCATCAAACCCGCTGACAAAGGTGATGCCGTAGTAGTCCGGCAGACGGACCTCTACCTCACTGAGGCCAAACGGCAGCTCTCTGACACCTCCTCTTACTTACCCCTGGAACAGGACCCCACCGAAAAACATCAAACCATTGTCTCCCGCACCATCACCACCCTTACCAACTCTGGAGACCTTCCATCCTCAGCCGCTAAACTCATTATTCCCACACCCCGCACAGCTTGGTTTTACCTCCTCCCCAAGATACACAAGCCTGACTGTCCCGGTAGACCCATAGTTTCTGCCTGCTCCTGTCCCACTGAACTTGTATCTGCCTACCTGGACTCCATTTTGTCACCCATAGTTCAGTCCCTCCCCACCTACATCCGGGATACATCCCATGCCCTCCACCTCTTCAATAACTTCCAGTTCCCCGGTCCTGACCGTTTCGTTTTCACTATGGATGTCCAATCCTTATACACCTCCATTCCCCATCAAGAAGGCCTCAAAGCCCTCTGCTACTTTCTGGATAATAGACCTCACCAGTTCCCCACCACCACTACCCTTCTCCGGTTGGCGGAGCTGGTTTTCACAGTCAATAACCTCTCTCTTGGCTCGTCCCACTTTCTTCAGACTAAGGGTGTAGCTATGGGAACTCCCTTGGGCCCCACCTATGCCTGCCTCTTTGTTGGTTATGTGGAACAGTCTGTGCTCCAAACCTATTCCGGTACTGCTCCCCAACTTTTCCTTCGGTACATTGATGACTACATTGGTGCTGCTTCCTGCAACCATGCTGATCTCGTCAATTTCATCGACTTTACTTCAAACTTCCACCCAGCCCTCAAATTCACTTGGTCTATCTCGGACACTTCTCTCCCCTTTCTCGATCTCTCAGTCTCCATCTCTGGAGACAGACTGTCCACTGACATCTTCTACAAGCCCACCGACTCTCATAACTACCTTGACTATACCTTTTCCCACCCCGCCACATGCAAAAATGCCATTCCCTATTCCCAGTTCCTCCATCTCTGCCGCATCTGCTCCCAGGATGAGGCTTTCCGTTCCAGGTCATCTCAAATGACCTCTTTCTTTAAGGATCATGGTTTCCCTTCTACCTTCAACAATGATGCCTTCACCTGCATCTCCTCCATTTTCTGCACTTCGGCCCTCACCCCATCCTCCCGCCACCACAACAGGGACAGAGTTCCCCTTGTCCTCACCCACCACCCCACCAGTCTCCGGATCCAGCACATTATCCTCCGCAACTTCCGCCACCTTCAACAGGACCCCACCACTAAGTGCATCTTTCCCTCTCCACCCCTCTCCGCTTTCCGCAGGGATCGGTCCCTCCGCGACTCCCTTATCCACATGTCCCTCCCCACGGATCTCCCACCCGGCACTTATCCCTGTAAGCATAAGTGCTACACCTATCCCTACGCCTCCTCTCTTGCCACCAATTCAGGGCCCCAAACAGTCCTTCCAGGTGAGGCAACACTTCACTTGTGAGTCTGTTGGGGTCATCTATTGCATTCGGTGCTCCTGGTGTGGCGTCCTCTACATCGGTGAAACCTGACGCAGATTGGACAGGATCTCCCGGTAGCCACCCACTTCAACTCTGCTTCCCATTCCCATTCAAATATGTCCACACATGGCCTCCTCTACTGCCATGATGAGGCTGAACTCAGGTTGGAGGAACAACACCTCATATACCGTCTAGGTAGTCTCCAGCCCCTTGGTCTGAACATAGATTTCTCCAACTTCCGGTAATTCCCTTCCCCTCCCTTCCTCTATCCCTATGTCACTCTGCCCCCTCCCCCAGCTGCCTATCACCTCCCTCATGGTTCCACCTCCTTCTACTACCCATTGTGTTTTCCCCTATTCCTTCTTCACCTTTCCTGCCCATCAACTCCCTGCCTCCCCTCCCCCACCCCTTTATCTTTCCCCTTACTGGTTTTTCACCTGGAACCTACCAGCCTTCTCCTTCCCACCCTCCCCCCACCTTCTTTATAGGGCCTCTGCTCCTTCCCTCTTCAGTCCTGACGAAAGGTTCCGGCCCGAAACGTTGACTGACCGTTTCCACGGATGTTGCCCGACCTGCTGAGTTCCTCCAGTGTGTTGTGAGTGTTGGTCAGAACCTAGTGATTCTTGAAAGGTCATTACTTCGTCCGCTATTTCCTTGTCCCCCATTACTACCCCTCCAGCAGTCAGATATCCACTCTCGCACTCTTTTACATTTTATGTATTGAAGAAACTTTTGGTATTCTCTTTAATATTATTGGCTAGCCTATATTTGTATTCCATCTTTATCTTCTTAATCACTTTTTTAGTTGCTTTCTGTTGGTTTTTAAAAGCTTCCCAGTCCTCAAAATTCCCATAAATTTTTACTCTATTATATGCCTTCTCTTTGGCTTTGGCTTCTCTTGTCAGCCACAGTTGTGTCATCCTGCCTTTAGACTACTTCTTCCTCTTTGGAATGTATATATTGTGCACCTTCCAAATTGTTTCCAGAAATTCCAGCCATTGCTGCTCTGCTGTTATCTCTGTCAGTGTTCTTTTCCAGTCAATTCTGGCCAACTCCCCTCTCATGCCTCTGTAATTCCCTTTTCTCCACTGTAATATGATACATCTGACTTTAGTTTATCCTTCTCAAATTTCAGAGTGAATTCGATCATATTATGATCACTTTCCCCTCAGGGTTCTTTTACCTTAAGCCTTCGAATCAATTCTGGCTCATTGCACAATATTCAAACCAGAATAGTTCATCACCTTGTGGGCTCAGCCACGAGCTGCTCTACAAAGCCATCTCATAGGCATTTTAGAAATTCCCCCTCCTGTATCCAGCACCAACCTAATTTTCCCAATCTATGTGCATTGTAACACTGCCCAAATGCCATGCATTTTCTATCTCCTGCTGTAATTTGTAGGCCACATCCTTACTACTGTTTGGGGGACTGTAAATAACTCCCATCAACGTCTTTTTACTTTTGCAGTTCCTTAGCTCAATCCACAATGATTCAACACCTTCTGACCCTAAGTCATCTCTTTCTAACCAAAAGAGTAATGCCAACCCTCCGGCTTCCTGCCTGTGCTTTCGATACCATGTGTATTCTTGGACATTAAGCTATCAGCTGTAATCTTCTTTCAACCATGATTCAGTGATGCCTACAACATCATACCTGCCAAAACTGCAAGTTCATCCACCTTATTCCATATACTGCGCGTATACAAATACAGCACCTTCTGTCCTGCATTCACTACTTTCTTTTTTGACTGCCTTTTACATTGCAAATCTTCCTGTTGACAGCAATTGTCCCTCTGAACAGCCTCTCCTCACTGCACATTGCCTCTGTCTGTAAACCAGCTACCTCATCTTCTGCACTATTATCTGCCTTTCCTACGATACTTCTTGCATTGAAATAAATCCAGCTCAAGACAATAGTTGCATCATGCTCAACTTTTTGATTCTAAACTTTGCCTGAGGTTTTGCCAACGTCTCCACCAACTATTCTGGCACTCTGGTTCCTATCTCCATGCAACTCTAGTTTAAACCCTACTGCACAGCATTAACGAACCTTCCTGCTTGGATATTAGCTCCCTCCAGTTCTGGAGCAAGCCATTCCTTCTGTACAGGTCCCTCCTTCCCTGGAAGAAAGCCCAATGATCCAAAAAATCCCCCCCAACACCAACTCCTTAGCCACGTATTAAACTGTATAATATTCCTAGTTCTGGCCTCATTAACACGTGGCACGGATAGCATTCCTGAGATCACAGTTCTTGAGGTCCTGCCCTTTAACTTAGCACCCAACTCCCTGAACTACCTATGCAGAACCTCATCACTTGTCCTACCCATGTCATTGGTACGTACATGGACCATGACTACTGACTGTTCACTCTCCCTCTTAAGAATGCTGAGGACTCGATCTGAGATATCCTGGACCCTGGCACCCGGAAGGTAACATACCATTCGGGAATCTCATTCTCGCCCACAGAACCTCCTTTCTGTTCCCCTAATTAATGAATCCCCTATCACCACAGTGTGCCTCTTCTCCTCCTTCCCTTTTGAGACCTTGCTTTGTGGATCCAGAAATGGATTGACCACAGAAGGGTGGGTTAGTAAGTTTGCTGATGATGTTGGGGGTGTTGTGGATAGTCTGGAGGATTGTGAGAGGTTACAGCTGGACATCAATAGGATGCAGACTGGGCTGAGAAGTAGCAGGTGGAGTTCAACCCAAATAAATGTGAAGTGGTTCGTTTTGGTAGGTCAAATTTGAAGATAGAATATATTATTAATGATAAAACTCTTGGCAGTGTGGAGGATCAGTGAGATCTTGGGGTCCATGTATAGGATACTCAAAGCTGCTGCACAAGTTGACAGTGTTCTTAAGAAGACATATAATGTGCTGAACTTCATCAACCTTGGGACTGAATTCAAGAGTCGTGAGGTAATGTTACAGCTATATAAGACCCCACTTGGAGTACTGTGTTCAGTTCTGGTCACCTCATTACAGGACGGATATGGATGCTATGGAGAGTGCAGAGGAGATTTACAAGGATGTTGCCCAGATTGGAGTGCATGCCTTATGAAAATAGGTTGAGTGAACTTGGCCTTTTCTCCTTGGAGCAACAGAGGATGAGAGGTGACCTGATAGAGGTGTATAAGATGATGAGAGGCATTGATTGTGTGGACAGAGCTGAAATGGCTGACACAAGGGAGAATAGTTTTAAGGTAAACACAAAATACTGTGCAGATGCTGGGGTCAAAGCAACACTCACAACACACTGGAGGAACTCAGCAGGTCGGGCAGCATCCGTGGAAACGATCAGTCAACGTTTTGGGCCGGAACTCTTCGGCAGAACTGAAGTGGGAAGGGGCAGAGGCACTATAAAGAAGGTGGGGGGAGGGTGGGAAGGAGAAGGCTGGTAGGTTCCAGGTGAAAAATCAGTAAGGGGAAAGATAAAGGGGTGGGGGAGGGGAGGCAGGGAGGTGATGGGCAGGAAAGGTGAAGAAGGAATAGGGGAAAACACAATGCGTAGTAGAAGGAGGCGGAACCATGAGGGAGGTGATAGGCAGCTGGGGAAGGGGGCAGAGTGAAACTGGGATGGGGAAGGGAGGGGGAGGGAATTACCAGAAGTTGGAGAATTCAATGTTCATACCAAGGGGCTGGAGACAACCCAAATGATATATGAGTTGTTTCTCCTCCAACCCGAGTTTAGCCTCATCATGGCAGTAGAGGAGGCCATGTATGGACATATCCGAATGGGAGTGGGAAGCAGAGTTGAAGTGGGTGGCAACCGGGAGATCCTGTATGTTGTGGCGGACGGAGTGGAGGTGATCGACGAAGCGGTCCCCCAATCTGTGTCGGGTTTCACCGATGTAGAGGAGGCCGCGCCGGGAGCACCGGATGCAATAGATGACCCCAACAGACGCTCAAGTGAAGTGTTGCCTCATCTGGAAGTACTGTTTTGGGCCCTGAATGGTGGCAAGAGAGGAGGTGTAGGGACAGGTGTAGCACTTACGCTTACAGGGATAAGTGCCGGGTGGCAGATCTGTGGGGGGGGATGTGTGGACCAGGGAGTCACGGAGGGATTGATCCCTATGGAAAGCAGAGAGGGTTGGAGAGGGAAAGATGTGCTTAGTGGTGGGGTCCTGTTGAAGGTGGCGGAAGTTGCAGAGGATAATGTGCTGGATCCGGAGACTGGTGGGGTGGTAGGTGAGGACAAGGGGAACTCTGTCCCTGTTGTGGTGGTGGGAGGATGGGGTGAAGGCCGAAGTGCAGGAAGCAGAGGAGATGTGGGTGAGGGCATCATTGATGACAACAGAAGGGAAACCATGATCCTTAAAGAAAGAGGACATTTGAGATGTCCTGGAATGGAAAGCCTCATCCTGGGAGCAGATTGCAGCGGAGATGGAGGAACTGGGAATAGGGAATGGCATTTTTGTATGTAGCATGGTGGAAAGAGGTATAGTTGAGGTAGTTATGAGAGTCAGTGGGCTTGTAGAAGATGCCAGTGGACAGTCTGTCTCCAGAGATGGAGACCGAGAGATCAAGAAAGGGGAGAGAAGTGTCCGAGATAGACCAAGTGAATTTGAGGTCTGGATGGAAGTTTGAAGTAAAGTTGATGAAATTGACGAGCTCAGCATGGGTGCAGGAAGCAGCACCAATGTAGTTGTCAATGTAGCGCATTAGGGTTAGGCTGTCAGAGGTAAGTTTTTCCACATAGAAAGTGGCGGGTGCTTGGAATGCACTGTTGGTGCTGGTGGTGGAGGTGGGTACAATAGGGTCTTTTAAGAGATTCTTAGATATGTACATGGAGCTTAGAAAAATAGAGGGCTCTGTGGTAGGGAAATTCTAGGCAGTTTCTACATGGTCGGCACAACATTGTGAGCCGAAGGACCTGTAACATGCTGTAGATTTTCTATGTTCTATGGACCTCTTATTCCTAGTGCCTGTCAACCATTCCTGTATCCATGCCAGTATCTTTCAATAGACAATAGGTGCAGGAGTAGGCCATTTGGCCCTTCAAGCCAGCACCGCCATTCACTGCGATCATGGCTGATCATCTACAATCAATACCCCGTTCCTGTCTTCTCCCCATATCCCTTGACTCCTCTATCATTAAGAGCTCTATCTAACTCTTTCTTGAAAGCATCCAGGGAATTGGCCTCCACTGCCTTCTGAGGCAGAGCATTCCACAGATCCACAACTCTCTGGGTGAAAAAGTTTTTCCTCAACTCCGTTCTAAATGGTCTATCCCTTATTCTTAAACTGTGGCCTCTGGTTCTGGACTCCCCCAACATCAGGAACATGTTTCCTGCCTCTAGCGTGTCCAATCCCTTAATAATCTTATATGTTTCAATCAGATCCCCGCTCATCCTTCTAAATTCCAGTGTATACAAGCTCAGTCGCTCCAATCTTTCAACATGTGACAGTTCTGCCATCCTGGGAATTAACCTTGTGAACCTCTGCTGCACTCCCTCAACAGCAAGAATGTCCTTCCTCAAATTTGGATACAAAACTGTACATAATACTCCAGGTGTGGTCCCAGTAGGGCCCTGTACAACTGCAGAAGGACATCTTTGCTCCTATACTCAACTCCCCTTGTTATGAAGGCCAACATGCCATTAGCTTTCTTCACTGCTGCTGTACCTGCATGCTTACTTTCAGTGACTGATGAACAAGATCTCATTGTACTTCCCCTTTCCTAACTTGACACCATTCAAATAGTAATCTGCCTTCCTGTTCTTGCCACCAAAGTGGATAATCTCACATTTATCCACATTAACTGCATCTGCCCACTCACCCAACCTGTCCAATTCATCCTGCATTATCTCAACATCCTCCGCACATTTCGCACTGCCACCCAGCTTTGTGTCATTTGCAAATTTGCTAATGTTACTTCTAATCCCTTCATCTAAATCATTAATGTTTATTGTAAATAACTGCGGTCCCAGCACCGAGCCTCGCGGCACCCCACTAGTCACCGTCTGCCATTCTGAAAGGGACCCGTTAATTCCTACTCTTTGTTTCCTGTCTGCCAACCAATTTTCTATCCATGTCAGTACCCTACCCCCAATACCATGTGCTCTAATTTTGCCCACTAATCTCCTATGTGGGACCTTATCAAAGGCTTTCTGAAAGTCCAGGTACACTACATCCACTGGCTCTCCCTTATCCATTTTCATGGTTGCATCCTCAAAAAATTCCAGAAGATTAGTCAAGCATGATTTCCTCTTCGAAAATCCATGCTGACTCGGGCTGATCATGTTACTGCTATCCAAATGTGCCGCTATTTCATCCTTTATAATTGACTCCAGCATCTTCCCCACCACTGATGTCAGGCTAACTGGTCTATAATTGCTTGTTTTCTCTCTCCCTCCTTTCTTAAAAAGTGGGATAACATTAGCTACCCTCCAGTTCTCAGGAACTGATCCTGAATCTATAGAACATTGGAAAATAATTACCAATGCGTCCACGATTTCTAGAGCCACCTGCTTAAGTACCCTGGGGTGCAGACCATCAGGCCCTGGGGATTTATCAGCCTTCAGTCCCATCAGTTTATCCAACACCATTTTCTACCTAATGTGAATTTCCTTCAGTTCCTCCATTTCCCTAGGTCCTCTGGCCACTATTACATCTGGGAGATTGTTTGTGTCTTCCCTAGTGAAGACAGATCCAAAGTACCTGTTCAACTCGTCTGCCATTTCCTTGTTCCCCAAAATAATTTCACCCGTTTCTGTCTTCAAGGGCCCAACTTTGGTCTAACTAATTTTTTCCTCTTTACATACCTAAAGAAGCTTTTACTATTCTCCTTTATATTCTTGGCTAGCTACCTTCGTACCTCATCTTTCCCCCCACCCCCGTATTGCCTTCTTAGTTATCTTCTGATGCTCCTTAAAAGTCTCCCAATCCTCTGGCTTCCCGCTCATCCTTGCTACGTTATACTTCCTCTCTTTTATTTTTATACTGCCCTTGACTTCCCTTGTCATCCACTTACTCCCCTTAGGATCTTTCTTCCTCTTTGGAATGAACTGATCCTGCACCTTCTGTATTATTCCCAGAAATACCTGCCATTGTTGTTCCACTGCCATCCCTGCTAGGGTATCTTTCCAGTCAACTTTGGCCAGCTCCTCCCTCATGGATCCATAGTCCCCTTTGTTCAACTGTAATACTGACACTACCGATTTTCCCTTCTCCCTCCCAAATTGTAGATTAAAACATCATATAATGGTCACTACCTCCTTATGGCTCCTTTACCTCGAGTTCCCTTATCAAATCCGGTTCATTACACAACACTAAATCCAGAATTGCCTTCTCCCTGGTAGGTTCCAGTACAAGCTGCTCTAAGAATCCATCTCGGAGGCACTCCACAAACTCCCTTTCTAGGGGTCCAGTACCAACCTGATTTTCCCAGTCTACCTGCATGTTAAAATCCCCCATAACAACCGTAGTATTACCTTTGCGACATGCCAATTTTAACTCTTGATTCAACTTGCACCCTATATCCAGGCTACTGTTTGGGGGCCTGTAGATAACTCCCATTAGGGTCTTCTTGCCCTTACAATTTTTCAGTTCTATCCATACTGACTCTACATCTCCTGATTCTATGTCGCCCCTCGCAAGTGTCTGAATTTCATTCCTCACCAACAGAGCCACTCTGCCCACCTGTCCATCCTTTCATAGGATGTATACCCTTGAATATTCATTTCCCAGCCCTGGTCCTCTTGCAGCCATGTCTCTGTTATTCTTACAACATCATACTTGCCAATTTCCAACTGATCCTCAAGCTCATCCACTTTATTTCTTATACTTGGTGCATTCATAGCGTGTTTCCTGTAACACCATAGGATTTTATCTTGTTAAGCAGATTAATGTGTGGCATCTTATCAAACACCTTCTGGAAATCCAAGTAAATGACATCCACTGCCTCTCCTTTGTCCACCCTGCTTGTTACTTCCTTGAACAACTCTAACAGATTAGTCAGGCAAGATATCCCTTTACTGAAACCATGCTGACTTTGACTTATATTATCATTAGTTTCCAAGTACCCTGAAACCTCATCCTTAATAATAGACTCCAACACTTTCCCAACCACTGAGGTTAGGCTAACTGGCCTATAACTTCCTTTCTTTTGCCTTCCTCCCTTCTTAAAAATGTGACAGGGAAAGCCATTACTAAAGATGGTGCTGCTTTGTGTTTTGCTATTTTATACCCAGAAATAGGGAAAAGTTCTATTTATATAGTAGATGTGGAGAGGATGTTTCCTACAGTGGGTGAGTCTAGAACCAGAAGGCACAGTCTTACGATAGAGGGATGTCCATTTAGAAAAGAGATGAGGAGGAATTTCTTTAGCCACAGGGTGGTGAATCTGTGAATTTGTGGCCAAAGGCAACTATGGAGTCCAGGTCATTGGTTACATTTAAGATGGAGGTTAGTCAGAGCTTGAAAGAAGGCAGGGGAATGGGATTGAGAGGGAAATGGAACAGCTATGATAAAATAGCCAAGCAGACTCAATGGCCAAATGGCCTAATTCTGCTCCTCTCTCTTATGGTCTTATTTCTATAGATAAAAATTAACCAAATAGGAAGTACTTATTCAATACTGCAATACCAAGTTAACCAATGAGAAAACACGTATTCACTTAATCAGAACAAAGAAGCTTCCAGAGCTTTCCAGAATTATACTTTATATAACCACAAGAAGCATATTAAATTGATAGATGCACTCTGACCAAATTTATCAAGTTAAAGATAATTTTAAATCTAGTTTTGATGATGAAGTCTCCTATATTGGAGAAACCAATTTAAAAATGTAAATAAACAAGAGAAAATCTGCAGAGACTGGAAATCCAAGCAATATGCACAAAGTGCTGGAGGAACTCAGCAGGTCAGCTTCCTCAGCCCTATCACAGCAGTTCCCATCCGCCTGCCAAATTAGTTTCAACCCTCCCTAACAGCTCTATTAAACTTGCCTGCTAGAATATTGGACCCCTTTGGATTCAGATGTAACCTGTCCTTTTCGTACAGGTCGTACCTCCCCCAGAAGAGGCCCCAATGATCCAGGAACCTGAAGCCCTGCCCCCTACTCCAGCCTCTTAGCCACGCATGAACATGTTATTTTTGTGCTCGTTAGCACGTGGCACAGGCAACAATCCTGAGATTACTACTGTGGAGGTCCTGCTTTTCATCTTCCTACCCAACTCCCTGAATTCTCTCTTTAGGACCTCCTCTCATTTTCTACCTATGTCATTGGTACCAACATGTGCCAAGACTTCTGGCTGTTCACCCTCTCCCTCCAGAATACTCTCCACCCGATCCGAGACATCCCGTACCCTGGCACCTGGGAGGCAACACACCATGCAGGTATCTCTCTCAGGCTGACAGAACCGCCTGTCCATTCCACTCACTATTGAATCTCCTATGACTTACCACATTCTTCATCATCTTCTCTCCCTTCTGCGCCATGGAACCAGGCTCAATGCCAGAGACCTGATCACCATGGTTGTCCTCTGTCAGGTCACCCCCCCCCCCCAACAGCATCCAAAACGAAATAATGATTACTGAGGGAGATGGCCACAGGGGTGCTTTCTACTATCTGAGCTCCTCCCATCCTTTCCCTGACAGTCACCCACTTATCTAATTTCTGCAGCCTTGTGGTGATTAACTCCTTATAGCTCCTATCTTCTGCTCATTTTCCCATATAAGCAGTAGGTCATCAAGCCATAGCTCCAGATCCCTAACACGGTCTCTGAGAAGCTGCATCTCGGTGCACCTAGCACAGATGTGACCATCTAGGAGACTGGAAGATTCCCAAGATTCCCACATGTGACACCCAGAGCAAAGTACTAACCCTACAGACATGCTCTCTATTCCTCAAAAAAAATACAAGGAAAAAAAAATTGAAGTCCACCTACCCATTTACCTCGCTAAAGCCCAAATGAGCCAAAGCCTTACTAGTCTGCCTCAGACCACTCCATTGATGACTGTGTCTCCCTTTTATGCCTGAACCTTCCCAGCTCACGATTGGTGCGCCGGGTATAGCCCAGTTCCCGCGAAGCTTTCCCCTTCTAAACTTTGCTCCCTGACCCATGCGCTGCCTCCTCTTGGCGGTTATTGGCAGCACTACATGATAAATACGTTTAGAGAAAAAAACTGAATTACAGTAAAGATATATATAAAATAGTTAAGTTAAAATAAGTACCAAAAAAACAGAAATTAAAAAGTAGTGAGGTAGTGTTCATGGGTTCAATATCCATTTAGAAATCGAATGCTTCATAAATCTCCTTTAAACTTTCCCTCTCTCACCTTAAAGCCATGTACCACAAGTATCTGACACTTCCACCCTAGAAAAAGCTCTATCTTCTTCATCCGTGCCTCAATCAGGTTGCCCTCAGTTTCTGACATTTCAGAGAAAACATTCCAAGTTTGGCCAAATTCTACCTACAGCTAATACTCTCTAGTCCAGACAACATATTCTGCACCCACTCCAAAACGTCCACATTCTTCTTGTTCACCACGACTTTACTTCCTGCCAGTCACCTTACGTACAGCTTAGTGTCACTTTATCGAATACAATGTATACAAACTATCATATTTATATTTATTGTGTTGTTTTTATTATTATTGTGTCCTTTATCTTTGTGGGGTTCCTGTGTGTTGCATCAGATCTGGAATGACAAATATTTTCTTCTCCTTTAGAAAACCTACAGCACAATTCAGGCCTTCAGCCCACAATGCTGTGCCGAACATGTCCTTACCTTAGAAATTACTAGGGTTACCCATAGCCCTCTATTTTTCTAAGCTCCATGTACCTATCCAAAAGTCTCTTAAAAGACCCTATCGTATCCACCTCCACCACCGTTGCCGGCAGCCCATTCCACACACTCACCACTCTCGGCATAAAGAAAACTTACCCCTGACATCTCCACTGTATCTACTCCCAAGCACCTTAAACCTGTGCCCTCTTGTGGCAGCTATTTCAGCCCTGGAAAAAAGCCTCTGACTATCCACACGAACAATGCCTCTCATCATCTTGTACACCTCTATCAGGTCACCTCTCATTCTCTGTTGCTCCAAGGAGAAAAGGCTGAGTTCACTCAACCTGTCTTCATACGGCATGCTCCCCAATCGAGGCAACTTCCTTGTAAATCTCCTCTGCACCTTTTCTACGGTTTCCACGTCCTTCCTATAGTGAGGCGACCAGAATTGAGCACAGTACTCCAGGTGGGGTCTGACCAGGGTCCTATATAGCTGCAACATTACCTCTCAGCTCCTAAATTCAATTTCACGATTGATGAAGGCCAATACACCGTATGCCTTCTTAACCACAGAGTCAACCTGCTCAGCTGCTTTGAGTGTCCTATGGACTCGGACCCCAGGATCCCTCTGATCCTCCACACTGCCAAGAGTCTTTCCATTGATACTATATTCTGCCATCATATTTCACCTACCAAAATGAACCACCTCACACTTATCTGGGTTGAACTCCAGCTGTCACTTCTCAGCCCAGTTTTGCATCCTATCAATGTCCCACTGTAACCTTTACATTTGTAGAGTGGAAATGACATTAAACAATCTTGAATCTGGTAATCAGTTGACTAGAACTATACTCAGTACTCAAAATGTGGCCATGTATAACTGCACCATGACTTCCCACTTTAGTATTCAAATTCCCAACCAATGAAGGCAAGTACGCCATAGACCTTCCTATCACCCTGTCTACTTGAGTCACTTTCAAGGAGCTGTGGACCCACATTCATCTCTCACATCCCTCTGTACATCAATGCTCCAAACAGTACTGCTAATGACTGTATATTTTCCTTTGACATATGACCTCCTGAAGTAAAACATATTACGTTTGTTGGAACAAACTCCTGGATGAGAACCTAGCATGTATTGATGACAGAAGAAGCAATATGCAGTGATGCTTGAGTGATCAAAAGCAAGAAGTTATTATTAACACAAGAGATTTTACAGATGCCAGAAATCCAGGGTTACACACACAAAACATTTGAAGAACTCATCAGGTCAGGCAGCAGTTGTAGAAATGAATGAACAGTTGACGTTTCAGTCCAACAGCCTTCTTTAGGGCAGAAAAAAGAAGGGGGAAACACCAGAAAGAAGTTGGGGGAGGTTACGGAGAACTATCTAGAACAGAAGTTCCCCCTAGGCCTGAGTCGACATAGTAGTAGTAGTAGTAGTATCTAGAACAGAGGTTCCCAATCTGTGGTCTGTGGACCCCTTGCTTAATGGTATTGGCCCATGGCATAAAAGCATTTGTGAACCCCTGACCTAGAAGCCATGTGGGTAGGAAAGATAAAGGGCTGGAGAAGGAATCTGATAAAAAGAGGAGGCCATAGACCGACATATCAGAATGGAAATGGGGTTAGGAATTAAAATGGCCTGGTAGCCAACCATTTTGCGATGTTGAAATCACTCTCAGGGTGGTGGAGCAACACCTCATATTCTGTCTTGGTAGTCTCCAACCTGATAGCATGAACATCAATTCCTCCTTCTGGTAATTTTTTCCTCCCTTCTTCCTTTCTTCTATTCTCCACTCTGGTGTCTTACTTCTCCTCCCCTGGTGCCCCTCCTTCTTCCCTCCTTTCTATCAGATTCCATCTTCTCTAGCCTGTTACCTTTCCCACCCACCTGGCTTCAACTATCACCTTCTAGCTAGTTGTCCTCCTCCTCCACTCACCTTTTTATTCTGGCTTTTTCCTCTGTTCTTTCCAATCCTGAAAAAAATAGAAAAATAGAGGGTAACCCTAGATAATTTCTAAAGTAAGTACATGTTGGCACAGCATTGTGGGCTGAAGGGCCTGTATTGTGCTGTAGGTTTTCTATGTTTCTGTCCAAAACATCAACTGTTTATTAATTTCTAACAGTTATCATTGTTTGGCTTCTAAATTAAACAATGATAACTATTAAAGGAAAGATAATGTTGACCCTGGTGAGGGTTGAGAGGAAATTACAGGAAGCATGATTCCAGGAATGAAAGGCTTGAAGTATGAGGAGTGTTTAATTTCACTGGGCCTATGCGCAATGCAATTCAGAAGGATGAGGGGGCTCCTCACTGAAACCTACTGAATGCTGAAATACTTGGATAGACTGACATGGAGCTATAGTTTCCATTAGTAGTTGAGTCTGATCTGAGTAGAATATTTGCCTCAGAATAAAAGTACATCCTTTTAAAACAGATGAGGAGAAACTTCTTCAGGCAGAGAACAGTGAATATGTTAAAACCATTGCCACAGTGAAGTTCAAATCATCGTGTGTACCTAAGGTGGAGATTGATAACTTCTTGATTAATTAATGGATTAAAGGTTAAAAGGAGAAAGTGTGAGAATGGGGTTTACAAAATCAGCCATAATTGAATGGGGGAACAGACTCAATGGCCAAATGGCCTAGTTCTTCTCCTATATCTTCTTGTCTTGTGGTTTTACTGATGCAAGCTGTAACTCTTCTTTTAGTAATTTTACATGGATTGTTGGCAAGACGAAAGAAGTGAGCTTAAAGATCCTTCTGAATAATACTGGAGAAGATTCATATCTCACCACCATGTACCTTTGCTATCCAACAAACTTTTACTTCAAGGGGATTTCAAAGTCTTCGGTAAGATGAATTTCCAAACAAGGGATTACAGCTGAAACACTGGAGGAATTTTATCCCCAGGAAAAGGAGGGTTATGCTTGATTTTAAATAAAATCACAGGACAGTTAAAGTTTCTTAGGCGCTTTGTGTAATTTTAACTGATGTGCATTGCATATTTTTTCTGGGGTTCATTGTTCCATGGAGTGTGCAGACTGACATGGGCCACTTGATCACATGATACATTTGCGCCTTGCCTGAAGTTAGACTCATATTTTGGACTCCAGTGTCCTCCTTTGAATTAGTTTAATGTTTTCCAGTTACAAAAGTTAACAGTGGTGACGAGGTATTTTTAAAAAGAATGCGAGACGGCTACTGATCTGTTGAAGCTCAGTGAGACATTTGAACTAAAAGAAAATGACAGTGAATGAAAAGACACAGCCCAGCACGTGCAGAGGCCATCGACTTAAAAAATAAACCAGGAAATGGAAGAATTCACAGGTTCATGAAGGTGATAATAATCACAAAAAAAGCAGAAATGTCTGGCTATGTCAGAAAAATTGACACATTTGATTACACAACAGATAACTGGAATATATATATACTGAGCTAATCAAACAGTATTTTAAAGCAAATGGACTAGCCAATGAGAAACAAGTACTAATTTTACTGAGTGCATTGGGTTTAAAGACATACAGTTTGCTTCAAAGTTTAACTGCTCCAACCAAACCAGCAGATTGCTGTTATTGTGAGATAATGCAGGACTACTTAGAACTAAAACCATTGTTGATTGCAGAATGCTTTAGGTTTCGTAAGTGGAATCAAAAAGAAGGAGAGTCCATTTCAGCGTAAGTGAAGAAACTGAAGAAACTGTTTGAGCATTGTCAGTTCAGCAATGGGCTTAATGAGACATTGAGACATCATTTAGTTTGTGGAATCTTAAAAGAAAGCATTCAAAAACAGCTCCTAACTGAAGCATAACTTTACATTTTAAAAAGCAGTTGAAATTGATGCATCAATGGCAACAGGAGAGAGACACACAATTGAATTGCAGTCAGGGATGAAACTGAGTGTGAATAAAATTGCAATGTCTAAGCAAGGGGTTTCAATAGATTAGACATGATGTGACTAATGTCCTGAACTGTGTATATTTCAATGCAAGAAGTATTGTAGAAAAGGCAGATGAGCTCAAGGTATGGTTCGACACCAGGAATTGTGATATTGGAGCTGTTAGTGAGACTCAGTTGCAGGAGGGGTAGGACTAGCAGCTCAATATTCCAGGGTTCTGTTATTTTAGATGTGACAGAGCAGGAGGCATTAAAGGAGGAGGAGAGGTGGCATTACTAGTCAAAGAAATTGTCACGGCAGTGCTCAGTCAGGACAGATTGGAGAACTTGTCTAGTGAGAAGTTCTGGGTGGAACTGAGTAATAATAAAGGTATGACCATGCTAATGGAGCTATATTAAAGAGCACCCAACAGTCTGAGGGATTTGGAGGAACAAATTTGTAGAGAGATAGCAGAATGTTGCAAGAAACATAAGGTTGTTATAGTAGGTCATTTATATTGACTGGGAATCCCATACTGTAAAAGGACTAGATGGGATAGAATTTGTCAAATGTGTTCAAGAACGTTTCTTTAATCAATACATAGAAGTCCCAATGAGAGAATGTGCAATACTTGATCTGCTATTAGGGAATGAGACAGGGCAGGTGACAGTAGTTTGTATAGGGGAACACTTTACATCTAGTGATCACAATGGCATTAGTTTCTAAGTAAGTAAGGAAAATGATAGTTCTGGTCCATGGGTTGAGATTCTAAATTGGAGAAAGGGAAATTTTCATGGTATCAGAAAGGATCTGTCAAGTGTGGATTGGAGCAGGCTATTTTCTGGCAAAGGTGTACTTGGTAAGTGGGAGGCATTCTAAAGTGAAATTTTGAGAGTAGAAAGCTTGTATGTGCCTGTCAGAATAAAAGGTAAAAGAACAGATTCAGGAAACAGTTTTCAATAGTTAAGGAAAAAAGGAGAAGCATTGCAGGGATAGACAAATAGAAACAAGTGAAGTGCTTATGGAGTATAAGAATTGCAAGAGAACACTTAAGAAAGAAACATGGAAGGCTAAAAGAAGGCATAAGGTTGCCTTACCTGACCAGATGAAGCAGAATCATAAGGGATTCTGCAGATACGTTCAGATCAAAAGGATTGCAAGGGACAAAATCAGTCCTCTGGAAGATCAGAATGGTAATCCAGGTGTGGAACTAAAAGAGATGGCAGAGATTTTAAATGAATTTTTTTGCATTTGTATTTACTCTGGAGACAGACACAGAGTCTATAAAAATGAGACAAAATGGCAATGATTTCATGGGCCCGATACAGATTACACAGGATGAAGTGTTTGCTCTCAAGGCAAATTAGGACATATAAATCCACAGGGCCTGACAAGGTGTTCCTTCAGATCCTGTGGGAAGCAAGTGCAGAAATTGATGGGGCCTTGGCAAAGATATCTAAATCATACTTAGTGACAGGTGAGGTATTGGGAGATTAGAGGATAGCCATTGTTGTTCCACTATTGAAGAAAGGTTCTAAAAACAAATCAGGAGATTACAGTAAAACACATAAAATATGCTGGTGAACGCAGCAGGCCAGGCAGCATCTATAGGAGGAGGTGATACTGCCTGGCCTGCTGCGTTCACCAGCACTTGTTATGTGTGTTGCTTGAATTTCCAGCATCTGCAGATTTCCTCGTGTTCAGGAGATTACAGGCTGGTAAGCCTGGCACCAGTGGTGGGGAAAGTTATTGGAAGGTATTCTAAGGGACTGAATATATAAGTATTTGGTTAGACATGGACTGATTAAGAATAGTCAGCATGGCTTCATACATGGTAGGTCATGTCTAACCAAACTTATAGAGTTTTTTTGAGGAAGTTACCAGGTAAGTAGATGAAGGCAAAGCAGTGGATGTTGTCTACATGGACTTTAGTAAGGTATTTGACAAGGTCTCACATGGGAGGTTGGTTAAGAAGATTCATTCGCTCAGGATTCAGAATGAGGTAGGAAATTTGATTAGACATTGGCTTAGTGGGAGAAGCCAGAGAGTGGTGGTAGATGGTTGCCTCTCTGGCTGGAGGTCTGTGACTAGCGGACTGTTGCAGGGATCAGTGCTGTGTCCATTGTTGTTTGTAATCTATATCAATGTAGTTAAGTGGATCAGAAAGTTTGTGTTTGACTCCAAGATATACTATCATGGCTTGCAGAGGGATCTGGACCAGCTGGAAAAATGGAAGATGGAATTTAATGTAGACAAGTGTGAGGTGTTGTACTTCAGCAGTACCAACCAGAGTTAGTCTTACGCAGTGAACTGTAGAGCACTGAGGGGTGCTGAAGAGCAAAGGGATCTGGGAATACAGGTTCATAATTCATTGAAAGTAGTGTCACAGGAATGCTTTTGGCACATTGGCCTCCATAAATCAAAGTATTGAGTACAGAAGATAAGATGTTAATGTTGAAGTTGTATAAGACATTGTTGAGGCCTAATTTGGAGTATTGTATGCAGTTTTGGTTACTTACCTACAGGAAAGATGTAAACAAGGTTGAAAGAGTACAGAGAAAATGTACAATGTTGCTGCTGGGTCTGGAGGATCTGAGTTATATAGAAAAATTGAATAGGTTAGAACTGTATTCCTTAGAATGTAGAAGATTGAGAGAAGATTTGATAGAGGTATACAAAATTATGAGGGGTATAGATAGGCTAAATGCAAGCAGGCTTCTTCCACTGCGATTGGGTGGAACCTCAGTTAGCGATCATAGGTTAAGGGTGAAAGGTGAAAAGTTTAAGGAGAACATGAGGGGAAACTTCTTCAGTCAGAAGGTGGTGAGAGTGTGGAATGAGCTGTTAGTAGAGCAGGTAAGCTCAATTTCAATATTTAAGAGAAGTTTAGATAGGTACATTAATGATAGGGGTATGAAACAGTATGGTCAAGTTGCAGGTTGATGGGAGTAGGCAGGTTAAATGGTTTGGCATAGACTGGATGGGCTGAAGGGCCTGTTTCTACAGCATACTTTTCTATGACTCTATAACCTCCAACAGAAATCCGCCTAGCGGAATGAATTGTATTACCATTATGGCAGGGGCTCACATACACCAGACCAACTTAGGCTTGATGGTGAAACTTGTAGAAAATACAACAAAGTAAGGTACACACAAAAAGCATATCATGAACAAAGCGGATGAGCTTAGAGCGTGGATCATTTCCCACAGCTATGATGTTGTGACCATTACAGAGACTTGGATAGCTCAGGGGCAGGAATGGCTACTTAGAGTGCCAGGCTTTAGATGTTTCAGAAAGGACAGGGAGGGAGGAAAAAGAGGTGGGGGCATGGCACTGCTGATCAGGGATAGTGTCATGGCTGCAGAAAAGGAGGAAGTCATGGAGGGATTGTCTACTGAATCTCTGTGGGTGGAAGTTAGAAACAGGAAGAGGTCAATAACTCTTCTGGCTGTTTTTTTTTATAAACCACCCAATAATAACAGGGACATCAAAGAGCAGATAGAGAGACAGATTCTGCAACGCTGCAATAATGAGAGGGTTGTCATGATGGGAGACTTTAACTTCCCCCAATATTGATTGGCATCTCCCTAGACCAAGGGCTTTTGATGAGATGGAGCTTGTCAGGTGTGTTCAGGAAGGTTTCTTGACACAATATGTAGATAGGTCTATAAGAAGAGAGGCTGTACTTGATCTGGTATTGGGAAATGAACCTGGTCAAGTGTCAGGTCTCTCAGTGGGAGAGCATTTTGGAGATAGTGATCACAATTCTATCTCCTTTACCATAGCATTGGAGAGGGATAGGAACAGACAAATTTAGAAAAGTGTTTAATTGGTGTAAGGAGAAATATGAAGCTACCAGGCAGGAACTTGGAAGCATAAATTGGGAGCAAATGTTCTGAGGGAAATGTACCGCAGAAATATGGCAAATATTCATTGGATATTTGCATGGCGTTCTGCATAGGTACGTTCCAATGAGACAGGGAAAGGATGGTAGGGTACAGGAACCATGGTGTACAAAGGCTGTTGAAAATATAGTCAAGAAGAAAAGAAAAGCTTATGATAGGTTCAAAAACTTAGGTAATGACAGAGATCTAGAAAATTAAAGGCTAGCAGGAAGGAGCTTAAGAATTAAATTAGGAGAGCCAGAAGTGGCCATCAGATGCAGCTCTTTCTGGTAAGACTCATGTTGGTGGCTTGTGTGTTTACTTTACTTTATACTTTTACTTTATACTTTATTGTCGCCAAACAATTGCTACTAGAACGTACAATCATCACAGCGATATTTGATTCTGCGCTTCCCGCTCCCTTGATTACAAATCGATAGTAAATATTAAAAATTTAAATTATAAATCATAGATAGAAAAATAGAAAGTAAGGTAGTGGGAAAAAACCGAGATGCAGGTCCGGATACTTAGGGGGTACGGCCCAGATCCGGGTCAGGAACCGTTCAGCAGTCTTATCACAGTTGGAAAGAAGCTGTTCCCAAATCTGGCCGTACGAGTCTTCAAGCTCCTGAGCCTTCTCCCGAAGGGAAGAGGGACGAAAAGTGTGTGGGCTGGGTGGGTCGTGCCCTTGATTACCCTGGCAGCACTGCTCCGACAGCGTGCGGTGTAATGCGTGCGGTATTACATCAATACAGAATGGTGCAAGAACTCTGTGCTGGTTTCAAGATACTGCTCATCGCTAGTGGAGTTTGTGACTGTTAGATGCAGACCATTTTATTTGCCACGGGAATTCACCACTGTTCTTATTGTCAGTGTGTACATTCCCCCCAGCGCTAATGCTAAGGAGGCGCTCTGTGAACTGTACGGGGCTATTAGCGAACTGCAGAATGCACACCCTGATGGACTGTTTATTGTTGCCGGAGATTTTAACCATGTGAACCTTAAGTCAATGCTCCCCAGATTCAATCAGAACATTGACTTTGCAACGAGAGGGCAGAGCGCGTTGGACCTTGTTTACACAAACATTCCCGATGCGTACCGGGCGGAGCCCCGCCCCCACCTCGGTTACTCTGACCACATCTCTGTTATGCTCATCCCAGCATACAGACCGCTCGTCAGACGCTCCAGACCAGTTCAGAAGCAGGTAGAAACCTGGCCAGCAGAAGCCATCTCTGCTCTTCAAGACTGCTTTGAGCACACTAACTAGCACATGTTCAGGGAGGCTGCAACCGCTGGCGACTACCAATTTAGAGGAGTACACAGCATCAGTGACTAGCTACGTCAGCAAGTGTATTGATGACGTCACTGTGGCCAAGACCATCACTACACACGCTAACCAGAAGCCATGGCTGACCGTGGAGGTGCGTGCGCTGCTGAAGACCCGTAACTCCGCCTTCAGAGCAGGTGACAAGGCAGCCCTAACAACAGCGAGGGCCAAACTGTCCCGGGCCATCGGAGAGGCAAAGCGTGCAGACGCCCAGCGAATCCACAGCCACTTCCAGGACAGCGGCACATGTGGAAGGGCATTCAGGACATCACCAACTACAAGGTAACACCACCTGCCTGTGCTGGTGATGCCTCCCTCCCAGGTGCGTTGAATAACTTCTACGCTGGTTTTGAGGTGGAAAATGACGTGGCGGCGAGGAAGACCACCCCTCCTCCAAACGACCAAGTACTGTGTCTTACCATGGCTGACGTTAGGAGTACCCTGTGCAGGGTCAACCCACGGAAGGCTGCTGGACCAGACAATATTCCTGGCAGTGTGCTTAGAGGATGTGCAGACCAGCTAGCAGAGGTTCTCACTGACATCTTCAATGTCTCCCTGAGCAGCGCCGTCATTCCTACATGCTTCAAGGCCGCCACCATCATCCCCGTGCCGAAGAAGTCTTCAGTGTCCTGCCTCAACGACTACCATCCCGTTGCACTCACATCCATCATCATGAAGTGTTTCGAGAGGCTCATCACGAGGCACATCAAGACCCTGCTGCCCCCCTCACTGGACCCCCTGCAGTTCGCGTACCGTCCCAACCGTTCACCAGACGATGCCATTGCCATCACCCTCCACCTGGACAAAAAAGACACATACGTTCAAATGCTGCTCATAGACTTCAGTTCAGCATTCAACAGAATCATTCCTCAGAAACTGATTGGAAAGCTGAGCCTACTGGGCCTGAACACCTCCTTCTGCAACTGGATCCTAGACTTCCTGTCTGGGAGACCTCGGTCACTCCAGATTGGAAGCAGCATCTCCAACACCATCACTCTGAGCATGGGGCTCCCCCCAGGGCTGTGTGCTCAGTCCACTGCTGTTCACTCTGCTGACCCACGACGGTGCTGCAACACACAGCTCGAACCACATCATCAAGTTCACCGATGACACGATCGTGGTGGGTCTCATCAGCAAGAACGATGAGTCAGCATACAGAGAGGAGGTGCAGCGGCTAACGGACTGGTGCAAAGCCAACAATCTGTCTCTGAATGTGAACAAAACAAAAGAGATGGTTGTTGACTTCAGGAGGACATGGAGCGACCACTCTCTGCTGAACATCGACGACTCCTCCGTAGAGATCGTTAAGAGCACCAAATTTCTTGGTGTTCACCTGGTGGACAATCTCACCTGGTCCCTCAACATCAGCTCCATAGCAAAGAAAGCCCAGCAGCATCTCTACTTTCTGTGAAGGCCGAGAAAAGTCCATCTCCCACCCCCCATCCTCACCACATTCTACAGAGGTTGTATTGAGAGCATCCTGAGCAGCTGCATCACTGCCTGGTTCGGAAATTGCCCCACCTCGGATGGCAAGACCTGCAGCAGATAGCGAGGTCAGCTGAGAAGATCATCGGGGTCTCTCTTCCCGCCATTACAGACATTTACACCACACGCTGCATCCGTAAAACAAACAGCATTATGAAGGACCCCACGCACCCCTCATACAAACTCTTCTCCCTCCTGCCATCTGGCAAAAGGCACTGAGGAATTCGGGTTCTCACGACCAGACTATGTAACAGTTTCTTCCCCCAAGCCAACAGACTCCTCAACACCCAGACCTGGACTGACACCAGCCTACTGCCCTCTACTGCACCTATTGTCTTGAGGACAGGAAAATTTTTAATTGGAGAAAGGCAAATTATGAGGCTATAAGGCTAGAACTTGCGGGTGTGAATTGGGATGATGTTTTTGCAGGGAAATGTACAATGGACATGTGGTTGATGTTTAGAGATCTCTTGCGGGATGTAAGGGATAAATTTGTCCCGGTGAGGAAGATAAAGAATGTTAGGGTGAAGGAACCATGGGTGACAAGTGAGGTGGAAAATCTAGTCAGGAAGAAGAAGGCAGCATACATGAGGTTTAGGAAGCAAGGATCAGATGGTTTATTGAGGAATATAGGGAAGCAAGAAAGGAGCTTAAGAAAGGGCTGAGAAGAGCAAGAAGGGGGCATGAGAAGGCCTTGGCGAGTAGGGTAAAGGAAAACCCCAAGGCATTCTTGAATTATGTGAAGAAAAAAAGGATGACAGGAGTGAAGGTAGGACCGATTAGAGATAAAGGTGGGAAGATGTGCCTGGAGGCTGTGGAAGTGAGCGAGGTCCTCAATGAATACTTCTCTTCAGTATTCACCAATGAGAGGGAACTTGATGATGGTGAGGACAATATGAGTGAGGTTGATGTTCTGGAGCATGCTGATATTAAGGGAGAGGAGGTGTTGGGAGTTGTTAAAATATATTAGGACAGATAAGTCCCCGGGGCCTGACGGAATATTCCCCAGACTGCTCCACGAGGCGAGAGAAGAGATTGCTGAGCCTTTGGCTAGGATCTTTATGTCCTCGTTGTCCATGGGAATGGTACCGGAGGATTGGAGGGAGGCGAATGTTGTTCCCTTGTTCAAAAAAGGTAGTAGGGATAGTCCGGGTAATTATAGACCAGTGAGCCTTATGTCTGTGGTGGGAAAGCTGTTGGAAAAGATTCTTAAAGATAGGATCTATAGGCATTTAGAGAATCATGGTCTGATCAGGGACAGTCAGCATGGCTTTGTGAAGGGCAGATTGTGTCTAACAAGCCTGATAGAGTTCTTTGAGGAGGTGACCAGGCATATAGATGAGGGTAGTGCAGTGGATGTGATCTATATGGATTTTAGTAAGGCATTTGACAAGGTCCCACATGGTAGGCTTATTCAGAAAGTTAGAAGGCATGGGATCCAGGGAAGTTTGGCCAGGTGGATTCAGAATTGGCTTGCCTGCAGAAGGCAGAGGGTAGTGGTGGAGGGAGTACATTCGGATTGGAGGGTTGTGACTAGTGGTGTCCCACAAGGATCTGTTCTGGGACCTCTACTTTTCGTGATTTTTATTAACGACCTGGATGTGGGGGTAGAAGGGTGGGTTGGCAAGTTTGCAGATGACACAAAGGTTGGTGGTGTTGTAGATAGTGTAGAGGATTGTCAAAGATTGCAGAGAGACATTGATAGGATGCAGAAGTGGGCTGAGAAGTGGCAGATGGAGTTCAGCCTGGAGAAGTGTGAGGTGGTACACTTTGGAAGGACAAACTCCAAGGCAGAGTACAAAGTAAATGGCAGGATACTTGGTAGTGTGGAGGAGCAGAGGGATCTCGGGGTACATGTCCACAGATCCCTGAAAGTTGCCTCACAGGTGGATAGGGTAGTTAAGAAAGCTTATGGGGTGTTAGCTTTCATAAGTCGAGGGATAGAGTTTAAGAGTCGTGATGTAATGATGGAGCTCTATAAAACTCTGGTTAGACCACACTTGGAGTATTGTGTCCAGTTCTGGTCACCTCACTATAGGAAGGATGTGGAAGCATTGGAAAGGGTACAGAGGAGATTTACCAGGATGCTGTCTGGTTTAGAAAGTATGCATTATGATCAGAGATTAAGGGAGCTAGGGCTTTACTCTTTGGAGAGAAGGAGGATGAAAGGAGACATGATAGAGGTGTACAAGATAATTAGAGGAATAGATAGAGTGGATAGCCAGCGCTTCTTCCCCAGGGCACCACTGCTCAGTACAAGAGGACATGGCTTTAAGGTAAGGGGTGGGAAGTTCAAGGGGGATATTAGAGGAAGGTTTTTTACTCAGAGAGTGGTTGGTGCGTGGAATGCACTGCCTGAGTCAGTGGTGGAGGCAGATACACTAGTGAAGTTTAAGAGACTACTAGACAGGTATATGGAGGAATCTAAGGTGGGGGCTTATATGGGAGGCTGGGTTTGAGGGTCGGCACAACATTGTGGGCCAAAGGGCCTGTACTGTGCTGTACTATTCTATGTTCTATGTTTATTATTTATTGTAATGCCTGCACTGTTTTGTGCACTTTATGCAGTCCTGGGTAGGTCTGTAGTCTGGTGTAGTCTTGTGTTGTTTTACGTAGTTCAGTGTAGTTTTTGTATTGTTCATGTAGCACCATGGTCCTGAAAAACATTGTCTCATTTTTACTGTGTACTGTACCAGTAGTTATAGTCGAAATGAGAATAAAAAGTGACTTGACTTGACTTGACAAGGCCTTAGTGAGGAAGTGGAGGGATGGGTTCGTAAATTTGCTGATGACACAAAGGTTGAGAGTGTTGTGGGTAGTGTGGAGGGTTGTCAGAGATTACAGCAGGACATTGAAAGGATGCAAAGCTGAGCTGAGAAGTGGCAGATGGAGTTCAACCCAGAGTGTGTGAGGTGGTTCATTTTGGTAGGTCAAATATAATAGCGGAATATAGTATTAATGGTAAGATTCTTGGCAGTGTGGCTTGTTAGTTGTGTATTTCATTATCATGAACCCCATTCCCATAAGGGTTAACTTTTCTCCAGTACAAGTCCTCAGTTGGATATCTGCAGGCTTCAGTGTGAAACTTTTCTCCAGTACAAGTCCTCATTCGGATATCTGCAGGCTTCAGTGTGAAGGATCAGAGGGATCTTGGGGTCCAAGCTGTGCAGGTTGGCTATGTGGTTAAGAAGGCATACAGTGCATTGGCCTTCGTCAACCGTGGGATTGAGTTCAAGAGCCGAGAGGTAATGTTACAGCTATATAGGACCCTGGTCAGACCCCACTTGGAGTACTTGCTCAATTCTGGTCACCTCACTACAGGAAGGATGTGGGAACAATAGAAAGGGTGCAGGGGAGCTTGCCTTATGAGAATAGGTTGAGTGAACTTGGCCTTTTCTCCTTGGAGCGATGGAAGATGAGAGGCGACATAATAGAGGTGTATAATGATGAGGTGTATATGATGAGAGGCATTGATCGTGTGGATAGTTAGAGGCTTTTTCCCAGGGCTGAAATGGTTAACATGAGAAGGCACAGTTTTAAGGTGCTTGGAAGAAGGTACAGAGGAGATGTTGGGGGGGAGTTTTGTTTTGTGTTTTTTTTAAATGCAGAAAGTGGTGAGTGCGTGGAATGGGCTGCCAGTGACAGTGATGGAGGTGGATATGTTAGGGTCTTTTAAGAGGCTCCTGGATGGCAGGACTTTCATATGATGAAAGACTGGATCGACAAGGCTAATACTCGTTGGAATTTAGAAGATTGAGGGGGATCTTATTGAAACATGTAAAATCCTAAAGGGATTGGACAGGCTAGTTGCAGGAAGATTGTTCCTGACGTTGGGGAAGTCCAGAATGAGGGGTCACAGTTTGAGGATAAAGGGGAACCCTTTTAGGACTGAGATGAGGAAAAACTTCTTCACACAGAGGGTGGTGAATCTGTGGAATTCTCTGCCACAGGAAACAGTTGACGCCAGTTCATTGGCTATATTTAAGAGGGAGTTAGATATGGCCCTTGTGGCTAAAGGGATCAGGGGGTATGGAGGGAAGGCTGGTACAGGGTTCTGAGTTGGATGATCAGCCATGATCATACTGAATGGCGGTGCAGGCTCGAAGGGCCAAATGGCCTACTCCTGCACCTATTATCTATGTCTCTATGTTACATGGAGCTTAGAAAAATAGAGGGCTATGGGTAACCCTAGGTAATTTCTAAAGTACATGATCGGCACAGCATTGTGGACCAAAGGGCCTGTATTGTGCTGTAGGTTTTCTATGTTTCTATTTTTCCATTATGTCAGGCAGAGAAAAATAGTTGGACTGTACATTGAAGAGAAAAAGCTTAAAAGTCAAATTTCAGTTTTAGAAAGAGCACTAATCTGCATGCTAATGATGAAAAATCAAATCATAATGAGAATGATGCAGACTGTGTACGCTAGAGATTTCCATTGTGAAAACTAACAATAGACAAGCAATATGGCTTACATCAGAAGTGAACGGCAAATTAATTAAAATGGAATTGGACATTGGTTCAGCTGTTTCAGTCATACCACAAAATGAGTTTGAACAGCATTTCAAAGATACTGAACTGAAGCCTGCAGGTATCCAACTAAGGACTTGTACTGAAGAAAAGTTAACCCTTGTGAGAATGGAGTTCATGATAATGAAATACAACAACCAACAAGCCACACTGAGCTTGTGTGTTGAAAAAAAGGACTAGCATTGTGGAGTGGTGATTGGCTGAGACAACTGCAACTTGATTGGAAATCCACCCACCATTTGCATGCCACATTCTCTGCAATAAAGTCAACTGGAAACAAATTAAGCAAAGTACTGGATAATGCCACAACTGTCTCCATGCTGTACGCCATGAACCATTGCCCAACAGAGGACAACCAGGTGCTGATACCAACCTCTGTGCCACTGGTTGGAAAGCATATTGGACCAAGAAAGGACCATACTGCTCAGAGGAATCATAAAAGTGACAAAAACAGAGATCCAACTACAACAGTTTTTCTAGGTAATATATCTAAGAAGGCCTCTGATATGTTAACCAGGCAATTACTTGCAAAATGTAGCTATGTTTTAAGTCAGAAGTGTTCAAGAAGTTTCAGGAAAGTTGCAAGCACTTGGCCTTTGAGTATAAGGGACCAGAATCTACTCTGCATGCATTAAGGCTATTGCATGAAATTCAATTGGGAGACAAAAAGCTGCTTGTAGAAGTAGATGCAAAGACCAAAGCCCGGCTGGATGAATGGAAGGACAAAAAGAAAGGAATAAATGGAGATACAAAAACAGGGGATTTATCAGATGACATTGTGGATGTGGAAATCAAGAAGAGAGATCAGTTCATAAAAGGAGCAATAAAAGAATACTCCAGTGAACTAAATGCACCTTCTCAAGATCAAGATGCACAAGCTAGAAGAAGAAAAAGGAAGGAGAAGAGAAGTGTCCAGAGCTGTCAGAAGCACTTCCTGCAGCCTCAGAATCAATTCCTACAACCATCACAGAGGAGGCCCCAGAACCTGAGATTATTTCACAGCCACAAGTGTCACCTGCCAATCAGAGGATCTATCTTGTCAGGAAAGACATTATCATACAAGAGTAAGAAATCCTCCAGAGCGATAAAATCTTTTGGGCTGAATGGGACAATTTAAAATTTACTATGCTATGGATGTCTGTATAGTGCTTGTATTATATAGTACACTGTGTATATCGTTAAGATGCATTCTCTATTGAGTTGGAGTTTATAGCTAAGCAGGAAGGTGTGTTGTCATTTTCATATTGCAGTGATATTTGAGTAATCTTGTAAATATATTATTTCATTAAGCATTATTTGTTTACATAATTCATAAGGGTTATATGTAAAAATATGTGAATTGCATACTTCATCATGCTATCACTTGATATATTTGTGCCTCGCTTAAAGTAAACACCAAGTTTGACTCACATTTCACACTCTTGTGCCTTCCTTTGAATTAGTTTAATGTTTTGAGATTACAAAACATAACACTCATGAATCATATCCCTAACTATCCTTTCCAGTAGCTACTTAACCACTGATGTGAGATTCACCAGTCTATAGTTTCCAGAATTACCCCTATATTCCTCGTTGAAGGATGAAACAACATTAGCTGCTCATCAGTCCTCTGAAACCTTGCCTGTGCCTGGAGAAGACACAAAGATCTTGATCAAAGGCCGAGCAATCTTAGCTCTTGCTTTTCTCTTTAATCTGGAGTATCTCACATCAGGCTCTGGGGCTTATCCACCTCAATCTTCTTCAAGAGACCCAACACAATCTCTTCTTTATCGCAAAATACTCTAGCGTAACAGCACACTCCACTCTGATCTCACTGTTCTCTACATTCTTTTCCTGGTAAATACAGTTACAAAATACTCAAAGTTAAGACATGATCCAGATCTTCCAACTGTAGGTATATAGTGTGTTCCCTGCTTTACCTCAAGAGGTTCTACCCTCTCCCTAGTTATAGACCATAAAGTATAGAAGTAGAATTTGGCCATTTGGCCCATCGTGTCTGCTCCGCCATGTCATCATGACTGATTCAATTTTCCTCTTGGCCCCAATCTCCTGCCTTCTCCCTGTATCTCCTCATGCCCTGACCAATCAAGAATCTATCAACCCCTGCCTAAAAATACATAAAGACTTCGCCTCCACAGCTCCCTGTGGCAAAAAAATTCCACAGATTCGCCAATCTCTGGCTAAAGAAATTCCTCCTCATCTCTGTTCTAAAAGGACACCCCTTTATTCTGAGGCTGTGTCCTCTGGTCCTAGACTCTCTCACCATAGGAAACATCCTCTACACATCCACTTTATCAAGGCCTTTCACCATTTGATAAGGTTTCAATGAGGTCACCCCTCATTCTTTTGAATTCTAGTGAATACAGGCCCAGAGCCATCAAACATTCTTCATTGACAAGCCATTCAATAGTGGAATCATTTTCATGAGCCTCCTTTGAACCCTGTCCAGTTTCAGCACATCCTTTCTAAGACAAGAAGCCCAAACCTGCTCACAATACTCCAAATGAGGACTCACCAGTGCTTTATAAAGTTTCAAAATTACATCCTTGCTTTTATATTCTAGTGCTTGTGAAGTAAATGCTAACATCGCATTTGCCTTACTCATCACCGACTCAACCTGCAAATTAAACTTTACGGGATTCTGCACAAGGACTCCAAATCCCTTTCACCTCTGTTTTTTGTATATTCTCTCCAATTAGAAAATAGTCAACCCTTTCATTTCTTCTACCAAAGTGCATTACCATACACTTCCCAATTCTGTATTCCACCTACCATTTCTTTAACCATTCTCCTAATCTAAGTCCTTCTGTAGCCTCTCTACTTCTTCAAAACTACTTACCCCTCTTCTTATCTTCATATAATCTGCAAACTTTGCAACAAAGCCATCAATTCCATCATCCAAATCATTGACATATAAAGCAAAAAGAATCGGTCCCAATACAGACCCCTGTGGAACACCACTAGTCACCAGCAGCCAGCCAGAAAAGACTCCCTTTATTCTTTCTCTTAGCTTCCTGTCAATTAGCCACTGCTTTATCTATCTATGCTAGAATCTTTCCTGTAAAACCATGGACTCGTAACTTGTTAAGCAGCCTCATGTGTGGCACCTTCTCAAAGGCCTTCTGAAAATCCAAGTACTCAACATCAACCAATTCTCCTTTGTCTATCCTGCTTGTTATTTCTTTAAAGAATTCCAACAGATTTGTCGGGCGAGAGTTTCCCTTTATGTATCTGAAGAAACTTTTGGTATCCTCTTTAATATTATTGGCAACTCACTTTTGTATTCCATATTTACCTACTCAATTACTTTTTCAGTTGCCTTCTGTTGGTTTTTAAAAGCTTCCAATCAAACTTCCCACTGATTTTTGCTCTATTATAGGTCCTCTTTTTGCCTTTATGTTGGCTTTGACTTCTCTTGTTAGCCATGGTTGTGTCATCTTTCCTTCAGAATACTTCTTCCTTTTTGGGAAATATAAATCCTATGCCTTCTGAATTGTTTCTGGAAATTTCATCCATTGCTGCTCTGCCATCATCCCTGCCAGTGTTCTTTTCCAATCAACTCTAGCCAACTCGTCTCTCATGCCTCTGCAATTCCCTTTACTTCACTGTAATACTGATACATCTGACTTTAGCTTGTTCTTCTCAAATTTCAGCATGAATTTAATCATATTATGATCACCTTCCCTCAGGGTTCTTTCACCTTAAGCTCGCTAATCAATTCTGGTTCATTGCACAACACCCAGTCCAGAATAGCTGAGTAGGCTCAACCACGAGCTGCTCTAAAAAGCCATCTTGGAGGCACTCTAGAAAGTCCCCCTCCTGTAATCCAACACCAATCTGATTTTCCCAGTCTACCTGCATATTGAAATCCCCCGTGACTATTGTAACATTGCCTTTTGGCATGCATTTTCTATTTCCCATTGTAATTTGTAGGCCACATCCTTACTACTGTTTGGGGGTCTGTATACAACTCCCACCTGGATCTTTTTACCCTTATAGTTCCTTAGCTCTATCCACAATGATTTAAAGCTTTCTGACCCTATTTTACCTCTTTCTGATGATTTGATGTAATTTTTTAACAATAGAGCAAAGCCTATTAGTCTGCCTTCCTGACTAACCTTTCGACACATTGTGTATCCTTAGACATTAAGCTTGCAGCTGTAATCTTTCAGCTATGATTCAGTGATGCCTACATCATCATACCCGCCAATCTGTAACTGTGCTGCAAGTCCATTTACCTTACTCTGTACACTGCGTGCATTCAGATACAACACCTTCAGTCCTGTATTCTTCCTTTATGATTTTGTCACACCATGTTCACTCTTTTGATTTCTAACTTTGTCTGAGGTCTTACTAACATCTACCTCCACAACATCTCCACTAATTTTTCAGGCACTCTGGTTCCCATCCCCTGCAACTCTAGTTTAAACCCCACCATGCAGCATTAACAAATTGTTCCTCAAAGATATTAGTGCTCTTCCACTTCAGGTGCAAATAATCCTTTCTGTACAGGTCCTACCTACTCTGAAAGAGAGCCCAATTATCCAAACATTGCATGCCCTCCCTCCTACACCAACTCCTTAGCTACATACTAAAATGTAAAATCTTCCTAGTTCTAGCCTTACTAGCACATGGCATGGGTAGCAATCCTGAGATCACAACCCTGGATGTCCATAAGACTATAAGACATAGGAGCATAATTATGCCATTTGACCTATAGAGTTTGCTCCACCATTTAATCATGGCTGGTCTTTTTTTCTCTCCTCAGCCCCATTCCCCAGCCTTCTCCCTATAACCTTTAAAGCCATGCAATCAAGAACCTATCAAGCTCGGCCTTAAGTGCCCCCAACAATAAATTCCACAAATTCATCACCCTCTGGCAAAAGAAATTTCTCCGCATCTGTTTTAAATGAACGCCCCTCAATCCTGAAGGAGTTCCTTCTTGTCCTTTACTTCCCCACCATGGGAAACATCTTTTCCACATCTACTCTGTCTAGGCCATTCAGCGTTCGAAAGGTTTCCGTGAGGTACTCCCTCATCCTTCTAAATTCCAGTGAGTCCAGACAAAGAGCTGTCAAACCTTCCTCAAGTAATAACCCTTTCATTCCTATAATCATCCTTGTGAACCTCCTCTTGAACCCTCTCCAATGGCAGCATGTCTCTTCTTAGATGGGGAGCCCAGAACTTACATTACTCAAGGTGAGGTTTCATCAGGATAGTATAAAGCCTCAGCATCACATCCCTGTTATTGTACTAGACTTCTTGAAATGAATGCTAATATTGCATTCGCCTTCCTCGCCACCGGCTCAATCTGCAAGTTAAAGTTTAGGGTGTCCTGCACAAGGACTCCAATATAACCAGATAACAATTACAGCACAGAAACAGGCCATCTCGGCCCTTCTAGTCTGTGCTGCATGCCTACTCTCACCTACTCCCACCAACCTGCACTCGGCCCATAACCCTCCATTCCTTTCCTGTCCATATAGCTATCCAATTTTACTTTAAATGACAATTTGAGCCTGGCTCTACCTCTTCTACTGGAAGCTCGTTCCACACAGCTACCACTCTCTGAGTAAAGAAGTTCCCCCTCGTGTTTCCCCTAAACTTTTGCCCTTTAACTCTCAACTCATGTCCTCTTGTTTGAATCTTGCTTACTCTCAATGGAAAAAGCCTATCCACGTCAACTCTATCTATCCCCCTCATAATTTTAAATAGCTCTATCAAGTCCCCGCTCAACCTTCTAAGCTCCAAAGAATAAAGATCCAACTTGTTCAACCTTTCTCTGTAACTTAGGTGCTGAAACCCAAGTAACATTCTAGTAAATCTCCTCTGTACTCTCTCTGTTATGTTGACATCTTTCCTATAATTTGGTGACTAGAACTGTACACAATACTCCAAATTTGGCCTCACCAATGCCTTGTACAACTTTAACATTACATCCCAACTCCTATACTCAATGCTCTGATTTATAAAGGCCAGCATACCGAAAGCCTTCTTCACCACCCTATCCACATGAGATTCCATCTTCAGGGAACTATGCACTATTATTCCTAGATCCCTCTGTTCTACTGCATTTTTCAATGCCCTACCATTTACCATGCATGTCCTATTTTGATTAGTCCTACTAAAATGTAGCACCTCACACTTATCAGCATTAAACTCCATTTGTCATCTTTCAGCCCACTCTTCTAACTGGCCTAAATCTCCCTGCAAGCTTTGAAAGCCTACTTCATTATCTACATCGCCACCTATCTTAATATCATCTGCATGCTTACTAATCCAATTTACCACCCCATCATCCAGATCATTAATATATATGACAAACAACACTGGACCCAGTGCAGATCCCCGAGGCACACCGCTAATCACCGGCCTCCAACCTGACAATCCTTAAAAGTGCCAATATTTCCTCTTCTTTAATCATCATTGTTTCCATAACCTCCCTACCTGTTTCCCTTGCCTTACACAATTCAATATCCTCTCCTTAGTGAATACCGAAGAAAAGAAATTGTTCAAAATCTCCCCCATCTCTTTTGGTTCCACACATAGCTGTCCACTCTGATTCTCTAAGGGACCAATTTTATCCCTCACTATCCTTTTGCTATTAACATAACTGTAGAAACCCTTTGGATTTATTTTCACCTTACTTGCCAAAGAAACTTTGTATCTTCTTCTAGCTTTTCTAATTTCTTTCTTAAGTTTCTTTTTACATTCTTTATATTCCTCGAGCACGTCATGTACTCCATGCTGCCTATATTTATTGTAGATATCTCTCTTTTTCCGAACCAAGTTTCCAATATCCCTTGAAAACCATGGTTCTCTCAAACTTTTAACTTTTCCTTTCAACCTAACAGGAATATAAAGATTCTGTACTCTCAAAATTTCACCTTTAAATGACCTCCATTTCTCTATTACATCCTTCCCATAAAACAATCTGTCCCAATCCACTCCTTCTAAATCCTTTCGCATCTCCTTAAACTTAACCTTTCTCCAATCAAAAATCTCAACTCTGGGTCCAGACCTATCCTTCTCCATAATTATATTGAAACTAATGGCATTGTGATCACTGGACCCGAAGTGCTCCCCAACACATACCATCGTCACCTGACCTATCTCATTCCCTGACAGAAGATCCAACACTGCCCATTCTCTAGTTGGTACTTCTATGTATTGCTGCAAAAAGCAATCGTGCACACATTTTACAAACTCCAAACCATCCAGCCCTTTTACAGTATGGGCTTCCCAGTCTATGTGTGGAAAATTAAAATCTCCCACAATCACAACTTTGTGCTTACTACAAATATCTGCTATCTCCTTACAAATTTGCTCCTCCAGTTCTCATTCCCCACTAGGTGGTCTATAATACACCCTTATAAGTGTCACCACACCTTTCCCATTCCTCAATTCCACCCAAATAGCCTCCCTAGATGAGCCCTCTAATCTATCCTGCCAGAGTACCACAGTAATATTTTCTCTGACAAGCAATGCAACACCTCCCCTTCTTGTCCCTCCAATTCTATCACACCTGAAGCAACAAAATCCAGGAATATTTAATTGCCAATCACACCCCTCCTGCAACAATGTTTCACTAATAGCTACAACATCATACTTCCAGGTATCAATTCATGCTCTAAGCTCATCCACCTTTCTTACAATGCTCTATCATTAAAATAAATGCACTTAAGAATTTTTCCACCTCTTACTCTCTGTTTATCACTAACGGTGTTAACAAGTTTACTATCTCCTTTTTCATCTTTCTCTCCTACATCTGTTCCTACACTGTGGTTCCCCTCCCCCCTTGTATCTAGTTTAAATTCACCGGAGCCTCTAGCAAACCTACCTGCAAGAATATTTGTCCCCCTCCAGTTCAGATGTAAACTGTCCCGCCGGTACAGGTCCCACCTTCCCTGGAAAACTGCCCAATTATCTACAAATCTGAAGCCCTCCCTCCTGCACCATGTCTTCAGCCACGTGTTGATCTGCACTATCTTACTACTTCTAAACCCACCTGCACGTGGTACTGGTAGCAATCCTGAGATTGCTATCCTGGAGGTCCTCTCCTTTAATTTGGCATTTAACTCCCTAAACTCACCTTTCAGGACCTCCTCACTCTTCCTACCCACATCATTGGTCCCTACATGGACCATGACATCTGGCTGCTCACTCTCCCTCTTGAGAATACTGAGAACTCGATCCGAGATATTACGAACCTTGGCACCAGGGAGGCAACAGACCATCCGCGATTCCCGATCTCTTCCATAGAACCTCTTATCTGTCCCCTTAACTATCGAATCCCCTATCATTACTACTCTCCTCTTTTCCCTCCTTCCTTTCTGAGCTGAATGTCTAGTCTTGGTGCCAGAGACGCAACCACTGCAACTTGTCCCTGGTAGGTCGTCCCCATCAGCAATATCCAAAATGATATACTTATTATCGGTGGGAACGGCCACAGGGGTGCTCTGCTCATTCTGTCTATTCCCCTTCCCTCTCCTGACAGTCACTCAGCTACCTGTCTCCTGACTCTTAGGGGTGACTATCTCTCTGTAACTCCTGTTTACTTCTGCCTCTGCCTCCTGAATGATCCGAAGTTCATCCAGCTCCAGCTCCATTTCCCTAACTCGGTCTGTCAGGAGCTGCAGCTGGATGCACCTTTTACAGGCGTAGTCATCAGGGACAATTGTGCTCACCCTGACTTCCCACATACTGCAAACGGAGCACTCAACTGCCCTAACTGCTGCCTCCATTACCTACTCCTAAGGTAATTAAATTAATTAAAGGAACTTACCCAGCTTTACCTGACTTGGAGTGAAGCTCGTCCTCAGCCTCTGCTCACTGAAGCCTCTCGAGCTGAAGCCTTCCTACTCTGTCTCCCACTACTCCGTTGCCCGCTACAACGTTGCCTGCTCCGTTAAGCTGCTCACATTTTAACTCTCCCGCTGCCTCATGGTCCGACTTTCACCCAAGTCCCTTTGCATCTCAGATTTCTAGATTTTCTCCTCATTTAGAAAATAATCCGCACATTTATTTCTACTACCAAAGCGCATGACCATGCATTTTCCAACATTGTATTTTATTAGCCACTCTCTTGCCCATTCTTCTGATCTAAGTCCTTCTGTAGCCTACCAGTTTCTTCAAAACTACCTGCCCCTCCACCAATCTTTGCATCATCTACAAACTTGGCAACAAAGCTATCTATCCCATCATCTAAATCATTGATATACAGCATAAAAAGAAGTGGTCGCAACACCGACCCTTGCGGAACACCACTAGTCACTGGCAGCCAACCAGAAAAGGATGCTTTTATTCCCACTCACTGCCTCCTACCAATCAGCCAATGCTCTAACCATGCCAGTAACTTTCCTGTAATACCATGGGCTCTTAACTTGGTACATAGCCTCATATGTGACACTTTGTCAAAGGTTTTCTGAAAGTCCAAATGTACAACATCTACTGCATCCCCTTTAACTATCTTGTGTGTAATCTCCTCAAAGAATTCCAACAGGTTCGTCAGGCAAGATTTTTCCCTTAAGGGAACCATGCTGACTTTGTCCCGTCTTGAACTGTGTCACCAAGTACACCATCACCTCACCTTTAACAATTGACTCCAACATCTTCCCAACCATTGAGGTCAGGCTTAAAGAGTGGAGTGACATTTGCAATTTTCCAGTACTCTGGCACCATGTCAGACTAATGATTTTTGAAAGATCATTACTAATACCTCTACAGTCTCTACCACTACCTTTTTCAGAATACTAGGGTGCAGTTCTTCTGGTCTGGGTGACTTCTATATACTTGGGTCTTTCAGCTCTTTGAGCACCTTCTCCCTTGTAATAGTAATAGTAATTATCGTCCTTTGCACCCGTTAACATCTGGCACACTGCTAGTGTCTTCCACTGATGCAAAATACCCATTTAGTTCATCTGCCATCTACTTGTCCCCTGTTATTATTTCTCTGGTCTCATTTTCTAGTGATCCTATATCCACTCTCATCTCTCCTATGTTTTACATATTTGAAAAAGCTTTTAAGATACATTTTGATAGTTTGCTAGCTTGCTTTCATATTTCATCTATTCCCTCCTAATGATTCTTTTAGATGCTCTTTGCAGGCTTTAAAAGCTTCCCAATCCTCTGTCTTCCCACTAATTTTTACTTTTTTGCATGCCCTCTCCTTTGCTTTTACATTAGCTTTGACATCTCCTGTACTATTTTGCTGTTTGAGCATTTCTGTGTTTTTGGAATACATCTATCTTGCAGCTTCCTCATTATTCCCAGAAATTCACGCCATTGCTGCTCTGCTGTCATCCCTGCCAGCATCTCCTTCCAATTTACTTTGGCCAACTCCTCTCTCATACCACTGAAATTACATTGGTATGTCCTACCCTTTAACTTAGCACCCAAGTCCCTGAACTGCCTATGCAGAACCTCATCACTTGTCCTACCAACGTCATTGGTACCTACATGGACCACAACATCTGGCTGCTCACCCTCCCACTTAAGAATGCTGAGGACTCAATCCGAGATATTGTGGACCCTGGCACCCAGGGGAAACATACCATCCAAGAATCTTGTTCTCATCCACAGATCCTCCTGTATGTTCTCCTAACTAATCAATCCCCTATCTCCACAGAGTGCCTCTTCTCCCTACTTCCCTCCTGAGTCACAGAGGCAGACTCAGTGCCATAGACCCGACCACTGTGACTCTCCTCTGTTAGGTCATTCCCCTCATCCTAAAGTATCCAAAGTGGTATATCTGTTGTTGAGGGGTTTGGCCACAGGGGTAAACTGCACTGGCTCCTTAATGACTTTTCCCTTTCTGACTATCGCCCAGTTTCCTGTGTCCTGCACCTTTGGTGTAACTATCTCTCTATAAGTCGTATCTATCACCTCTTTAGCCTCCTGAATGATCGAGTTCATCCAGTTCCACTTCCAGCTCCGTAAGGTGGTTTGTTAGAAGCTGCAGCTGGATGTACTTCTTGCTGTTGTAGTGGTTAGGGACACTGGAGGTCTCCCTGCCTTCGCACATTCCACAAGACGAGCATTGAACTATCCTGCCTGACATCTCTACCTAGCTGAGCAGATATAAAGAAAAAAAAACTTGAGCTTTTCTTCCCTTTGCTCTCTCTGAGTGAAGCCTCTCTTCACTGAAGCCTCAAAGAGCTAAGGCCTTAAGATCACCACTCTGACTATCTTTACTCAGACAATGGCTGCTGCTCTTGCCTCTGCCTTTCTTTAATTTGCTCTTACTAATCAATCCCAAATGCCGACTGACCGCTAGTCAAAGTTCTGTTCTGTTGCCACAAACCGCTCCTGCCTTTTATTCTTGGGAGTGGACCTGATTGAAGTCTCCTCCTCTCCAAACTTCCGATATCTGGATTGGCCGCTGGTCAAAGCTCTATCCTCTTAATCTTGATGTATTGATAAAATGGTTTGGGATTCTCTTTAATCCTACTTGCCATGGGCATTTCAAAGGCCTTCTAGTTCTCTTAATTCCCTTCTTAAGCTCCTTTCTATACTTTTATATATAATTTTCAAGGGCTGTGTTTGATTTTACTTCCTTTTACCTTTTTGATTAAATTCACCATGTTCCTCATCATCCAAGATTCTCTTATCTTATCCTTCCTCCTTATTGAAACGTACATATCCTGTACTGTTAGAATTTAAATACCCTCCACATGTCAGATATGCACTTGCCCAAAAACAGCTGTCCCCAATTAATTCTTCCCAGTGCATGCCCAATACCTTCATAATTTGCCCGGACATAACTTCATATTCTCCCACAATGTACGTACTTTGCTTCATAAGACAGTGGTTGGGTTTTGACAATTGTGTCTAGTTTTGGTGACCTTGCTGTAAGGAAAGGTGTTATTTAACTGGAAAAAGTAGAGAAAAGATTCATAATGATGTTGCCAAGACTTTGGATGCTGAGTTATAGGGAGAGGCTGGACAAGCCAAGGCTCTATTCCTTGGAGAGTAGGAAACTGAGAGGTGATTTTATGAATGTGTATAAAATAATGAGGATTGTAGATAGGTTGAATAAACTCAGTCTTTTTTCCCCCAAGGTTGAGGATTCAATAACTAGGGAATGTTGGTTTAGGGTCAGACAGGAAGATTTTGTAGGAAGTTGAGGGGCAACTTTTTTTTTACACAAAGGATGGCATATGTGAAATGAGCTGCCAGAGGAAATGGCTGAAACAGGTACAATAACAATGTTAAGAAGACAATGGGCAGGTATATGGATAGGAAAGGTTTAGGAGATTATGGGTCAAAGACTGGTAAATGGGACTAGAGTGCATGGGCATTAGGTCAGCATGGACCAGCTGGGCTGAAGGGCATGTTTCTGTACTGTATAATTCAATTAATTCCATGGATTTATTTTTCTTCAACTGCTGAATGCTATTTTCTCTATTTGTTCCTCATTCCCAGCATCTAAAACTTTTGAGACCAACACGTCAATTATTTGTATGCTTCAAGAATTTAGATTCAGACATAGAAAATATTGGAAGTGACAAGTTAGAGGATCTATGGATAAATAAACAGTATTAATATTTCGGTTCATTGAATTTCAATCATTATTTTTATTTTAATTGAAAAGCTTCACTGCTGTCTGATGTCACATCAGTTAATAATGAATATCTAGAAAGATTGGTAAGACCAGATCCATTTCTACTCTTAAGGTTAGAACATCTTGTTCCACCATCCCAGACATTAAGAATGTATAATGTGATAATTAAAGATCTATTACACATATAAGTTTTATGCAATAAGATACTTACTGTTTCTAGAAAATGCTGGAAAGGTATAACTGCTCATACTGCTAAAGACTGGTAAGAAGCTGCACGGGACCAAAAGAAGCTGCAGAAGGTTGTAAACCTAGTCAGCTCCATCTTGGGCACTAGCCTACAAAGTACTCAGGACATCTTTAGGGAGTGGTGCCTCAGAAAGACAGCGTCCATTACTAAGGACCTTCAGCATCCAAGGCATGCCCTTTTCTCACTGTTACCATCAGGTAGGAGGTACAGAAGCCTGAAGGCACACACTCAGCGATTCAGGAACAGCTCCTTCCCCTCTGCCATCTGATTCCTAAATGGACATTGAAGCTTTGGACACTACTTCACTTTTTTATTATACAGTATTTCTGTTTTTGCACATTTAAAAAAATCTCTTCAATATACATAATTGATTTACTTGTTTATTTATTATTGTTTTATTTTATTTATTATTATTATTTTTTCTCTGTCTGCCAGATTATGTATTGCATGGAACTGCTGCTGCTAAGTTAACAAATTTCACGTCACATGCCGGTGATAATAAACCTGATTCTGATCTGACCTGACCTGCCTTGTGCTTTTGTACTTAATTTGACAGTCTCCATCGCCTATTGGTGTCAAGTGTACAGATCAAGGAACAGCAAACTCCTTGTCATTCTTAAATTGTGATATTTCCCACCCAGTCTTCAAGAGGACTTCACAGGTAAGCAATAAACGCTCCATGTACACATTCACAATTCAAAATTAACACATTTGTATTGATTTTCTTCTATGCAGAAGTGTGTACATAGCTGGTCTTCCATTTATGTACATTCAAATAAATACAGTATCTCTCCCCTCTAAGTATATTCACCTACTAATTTTTCATATCTATACATCAAGATAAACATATAGACAGATGTTCACAATGGTATGTAACACACCCGTTAGAACTGTCAAAGAGTCACCGAGCATGGAAATAGACCCTTCGGTCCAACTGGTGCATGCTGACCAATTGGTTTGCATTTGGTCCATATTCCTATTCATGTGCTTGTTCAAGTACCTTTTAAATGTTATTAATGTAACTGCTTCAAACACTTCCTCTGGCAACTCATTCCATGTACCAACCTCTCTTTGGTATGTCACCCCTCATACTCCTACTAAATTTCTCCCTTCTCACTTTAGTCATATGCCCTCTAGTTCTTGATTCCCCAACTCTGAGTAACAAATTTAAAGATTCAAAGAATGTATAAATTATACAACATTGAGATTTGTCTGTTTACAGGCAGCCTCAAAGCAAGAAACCTGAAAGAACCCAATTTTTAAAAAATAAAGACCACAGAGAAAGAGAAAAAAATCTCGAATCATGCAAAAAAGACACAAACCAAATTGAGTGCTTCGATCCAAATTCCCGGAGTGGCCTGGTCAAAATTCATCACATTAATGGGGCAATCGCCGCAGACACAAAGCACAACATTCGGGGCAGTCTCACAGCCTCAGTGTCGCAGAGAAAGGAATGAACTGCATTCACCCTATCTATGTCTCACATGATCTTATATATTTCTATCAGATCACCCCTCATTCTACTACACTCCATTGAGAAACAGTCCCAATCCAGTCAGTCTCCCCATAACTCAGACGCTTGAGTCCGGCCCATCAGCATCCTCATAAAATCTCCTCTGCAGCTGAATTGTATCTTTCCTACAGCAGAGTGAACAAAATTGAAAAGAACACAAGAACATAAGAAATAGGAGCAGAAGTCAGCCATCTGGCCCATCGAGCCTGCTACATCATTCAATAAGATTATGGCTGATCTGTCTATGGACTCATCTCCACCTACCTGCCTTTTCCCATAACCCTTAATTCCCCTACTATGCAAAAATCTATCCAACCTTGTCTTAAGTATATTTACTGAGGTAGCATCCACTGCTTCATTGGGCAGAGAATTCCACAGATTCACCACTCCCTGGGAAAAGCAGTTCCTCCTCATCTTCGTCCTAAATCTACTCCCCCGAATCTTGAGAATAATCCAAATGCATCATGAATGTCTTGTACAATTGCAACATGACATATACTCAGTACCAACTAATGAAGACAAGTGTACCAAAAGCCTCGTCACCACACCATCTACCTGCAACAACATTTTCAGGGAACCATGTACTTGTACTCCAACACTCCCTAGTTCTACGATGCTTCCTAGGGTTCTACTATTCAATGTTTTACTGAAATGCAGCACCTCATACTGCCTTCCTGTTCTGTTCTGTTCTGAGTGTCAGATGTGGGATTTCCAGGAGATTTCCAGACTCCCCAACGGTCACATCTGCACCAGGTGCATCAAGATGCAGCTCCTTAGAGACCGTGTTAGGGAACTGGAGATGCAGCTCGATGACCTTTGGCTTGTTAGGGAAAGTGAAGAGGTGATTGATAGGACTTACAGGGAGGTAGTCACCCCTAGCCTACAGGAAACAGATAAATGGCTGACTGGCAGGAGAGGGAAGGGAGGATGTCAGATAGTGGTGAGCACCCCTGTGGCTGTCCTCCTCAACAAGAAATACTCCTTTTTGTGTACTGTTGGGGGAGTGGAGGGAAACAACCTACCTGGGGGAAGCAACAGCAGCCATGTCTCTGCAACTGAGTCTGGCCCTGTGGCTCTGAAAGATAGGGAACTGAAGAGGGTGGCAGCATTAAAAGGGGACTCTATAGTTAGGGGTTAGGTAGGAGGTTCTGTGGTTTGCCTCCCAGGTGGCAGGGTCTGCAATGTTTCTGAATGCATCCACAATAGCTTGAAAAGTGATTAAGCAGCCAGAAGTCGTGGTACATACTGGTACAAGTGACACAGGTAAAAAAAAAGGAAGGAGATCTGAAAACAGAACATAGGGAGTTAGGAAGGAAGGTGAGAAGCAGGACCTGAAGGGTAGTAATCTCGGGATTGCTACTTGTGCTACGTGACAGTGAGGATAGGAATAGAATGAGGTGGCAGAATAAAGTGGACGAACATGTGCCACAATTAGAGATTGGTTGGTATGACGTTGTGGGCATCACTGAGTCACAATTGTAAAAGGGGATTTCAAAATACAAGGCGATTGATAAAATCAGTTTAGTGTCAGATTGCAAGAGAAGAAGTTTGTTGAATGGCTATGAGGTGACGTTTTAGAGCAGCTTATGCTCGAGCCTACTAAGGGAAAGGCTTTCTTAGATTGCGTGTTGTGTAATAATCTAGATTTTATTAGGGAGTTTAATGTAAAGGAACCCTTTGGAGACTGTGATCATAATATGTTTGAATTCATACTGCAATTTGAGAGGGAGAATATATCAGTATTAATAATGGAATAAAGGAAATTACAGAGGCAAGAGAGAGGAGCTTGCCCAGGTAGAAAATTTATAGGCATCTGTTAGTCTCGTGAGACCATGGATTTGCACCTTGGAAGGTTTCCAGGGTGTAGGCCTGGGCAAGGTTGTATGGAAGACCGGCAGTTGCCCAATGCTGCAAGTCTCCCCTCTCCACGTCACCGATGTTGTCCAAGGGAAGGGCACTAGGACCCATACAGCTTGGCACCAGTGTCGTCACAGAGCAATGTGTGGTTAAGGGCCTTGCTCAAGGACACAACACGCTGCCTCAGCTGAGGCTCAAACTAGCGACCTTCAGATCACTAGACTGACGCCTTAACCACTTGGCCATGCGCCAGGTAGAACATAGAACATAGAAAACCTACAGCACAATACAGGCCCTTCGTCCCACAATGCTGGGAGAATATATCAGTATCACAGTAGAATAAAGGGAATTACAGAGGCATGACAGAGGAGCTTGCCCAGGTAGATTGGAGGAGGTTACTGGCGGGGATGATGGCAGAGCAGAGGTGGCTGAAGTTTCTGGGAATAGTTCACAAGGCACATGATAGATATATCCTACAGAAGAAGTTGTTCTCAAATGGCAGAGGTAGGCAACCGTGGTTGACAAGGGAAGTTAAGGAAAGGGCATTTAAGGTAGCAAAAGTGAGTGGGAAGTTGGATGATTGGGAAGCTTTTAAAATCCAAAAAAAGGCAACTAAAAAAGCTATAAGAAGCAAAAAGATGAAATATGAGGGCAAGCTAGCCCATAATATAAATCAGGATACTAAAAGTTTTCTCAGTTATATAAAGAGTAAAGAGAGGTGAAAGTTGAAACTGGACCACTGGAAAATGATGCTGGTGAGGTAGTAATGGGGGACAATGAAATGGCAGATGAATTCAATGAGTACTTTGGATCAGTCTTCACTGTGAATGATGCTAGCAATGTGCCAGAGGTCCATGAGCGTCAGAGAGCAGTAGTGAGTGCCGTTGCTATTACAAAGGAAAAGTGCTAGCCAAACTGAAAGGTATTAAGGTGGATAAGTCAGCTGGACCAGATGGACTGAGAGAGGTTGCTGAAAAAATAATGAATGCATTGGTCATGATCTTTCAAGAATCACTTGATTCCGGCGTGGTCCTGGTGGTTTGAAAAATTGCAAATGTCATTCCAATCTTTAAGGGAGGAAGACAAAAGAGAGAAAATTATAGACCAATTAGCCTAACCTCAGTGGTTAGGAAAGTGTTGGAGTCCATTATTAAGGATGAGGTTTCAGGGTACTTGGAGACTAATGAGTCAAAGTCAGCATGGTTTCTGTGAATGGAAATCTTGCCTGACAAATCTGTTGGAATTCTTTGAGGAAGTAACCAGCAGGGTGGACAAGGGAGAGGCAGTGGATATCATTTACTTGGATTTTCAGAAGGCATTTTTATAAGGTGCAACACATGAGGCTGCTTAACAAGATAAAATCCTACGGCGTTACAGGAAAGATACTGGCATGTATAGAGAAATGGCTGAAGGGGGCCTTTTTTGTTGGCTGCCAGTGACTAGTGGTGACTTCAGAGGTCAGTATTGGGAGTGCTACTTTTCACATTGTTCAATAATAATTTAGATAATGGAATTGATGGCATTGTGACAAAGATTGCCAGAAATAGGAAGGTGATACAGTTTTACCAGGATGTTGCCTGGTTTAGATAGTATGCATTATGATCAGAGATTAAGGGAGCTAGGGCTTTACTCTTTGGAGAGAAGGAGGATGAGAGGAGACATGATAGAGGTGTACAAGATAATAAGAGGAATAGATAGAGTGGATAGCCAGCGCCTCTTCCCCAAGGGCACCACTGCTCAATACAAGAGGACGTGGCTTTAAGGTAAGGGGTGAGAAGTTCAAGGGGGATATTAGAGGAAGGTTTTTTACTCAGAGAGTGGTTGGTGCGTGGAATGCACTGCCTGAGTCAGTGGTGGAGGCAGATACACTCGTGAAGTTTAAGAGACTACTGGACAGGTATATGGAGGAATTTAAGGTGGGGGCTTATATGGGAGGCAGGGTTTGAGGGTCAGCACAACATGGTTGGCTGTAGGGCCTGTACTGTGCTGTACTATTCTATGTTTTATTAAAGAATTGGAGTAGGAGGGAGGGCTTCAGATTTTTCTATCCTTGTGCTCTCTTCCAGGGATGGTGGGAGTTGTACAGAAGAGACGGTTTGCATCTGAAGTGGAGGGGGACTAATGTCCTGACAGGAATGTTTGCTTGTACTGCACGGGAGAGTTTAAACTGGAGTTGCAAGGGGTTGAGAACCTGAGTGCCAAAACAGATAGTGGAGAGATTGTTGAGGCAATCAAGAGAAAATCTCCAGGTGTTGAAAATCCATGCAACACACACAAAATGCTGGAGGAACTCAGCAGGCCAAGCAGCGTCTATGGAAAAAAATATAGTTTATGTTCCGGGTCCAGATCCTTCATCAGGACTGGAGAAGAAAAAGAGATGTTGAGGCAGATGTTGTTAAGACCTTAGACAAAGCTAGGAATCAAAATGTTGAGCATAGTGGGACTAATGTTCTGAGTTGCATACATTTCAATGTAAGAAGTATTGTTGGAAAGGCAGATAAACTTCGGCTGTGGATCAACACATAGAATTATGATATTGGAGCCATTAGTGAGAAAATTTGTGTGTGGGCACGTGGCCAAGTGGTTAAGGCATTGGACTAGCTACCTGAAGGTCGTGAGTTTGAGCCCCAGCCGAGGGAACGTGTTGTGTCCTTGAGCAAGGCACTTAATCACACATTGCTCTGCAACGACACTGGTGCCAAGCTGTATGGGTCCTAATGCCCTTCCCTTGGACAACATTAGTGTCATGGAGAGCAACTACTGGTCTTCCATACAACCTTGCCCAGGCCTGCGCCCTGGAGAGTGAAGACTTTCCAGTCACAGATCCATGGTCTCGCAAGACTAACAGATGCCTTTATTATTTATTTTATAGTGAGAAATTTGGTTGCAAGAGGGGCCGGACTGGCAGCTAAATATTTTGGAGTTCCATTGTTTTAGATGTGATAGAGCGGGCAAGATTAAAGGGGGAGGGATGGTGTTACTAGTCAGGGAAAATGTCATATCAGTTCTCGGTCAGGATACACTGGAGAACTTGTCTAATGATGTTTTATCAGGGAACTGAGGAATAAGAAATGTATGACCATGTTAATGAAGCTATATTATGGACCCTCCAAAAGTCCAAGGGATTTAGAGGAATAAATTTGTAGAGAGATCACAGACTATTGCGAGAAACAGGAAGTTGTTATAGTAGGTGATCTTAACTTTCAACATATGACTGGAAATCCTATATTGTAAAAAGACTAGAGGGATAGAGTTTGTCAAATGTGTTCAGGAAAGTTTCCTTAATCAGCACATAGAAGTCCCAATGAGAGAGTGTGCAGTACTTGATCTGCTATTAGGGAACGAGACAGGACAGGTGATAGAAGTTTGTTGAGGGGAACACTTTGTATTAAGTGATCATAATGCCATTAATTTCAAGGTAATTATGGCAGAAGATAGGTCTGGTCCTTGGGTTGAGATTCTAAATTTTGATTGTATCAGGAAAGATCTCTCAAGTGTGGATTGGGACAGACTGTTTTCTGGCAAAGGTGTACTTGGTAAACAGGAGGCCTTCAAAAGTGAAATTTTGAGAGTACAAACACTGTACATGCCTATCAGAATAAAAGGCAAGGATAACAGGTTTAGGGAACCTTAGTTTTTTGGAGAAATTGAGGCACTGGTTAAGACAGAAAAACAAGAGGTGCCTAGCAGGTATAGGCATGTAGGAACAAATGAGGTACCTGAGGAGCATAAGAAATGCAAGCAGACACTTAAGAAAGGGCTAAAAGAAGGTATGAGGTTGCTCTAGCAAACAAGATGAAGAAGAAGAATCCAACTACTTTTACAGATCTGTTAAGAGGAAAAGGATTGCAAGAGTCTGGCAAGGTGTTCCCTCAGACTCTTCAACATGCTGCCTTGGGCCCTGTGGGAGTCAGCACAGAAACTGCAGGGGCCCTAACAGAGAAATTTAAATCAGGTGAGGTACTGGAAGATTGGAAGATAGCTAATGTTGTTCCACCTTCTAAGAAAGTCTCTAAGAAAAAGACAGGGAATTATAGACTTGTGAGCCTGACATCAGTGGTGGGAAAGTTATTAGAAAGTTATTCTAAGGAACTGGATATATGAGTATTTTGATAGGCAGGGACTGATTAGGGATAGTTAGCATAGCATTGTGCGTGGTAGGACATGCCTGACCATTCTCACAGGGTTTTTTTTTGAGGAAATTACCTTGAAAAAGTAACTTTTGGGACTCTGTTTGATCCTACCAAAGTTCAACACCTAACACTTGTCTGCATGAAATTCCATCTGCCATTATTCAGCCCATTTTTCCCATTGGTCCAGTTCCTGCTGCAAGCTTAGTTAGTCTTCTTTCGCTGTCTACTATACCGCCAAACTTTGTGTCATTCAAATTTGCTGATCCATTTTACCACATGATCATCCAGATCATTGATATACAGTAGATGATAAGCAATGACAGTCTCAGCATCAATCCCCATGGCACACCCCCTAGTTACAGGCCCTTAGTCAAAGTAGTAACCATGTACTCTTTGGCTACTCATGTGAACCAATGTCTTTTCTAATTTACTACCTCAACTTGAATGCCAAGTGACTGAATCTCCTTGGCTAATCTCCCAAGCAGGACCTTGTCAAAGGCCTTGCTAAATTCTATGTAGACAACATCCACTGCCTTGCCTTCATCAAGTTTCCTGGTAACTTCCTCAAAAAACTAAGATTGGTTAGACACAAATTACTATGCACAAAGCCATGTTGACTATCCCTAATCCGTACATGTCTACCCAAATATTTATATATCCCATCCCTTAGAACACCTCCCAATAATTTTCCCTCTACTGATGTCAGACTCACTGGCCAAAATTCCCTGGCTTATTTTTAGAGTCTTTCTTCAACAATGGAACAACATTAGCTATCCTCCAGCCTCCGGCTCCTCACCTGTGGCTAAGGATGTTCTAAAAATGTCTGCTGGGGTCCCCTACAATTTATGCACTAGCCTGTCACAGAGTCTGAGGGAACACATTGTTAAGTCCTGGGGATTTATCCACCCTAATTTGCCTCAGAACTGCAAACACTTCTTCACCTATAATCAGTATAGGGTTCATGTCCTCGCTACTACATTGTCTCACACCTGTAGACTCTGCGTCAATCTCCCAACTATATACAGATGCAAAGAATCCATTTAAGGTCTCCCCCATCCTTTTTGGCTCCATGCATAGATTACCATTCTGATTTTTCCGGAGAACCAATTTTGTCCCTTGCAATCCATTTGCTCTCAACATATCTGTAGAATCCCTCAGGATTCTCTTTCATCTTGTCTGTTAAGGCAGCTTCATGCCTCCCTTTAGCTCTCCAGATTTCTCTCTGGTGTTCTCTTGCATTTCTTGTATTCTTCAAGTACCTCATTTGATTCAGCCTGCTTATACCTATTATGCACCTCCTTTTTCTTAACCAGGGCCTAAATATCTCTCAAAAACCAAGGTTTCCTAAACCTCTTATCCTTACCTTTTATTGCGACAGAAACATACAACCTCTGTTCTCTCAAAATTTCACTTTTGAAAGTATCCCAGTCACCAAGTGTATCTTTGCCACAAAATAACCCGCTCAATCCACACTTGACTTTCTTTCTGATACCATCAAAATGGCCTTTCTCCAATTTTGAATCTCAACCTGAGGAACAGACCGATCCTTTTCCATAATTACCTTGAATCTAATGGCATTATGATCAGTAGATATAAAGTGTTCCTCTACAATAACTCCTGTCACCTGTCTGTCTCCTTCCCGAATAGGAGATGCAGTACTGTATAGCACTCTCTCTCTCTCATTGGGACTTCTACACACTGATTAAGGAAACTTTCCTGAACACAATTCATAGACTCTTTCCTATCCAGCCCTTTTACAGCACTGTAGTCCCAGTCAATGTGTAGAAAGTTAAAAACAGCTACTATCACAACCTTACGTTTTTTGCAACAGACTGCAATTTCTCCACAAGTTTTTTCTCCTAAATCCTACGGACTGTTGGGTGGTCAATAATATAATCCCATTAGTATGGTCATACCTTTCTTATTTCTCATTTCTACCCATAAAGCCTCAGCAGATGAGCTCTCCATTCTGTCCTGACTGAGCACTGCTGTGACATTTTCCCTCACTAGTAATGCCACCCCTCCCCTTTTAACTCTTCCTGCGCTATCTCATCTAAAATAACAGAACCCCAGAACCCTGAGCTGCCTGTCCTGCCCGTCCTGCAACCAAGTCTCTCTAATAGCTAGAACGTTATAATCCCATGTGCTGATCCATTCTTTAAATTAATCCATCTTACCTACAATGCTCCTTGCATCCAAATATATGCAGCTCAGAACATTAGTCCCACGATGCTCGACCTTTCTCCAATTCCTGACTTTGTATGAAGGCTTAACAACACCTTTCTCCACAACCACTCCACTATCTGTTCTGATGCTCAGGTTCCCATCTCCATGTAACTCACATTTAATCATCCCCATGTAGCACTGACAAACCTTCCCGCTAGAATATTAGTCTCCCCCTTCAGTTCAGGTGTAAACTGTCCCTTCTGTACATGTCCTACCTTCCCTGGAAGAGAGCCCAATGGTCCAAAAATCCGAAGCCCTCCCTCCTGCACCATCCCCTTAGCCACATGTTAAACTGTATGATCTTCCTCTTTCTAACCTCACTAACACGTGACTCTGGTAATAATCCTGAGATCACAACCCTGAAGGTCCAGTTCTTTAACTTAGTTTCTAAGTCCCTGAACTTACTTTGCAGAACCTTGTCACCCCTCTTAATCTTATCATTTGTATTGATGTGGACCAGGACATCTGGCTGCTTACCCTCCCACTTAAGAATGCTGTAGACTCGATCTGAGATATCAGACCATAAGACATAGAAGCAGAATAAGGCCATTCAGCCCATTGATTCTGCTCTGCCATTCCATCATGGCTGATCCCAGATCCCACTCAACCCCATACACCTGCCTTCCCCCCATATCCTTTGATGCTCTGACCAACCAGGAAACTATCAACTTCTGCTTTAAATATATCCAGAGACTTGGCCTCACCGCAATCTAAAATTATAATTTCCTGGGCTATCCATACTCCCTTTCTTGAATAAGGGAACAACATCCGCAACCCTCCAATCCTCTGGAACTTCTCCCATCCCCATTGATGATGCAAAGATCATCACCAGAGGCTCAGCAATCTCCTCCTTTGCCTCCCACAGTAGCCTGAGGTACATTTTGTCCGGTCCCAGAGACTTATCCAACTTGATGCTTTCCAAAAGCTCCAGCACATCCTCTTACTTAATATTTATATGCTCAAGCTTTTCAGTCTGCTGTAAGTCATCTCTACAATTGCCAAGGTCCTTTTCCGTAGTGAATACTGAAGCAAAGTATTTATTAAGTGCCTCCGCTATATCCTCTGGTTTCATAAACACTTTTCCACTGTCACACTTGATTGGTCCTATTCTTTCACGTCTTATCCTCGTGCTCTTCCCATCCTTGTAGAATGCCTTGCAGTTTTCCTTAATCCTGTCCGCCAAGGCCTTCTCATGGCCCTTTCTGGCTCTTCTAATTTAATTCTTAAGCTCCTTCCTGTTAGCCTTATAATCTTCTAGATCTCTATCATTACCTATTTTTTTGAACCTTTTGTAACCTCTTCTTTTCTTCTTGACTAGATTTACAACAGCCTTTGTACACCATAGTTTCTGTACCCTACCATTCTTTCCCTGTCTCATTGGAATGTACCTATGCAAAACTCCACGCAAATATCCCCTGAACATTTGCTACATTTCTTCCGTAAATTTCCCTGAGAACATCTGTTCCCAATTTATGCTTCCAAGTTCCTGCTGATTGCCTTATATTTCCCATTACTCCAATTTAACGCTTTCCTAACTTGTCTGTTCCTATCCCTCTCCAATGCTCTGGGAAAAGAGATAGAATTGTGATCACTATCTCCAAAATGCTCTCCCACTGAGAGATCTGACACCTGACCAGGTTCATTTCCCAATACCAGACCAAGTACAGCCTTTCCTCTTGTAGGCATAGCTTCATATTGTGTCAAGAAACCTTCCTGAACATATTTAACAAACTCCACCCCATCTAAACCCCTTGCTCTAGGGAGAAGCCAATCAATATTTAGGAAATTAAAATCTCCCACCACGACAACCCTATCATTATTACACCTTTCCAGAATTTGTCTCCCTGTTTGCTCCTCGATGTCCTTTTTACTATTGGGTGGTCCATAAAAAACACCCAGTAGAGTTATTAACCCCATTCCTAACTTCCACCCACAGAGACGCAGTAGACAAGCCTTCCATGACTTCCTCCTTTTCTGCAGCCATGACACTATCTCTGATCAGCAGTGCCAAACCCTCACCTCTTTCTCCTCCCTCCCTGTCCTTTCTGAAACATCTAAAGCCTGGCACTCTAAGTAGCCATTCCTGCCCCTGAGCCATCTGTAATGGGCATAACATCAGAGCTCCACGCTCTAAGCTTATCTGCTTTGTTGCATTAAAATATACACATCTCAAACCATCAGTCTGAGCGTATCACTTCTCTATCACTTGCCTATCCTCCCTCTTGCACTGTCTATAAGATTTCTCTATTTCTGAGCCAACTGCCCCTTCTCCCGACTCCCCAGTTCGGTTCCCACCCCCGGCAATTCTAGTTTAAACTCTCCCCAATAGCATTAACAAACCTCTTTGCCAGGATATTGGATCCCCTTGGGTTCAAGTGCAACCCGTCCTTGTTGTACCCATCATGGTCCAGTTGACTTAGTGCTTTCAGTTTGCCTGGCACTTTTTCCTTTGGATGTGGAGAGGATATTTCCTATAGTGGACATATCCAAAACTAGAGGATACAGCTTCAAAATTGCTTGGCAACCCTTTGGAACAGAGGTAAGGAGAAATTTTTTTTAGCCAAAGAGTAGTAACTCTGTGGAATGTTCTGCCATAGACTGCAGTGGAGGCCAAGTCCATGCGTATATTTAAGATGGAAGTTGATAGCTTCCTGATCAGTCTGTTAAAAACTGCAACTGGAAGCACTTTTTGCAGGTGTAGTCATCAGGGACATTGGGGGTCTCCCTGCCTTCCTACATCCCACAAGAGGAACATTCTACTGTAAGACCATAAGATATCAGAGCAGAAGGGGTCTGCTTCGCCATTCAATCATGGGCTGATCCAATTCTTCCAGTCATCCCCACTCCACTGCTTTCTCCCCATACCCTTTGGTGCCCTGGCTAATCAAGAGCCTATCTATCTCTGCCTTAAATGCACCCAATGACTTGGCCTCCACAGCCACTCGTAGCAACAAATTCCACAGATTTACCACCCTCTGACTAAAGTAATTTCTCCGCATCTCTGTTCTAAATGGACGTCCATCTATCCTGAAGTTGTGCTGTCTTATCCTGGACTCCTCTACCATGGGAAATAACTTTGCCGTATCTAATCTGTTCAGGCCTTTTAACATTCGGAATGTTTCTATGAGATCCCCCCTCATTCTCCTGAACTCCAGGGAATACAGCCCAAGAGCTGCCAGACGTTCCTCATACGGTGAACCTTTCTTTGCTGGAATCATTCTCTTGAATCTTCTCTGAACCCTCTCCAATGTCAGTATATCCTTTTTAATATAAGGAGCCCAAAACTGCACACAAAACTCCAAGTGTGGTCTCACGAGTGCCTTAGAGCCTCAACATCACATCCCTGCTCTTCTATATCTCTAGAAATGAATGCCAACATTGCATTCATCTTCTCCACCACTGACTCAACCTGGAGGTTAATCTTTAGGGTATCCTGCACAAGGACTCCCAAGTCTCTTTGCATCTCTGCATTTTGAAATCTCTCCCCATCTAAATAATAGTCTGCCCATTTATTTCTTCCACCAATGTGCATGACTATACACTTTCCAACATTATATTTCATTTGCCACTTCTTTGCCTATTCCCATAAACTATCTAAATCTCTCTGCAGGCTCTCTGTTTCCTCAACACTACCCGCTGCTCCAACTATCTTTGTATCATTGGCAATTTTAGCCACAAATCCATTAGTCCAAATCATTGACATACATTGTAAAAAGCAGCGGTCCCAACACCGTCCGCTGTGGAATTCCACTGGTAACCAGCAGCCAGCCAGAATAGGATCTCTTTATATGGAGCAATCAGGCAATGCTCCATCCATGTTAGTAACTCTCCTGTAATTCCATGGGCTCTTATCTTGCTGGGCAGCCTCATGTGTGGCACCTTGTCAAAGGCCTTCTGAAAATCAAAGTACACCACATCCACTGCATCTCCTTTGTCTACCCTGCTTGTAATTTCCTCAAAAAATGGCAGTAGGTTCGTCAGGCGGAATTTTCCTTTCAGGAAACCATGCTGGCTTTGGTTTATCTTGTTAAGTGCCTCCAGGTATTCTGTAATCTCATCCCTAACAATCGATTCCAACAACTTCCCAACCACTGATGTCAGGCTAACAGATCTACAATTTCCTTTCTGCTGCCTCCCACCCTTCTTAAATAGCAGAATAACATTTGCAATTTTCCTGTCATCTGGTACCAGAATCTATTGACTCTTGAAAGATCATTGTTAATGCCTGCACGACCTCTCCAGCTCTTTCTTTCAGAACCCAAGGGTGCATTCCATCAGGTCCAGGAGATTTATCCACCCTCAGACCATTAAACTTCCTCAGCACCTTCTCAGTCATAATTTTCACTGCAAATACTTCACTTCCCCAACACCCTTGAATGTCTGGTATACTGCAGATGTCTTCCACTGTGAAGACTGATGCAAAATATGCAATCAGTTCCTCTGCCATCTCTGCATCTCTCATTACAATATCTCCAGTGTCATTTTCTATTGGTCCTATATCTACCCTCAACTCTCTTTTACCCTTTATATACTTAATAAAGCTTTTAGTATCTTCTTTGATATTAGTCACCAGCTTCCTTTCGTAATTCATCTTTTCCTTCCTAATGACCTTCTTAGTTTCCTTCTGCAAGTTTTTAAAAGCTTCCCAATCCTCTATCTTCCCACTAGCTTTGGCTTCCTTGTATACCCTCTCTTTTGCTTTTACTTTGGCTCTGACTTCACTTCTCAGCCATGGTAGTGTCCTTCTTCCATTTGAAAATTTCTTTATATTTGGAATATATCTGTCTTGCACTTCCCTCATTTTTCACAGAAACTCCAGCCATTGCTGCTCTGCTGTCCGTCCTACTAGTGTCTCTTTCCAGTCAACCTTAGCCGGTTCCCCTCTCATGCCATTGTAATTTCCTTTATTCCACTGAAATACTGACACATTGGAATTTAGCTTCTCCTTCTCAAATTTCAAAGTGAACTCAATCATATTGTGATCACTGTTCCCTAAGGGTTCCTTAACCTTACACTCTCTTATCACTTCTGGATCATTGCACAACACCCAATCCAGCACAGCCGATCCCCTGGTGTGCTCAATAAGCTGTTCTAAAAAGCCACCCCTTAGACATGCTACAAATTCTCTGTTGAGGTCCAGTATTAGCCTGGTTTCCCCAATCCACTTTCATGTTAAAATCCCTACCAATCATCGTGACATTGTCTTTCTGACATGCCTTTTCTATCTTGTGCTGTAATTTGTAATCCACATCCCGGCTGCTGTTTGGAGGCCTGTATACAACTACCATTAGGGTCCTTTTACCCTTGCCATTTCTTAGCTCAACCCATAGAGACTCTACACCTTCTGATTCCATGTCATCACTTTCTAATGATTTAATATTATATCTTATACACAGGGCCACACCAACCCCTCTACCTACTAACCTATCTTTTCGATACACCATATATCCTTGAACATTCAACTCCCAATGGCAGCCATCCTTTAGCCAAGTTTCAGAGATGGCCACAACATCATACATGCCAGTCTGTAGCTGAATTTCAAGATTGTCTATTTTATTTCTTATGCTGTGTGCATTCAAATACAACACTTTCAGTCCAGTATTTGTTGCTTTCTGTTTTAACAGCACCACACCGTTATTACCCTGTAACTCATCCCACTGGCTGTGATTATGCCTCATCTCCTGCCTGTCCTTTCTATCATCTCTGTTGCATGCTATCTTTGATTTATTTATGTTTCCCCCCTCCTCAGCCCTATCACTCCGGTTCCCATCTCCCTGCCGAATTAGTTTAAACCCTCCTGAACAGCTGTACTAAACCTGCCTGCTAGGATATTGGATCCCTTTGGGTTCAGGTGTAACCCGTCCTTTTTGTACAGGTCGTACCTCCCCCAGAAGAGGCCCCAATGATCCTGGAACCCGAAGCCCTGCTCCCTACACCAGTCTCTCAGCCACACATTAATATGCCTGATCATGCTAATCTTGCACTCGTTAGCATGTAGCATAGGCAGCAATCCCAAGATCACTACCCTGGTAGTCCTGCTTTTCAGCTTCCTACCCAACTCCCTGAATTCTCTCTTCAGGACCTCCTCCCTTTTTCTACCTATGTCATTGGTACCAACGTGTACCAAGACTTCTGGCTGTTCACCCTCTCCCTTCAGAATACTCTGCACCCGATCCGAGACATCCCGTACCCTGGCACCTGGGAGGCAACACACCATGCAGGTATCTCTCTCAGGCTGACAGAACCACCTGTCTGTTCCCCTCACTATGGAATCTCCTATGACTACCGCATTCCTCTTCTTCTTCTCTCCCTTCTGCACTACAGAACCAGGCTCAGTGCCAGAGACCTGATCGCAGTGGTCATCCTCTGTCAGGTCACCTCCCACGCCCCCCAACCGCATCCAAAACGAGATAACGATTACTGAGGGGGATGGTCGCAGGGGTGTCTCTACTATCTGAGCTCTTCCCTTCCCTGACAGTCACCCACTTACCTAACTCCTGCAGCCTCGTAGTTCTTATCTGTCTCCTGCTCACTTTCCCTAAGAAGCTGTAGATCATCAAGCCCCAGCTCCAGATCCCTAACACAGTCTCTCAGGAGCTGCATCTCGGTGCACCTGGTGCAGTTGTGGCCATCTGGGAGACTGGAAAATTCGCAGGGTTCCCACATTTGACACCTAGAGCAAAGTAATAACCCTACAGACATGCTCTTTATTCTTCTAAAATAAAAATGGAAAGAAGAAAAAACAAAGTCCACTTTCCCATTTACCTCACTTTGGCCTGAATGAGCCAAAGCCCTACCACTCTATCGATGACTGCTCCTTTGATGACTGCTCCACTAGGCAGTGCCTCTCTTTTATGCTAGATCCTTCCCTGCTATCTAATTCATGATTGGTGCTCTGGTTATAGCAGCTGATAGGCCATGTCAAAAGGACAAACGCTCTCAAAGCTCCCTTTTTAAATAACCACCACCGACCTGCGAGAAATACTGTTTGGTAAATCTCGCTTGACGCAGCTGATAGGCCACGCAAAACCTGCCTGGCATCCTCACTGCTCTAAATATGCAATAAGAAAGAAAGAAAGAATGAATAAATAATGAAAAAAAAATGACCTATGGCCTACACCTTGCCTCGTCAAAACCTCAACTCCTCACTCACAACTTAGAGGGAAAAATTACCACAACTTACTTTACAAAAAAAAAATTTAAAGTGCCATGTAGTTTTCAGCCTATGTAAAACGTTTCCTGTTCACAGCTGTAAAAAAAAATTGGAGGGCACTTTGATTGTGGGCATATTATGTTGGTGTTGGAAGCTTTGCAAAACCTGTGGATGCACCCACATATCCTCTCTGATTTGATTTGACGCAAATGATACATTTCACTGTATGGGTTGATGTGCATGTAAAAATAAAGTTAATATTTATCTTTATACTGTATGCCTTTATAAATTTTAATGGGCCCGGTACTAAGCTTTGGGGAGCTCTAGTCTGAAAAGCAAACTTCCATCATTCTCTACTTTCTACCACCAAGTCAAATATGTATCTAATTAACCAGCTCTCCCTGGATTCCATGCAATTTAAGTTTCCATGGCAGCCTTCCATGCAGAACCTTATTAAAGGCTTTACAAAAGTCCATAAGTAAGACAATAAGACCCATTTGGCCCATCAGGTTTGCTCTGCCATTTCATCATGGCTGATCCATTTTCCCTCTCAGATCCAATCTCCTACCCTCTCGCCGTATCCCTTCATGCCCTGACTAATCAAGAATCTATCATCCTCTGCCTTAAATATACCCAATGACACAGCCACCTGTGGCAAGGGATATCAGACTGCTGGAAAATGATGCTGAAAAGGTAGTAATGAGGGACAATGGGTAGTAATGGGTTTCTCCTTCTCAAACTGCAGGGTGAATTCTATCAGATTATGATCACTGGCCCCTAAGGATTCCTTTCCCTTAAGCTATATTGGCTGGGGTCAAATGTCTTGCAAACACATTGCCCAGAAGAAGGTAATGGCAAATCACATCTGCAAAAAATTTGCCAAGGACAATCAAGGCTCACCCACATCATAAGACCCGGCACATAATGAATGAATGACCATAGTCCTCTAATCTAGATCCTCTATAGAACTCAATTTTTCTTACTCTAATACCTTTTGTTTTAATCAATAGGCAGAGCTAACTATTTCTTGGGATCTTGCAACCGCTCCATTTAAGGAGGAATTTGCAGCCATCAGCATCAACATCAGCAAGTAAGGAAGGAATCAAACAATATTTGACTGAGCTTTAATAATCTGTTAAAGTATCTCAAACATCTTACTATTTAGCACCACGGCAACTCTGAATCAGGTTTAGGGAACAAGAGTCCAGGTACACCTGACATTTACTTTACTTTAACCTTAGTGAGTGTGTGAGGTATCTGCACTTCAGTAAGGCAAATCTTATTCATACCTGCTCCTAGCGCAGTTCAGTTACTATTTCATACCAGGTCAAGAGTCACATCACCAATAACTATTAAAGTGACGATGGCTATTAAGTCAGGAATCAAAAGGTTGAGCATGGTGCAACTAGTGTATTTCGACTCAAGAAGTATTGTAGGAAAAGTTGATATGGTCAGGGCATGGATCTACACCTGGAAGTATGACATTGCAGCCATTAGTGAGTCCTGGTTGTAGGAGGGGCAGGACTGGCAGCTCAATATTCTGGAGTTCCATTGTTTTAGACATGATGGAGCAGGAAGAAAGATTGTGTTACTAGTCAGGGAAAACGTCACGTCAGTGCTTCGATGGGATAGACTGGAGAACTTGACGTGAGTCGTTATGGATAGAACTGAGAAATACGAAAGGTATGACCACGAAAGGTATGTTAGAGACCACCCAACGGTCCCATGGATTTAGAGGAAACAAATTTGTAAGGAGATTCCAGACTGTTTTAAGAAACAGAAGGTTGTTATAGAAGGTGATTTTAGCTTTCCACATATTGACTGGGAATCCCTTACTGTAAAAGGACTAGATGGGATAGAGTTTGTCAAATGTGGTCAGGAAAGTTTTCCTTCATCAGTACAAAGGAGTCCCAATGAGACAGTGTGTGTAAATGGATCTGCTACTAAGGAATGAAACAGGGTAGGTGACAGAAGTTCGTATAGGGGAGCACTTTGCATCCAGTGATCACAATGCCATTAGTTTCAAAGTAAATATGGAAAAGGATGGGTCTGGTTCACAGGTTGAGGTGCTAATTTGGAGAGAGACCAATTTTAATGTTATCAGAAATTTTCTGGCAAGTATGCATTGGGACAATCTGTTTTCTGGCAAAGGTGTACTTGGTAAGTGAGAGGCCTTCAAAAATGAAATTTTGAGATTACAAGGATTGTATGTACTTGTCAGAATAAAAGGTAAAAATAACAAGTGTAGGGAACCTTGAATTTCAAGAGATATTGAGGCCCTGGTTAAGAGGAAAAAGGTGTACAGCAGATATTGTCAAGTAGAAATATATGAGGTGCTTATGGAGTATAAGAAATGCAAGAGAACATGTAAGAAAGAAATGAGGAAGGCTAAAAGAGGGCATGAAGTGGCTCTAGTAGACAAGGTGAAGGAGAATCCTAAGGGATTCTACAGGTATGTTAAGAGCCAAAGGATTGCAAGGGACAAAACCGGTCCTTTGGAAAGTCAGAATGGTAATTCATATGTGGAGCTAAAAGAGATGGGGGAGATCTTAAATGTGTTCTGTTGAAGGGTCTTGGCTTGAAACATTGACTGAAGTTTTTTTCCATAGATGCTGCCTGGCCCACTGAGTTCCTTCTGCATTTTGTCTGTGTTTCTGAGATCTTAAATGAATTAAGTGAATCTTAAGTAAATTCTTAAATGAATTAAATGAATCTTAAATGAATTCTTTACATGCGAATTTACTCAGAAGATGGACACAAAGTCTATAGAAGTGAGGCAAAATGGCATCAAATTCATGGACCCTGTACAGGTTGCAGAGGAGGAGGTGTTTGCTACCCTGAGGCAAATCATGGTGGATAAATCCACAGGGCTTGACAAGGTGTTCCCTTAGTTCCCCAGGAAACAAGTGCAGAAATTGCCAGGGCCTTAGCAGAGATATTTAAAACATCCTTAGTGACAGGAGAGGTACCAGAGGATTGGAGAGTAACCATTATCGTCCACTGTTTAAGAAAGGCTCTAAACATAAACCAATAAATTATAGGCTGGTGAGTCTGACATTTGTTGTGGGAAAGTTATTGGAAGGTATTCTAAGTAACTGGATATATAAGTATTTGGATAGACATGGACTGATTAAGGATAGTCAGCATGGCTTCATACATGGTAGGTCATGTCTAACCAAACTCAGAGTTCTTGAGGAAGTTACCAGGTAAGTGAATGAAGGCAAAGCATGGATGCTGTCTGCTTTAGTAAGGCATTTGATAAGGTCCCACATGGGAGGCTGTGGACTTTAGTAAGGCATTTGACAAGGTCCCGCATGGGAGGCTGGTCAAGAAGGTTCAGTTGTTTGGCATTCAGGATGAGGTAGTAATTTGGATTTGACATTGGCTTTGTGCAAGGAGTCAGTGAGTGGTAGTAGAGGGTTTCCTTTCTGACTCGAGGCCTGTGACTGGTGGTGTGTCACGGGAAGCAGTGCTAGGTCCTTTGTTGTTTGTTATCTATATCAATGATCTGGATGATTATGTGTTTAATTGGATCAGCAAATTTGTGGATGACGCCAAGATTGGAGGTGTAGTGGACAGAAGGGAAGGCGATGATGGCTCACAGAGAAGTATGCATCAGCTGGAAAAATGGGCTGAAATTTGCAGATGAAATTTAATGCAGACAAGTGTGAGGTTTTGCACTTAGGAAGGACCAACCAGGGTAGGTCGTATACAGTGAATGGTAGGGCACTGAGGAGTGTGGTAGAACAAAGGGATCTAGGAATACAGATCCAGAATTCATTGAAAGTGGTGTCACAGGTAGATAGGGTTATAAAGAAAGCTTTTGGCACATTGCACTTCATACTAGATCTAGTACTAGGTAATGAACTGGGTCAGGTCACAGATCTCTCAGTGGGTGAGCATCTGGGGGACAGTGACCACCGCTCCCTGGCCTTTAGCATTATCATGGAAAAGGATAGAATCAGAGAGGACAGGAAAATTTTTAATTGGGGAAAGACAAATTAGGAGGCTATAAGGCTAGAACTTGCGGGTGTGAATTGGGATGATGTTTTTGCAGGGAAATGTACTATGGATATGTGGTCGATATTTAGAGATCTCTTGCGGGATGTAAGGGATAAATTTGTCCCGGTGAGGAAGATAAAGAATGGTAGGGTGAAGGAACCATGGGTGACAAGTGAGGTGGAAAATCTAGTCAGGAGGAAGAAGGCAGCATACATGAGGTTTAGGAAGCAAGGATCGGATGGGTCTATTGAGGAATATAGGGAAACAAGAAAGGAGCTTAAGAAGGGCCTGAGAAGAGCAAGAAGGGGGCATGAGAAGGCCTTGGCGAGTAGGGTAAAGGAAAACTCCAAGGCATTCTTGAATTATGTGAAGAAAAAAAGGATGACAGGAGTGAAGGTAGGACCGATTAGAGATAAAGGTGGGAAGATGTGCCTGGAGGCTGTGGAAGTGAGTGAGGTCCTCAATGAATACTTCTCTTCGGTATTCACCAATGAGAGGGAACTTGATGATGGTGAGGACAATATGAGTGAGGTTGATGTTTTGGAGCATGTTGATATTAAGGGAGAGGAGGTGTTGGAGTTGATAAAATTCATTAAGACAGTTAAGTCCCCGGGACCTGACGGAATATTCCCCACGCTGCTCCACGAGGCGAGAGAAGAGATTGCTGAGCCTCTGGCCAGGATATTTATGTCCTCGTTGTCCACGGGAATGGTAACAGAGGATTGGAGGGAGGCGAATGTTGTCTGCTTGTTCAAAAAAGGTAGTAGGGATAGTCCGGGTAATTATAGACCAGTGAGCCTTACGTCTGTGGTGGGAAAGCTGTTGGAAAAGATTCTTAGAGATAGGATCTATAGACATTTAGAGAATCATGGTCTGATCAGGGATAGTCAGCATGGCTTTGTGAAGGGCAGATCGTGTCTAACAAGCCTGATAGAGTTCTTTGAGAAGGTGACCAGGCATGTAGATGAGGGTAGTGCAGTGGATGTGATCTATATGGATTTTAGTAAGGCATTTGACAAGGTTCCACACGGTAGGCTTATTCAGAAAGTTAGAAGGCATGGGATCCAGGGAAGTTTGGCCAGGTGGATTCAGAATTGGCTTGCCTGCAGAAGGCAGAGGGTGGTGGTGGAGGGAGTACATTCAGATTGGAGGATTGTGACTAGTGGTGTCCCACAAGGATCTGTTCTGGGACCTCCACTTTTCGTGATTTTTATTAACGACCTGGATGTGGGGGTAGAAGGGTGGGTTGGCAAGTTTGCAGATGACACAAAGGTTGGTGGTGTTGTAGATAGTGTAGAGGATTGTCAAAGATTGCAGAGAGACATCGATAGGATGCAGAAGTGGGCTGAGAAGTGGCAGATGGAGTTCAACCCGGAGAAGTGTGAGGTGGTACACTTTGGAAGGACAAACTCCAAGGCAGAGTACAAAGTAAATGGCAGGATACTTGGTAGTGTGGAGGAGCAGGGGGATCTCGGGGTACATGTCCACAGATCCCTGAAAGTTGCCTCACAGGTGGATAGGGTAGTTAAGAAAGCTTATGGGGTGTTAGCTTTCATAAGTCGAAGGATAGAGTTTAAGAGTCGTGATGTAGTGATGGAGCTCCATAAAACTCTGGTTAGGCCACACTTGGAGTATTGTGTCCAGTTCTGGTCACCTCACTATAGGAAGGATGTGGAAGCATTGGAAAGGGTACAGAGGAGATTTACCAGGATGCTGCCTGGTTTAGAAAGTATGCATAATGATCAGAGATTAAGGGAGCTAGGGCTTTACTCTTTGGAGAGAAGGAGGATGAGAGGAGACATGATAGAGGTGTACAAGATAATAAGAGGAATAGATAGAGTGGATAGCCAGCGCCTCTTCCCCAGGGCACCACTGCTCAATACAAGAGGACATGGCTTTAAGGTAAGGGGTGAGAAGTTCAAGGGGGATATTAGAGGAAGGTTTTTTACTCAGAGAGTGGTTGGTGCGTGGAATGCACTGCCTGAGTCAGTGGTGGAGACAGATACACTAGTGAAGTTTAAGAGACTACTAGACAGGTATATGGAGGAATCTAAGGTGGGGGCTTATATGGGAGGCAGGGTTTGAGGGTCGGCACAACATTGTGGGCTGAAGGGCCTGTACTGTGCTGTACTATTCTATGTTCTAAATCAATGTGTTGAGTACAGGAGATGGGATGTTATGTTGAAGTGTATAAGACATGGGTGAGGCCTAATTTGGAGTATTGTATGCAGTTTTGTTCACCTACCTACAGGAAATATGTAAACAAGGTTGAAAGAGTACAGAGAAAAATTACACCGATGTTACTGGGTCTGGAGGACCTGAGTTATAAAGAAAGATTAAATGGGTTAGTAATAGGTTAGAAGATTAAAGAAAGATTTGACAAAGGTATATAAAATTTCCAGCTGTATAGAAGGAGTTAATGCAAGTAGGCTTTTTCCACAGAGGTTGAGTGGGAATATACCCAGAGGTCATGGATTAAGGGTGAAAGGTGAGAAGTTTAAAATGAACCTGAGAACAAATGTCTTCACTCAAAGGTTCGTGAGAGTGTGGAATGAGCTGCCAGCACAAGTGGTGCATGTGAGCTTGATTTCAATGTTTAAGAGAAGTTTGGATAGGTACATGGATAGTAAGGGTATGGAGGGCTATGGTCAAGGTGCAGGGTGATGGGGGTGGGCAGTCTAAAAGGTTTTGGCATAGACTAGGTGGTCTGAATGTACCGTTTCTGCACTGTTCTTCTCTATGACTCTCTATGTACTGATCCCTTCTAGATGTGAGTTGCAAATATTAGTAATGTTTCAGTCTGATTTCTGATATTGTGCAAAGGAGGTTACCAACTTTTTCATTTCAAAGAGACCTGCCACTGTTTTTCTCTTTTGTATACAAAGATAAGGAAAGTATGCTTTAATTAAAATGTGTGGTGGTGAGGCAGATCTGGAATTTCATCTATAGTATTGATTTCCTTATTTGAAAACTAATCATCATATAATCAGAGAAATGACCTGCACAGAAACATATGCTTACAGCCCAGCTCATCCATGCTGATTGGAATTCCTATCTGCAATTATCCATTTAAACATATTAGACCCATTTTCTCTCTGCTCCTGTCCTATTCAAGTATCTGTCCAAATCGCATTTAAATGTTATGGTATCTGCCTCCACTACCTCTTCTGACAGTTCATTCCAAATATTCACTACCCTGTGAAATAAACTTTCCCTTTAGATCTCCTTCAAAAATTTCCCCTCTATCTACAACTCTGTCTCTCAAGTCCTAACAACACCCTTGTAAATCTTTTCTATAGTCTTTCCAATTTAATAACATAATTCCTATAGCAGGGCAACCAAAACTGAGCACAATACTCTGACTATGGCCTCAGCAGCATGCTGTATAATTGCACCATGACCTCCCTTGTTTGCCTCAATCTCCTCAGGATGTGGAGATGCTGCTGTGTTCTCTTAAATAAAGAGGCTGGATGAGGGACCTGGTGACATCGTCCATTATGTGCATTCCCAGAAACTCTCTGCATGGAGGTGTTGTTTATGTGCAGTGAGGATTGGTCATCCTAAAGTCCACAATCATCTCTTTAGTTTTGTCCATGTTACTTACACCAACTGCCTCATCCTCTGACCCATCACTCTGGGTCAGATTCCCTTGCCAACCTAGTTTAAATCGTTGCCAAGAGCTCTGACATTTATCTCTCTGAAGTTTGGGTTTAGGTTTCTTTTGTGGAGGCCATACCTTCCACAGAAGAAATGTCAATGATTCACAAATCTGAAACCCTGACCCCTGCACCAACTCTTCTCTCACACATTCACCTATCAACTTTTCCTATTCTTATCCTCACTGGTGAATGGCACAGGCAGCAATTCAGAGATTACTTTCTTTAAGGTCCTGCTTTTTAGTTTCCTTACTCCCTAATTCACTCTTGAATATAGAAGGACCTCTTCCCTTTTCCTATCTATGCCATTGGTACCTGTGTCGAGAGACCCAAGGAAAGCATTGAGACACAGTACAAAACTGAATGAGAACTGAGCTCTAAACAAGTTGTTAGACGATACCCAAGTTGAGTTTATGATTGAGCACTGAGGCTTCATTCAGGTGCTCCTTAAATAATGAACTCTTGGCACCAAAACATGATTGCCAATTAGCAGGATGATCCTGAACCCTTAGAGGGGCTGTGCCAGCTATCCATACTCCAGAGAGTTAGAGCGCCTAAACCACAGGAGCTGGCATGGTTGGGAGCATCTCATAACAGGACTCCTCCTCTATGGCCAACTCCTGACAGCCCTGGCTGCTCAGCAAGACAGTGATGGTAGTCATGGATGAGAACCAGATCCAAGATGTCTTTATCAGGCACCCAGTAGCCTTCCTCGTTCGAATCCTTCCTAGTCCACAAGGTATTGCTAAACATCCCAAAGAGTTCGTGAGTCCAAAATCTTTCTTACTGTGAAGACATGTTCCCCATTGATAAGCTTCGGTGGTGGCATGGTTGATAGTGGTGGCACCAAGGGACTGGTGCTGACAGGCTTTAATTTAGAGATGAGGGAAATGGGATTGATTTTCAGGGTTTTGGGGGGCATCAAGGTGTAAGCCACCAGGTTTACTTTTTTGAGGACTTTGAAGAGTCCAATGAAGTTGGGCACCAACTTTCTAGATTCCATCCAAAGAGTCAAATGCTGAGTGGGCAGCCAAACCTGTTGCCAGGCTGCAAAGTGGGTCACTGTCTTTGGCCATAGGAACCCCAACCTTGGCCTCCTGTTCAGGGAAGATAGGCAGAGGATAGCCAAACTCGAATGGTGATATGCTATAAGGCCAAACACTGTGGTTGACCTCTGTCCACATCAAATGGTCGCACCATTCGTCATGCCAGGCATCTTAGGGTACATTCTAAATCTTGGTTGACCAGCTCCATCTGGCGATTGGACTATGGGTGAAACCCAAAGGAAAGACTCACTTATGGAACGCCCTCCAGAAACATGGTGCAAATTGAGGACCACAATCCGTGACAATGCTTGGATCCTAACACCTGGTTCAGGTCAATTTCAAATATCTCTGCCACAGATGGTATATCGTCCAAGGCAAGGAACTTGCAGGCTTTCAAAATCCGATTGACAATTACCATGATGGCAGTCTCCCCCTTGGATGGTGGAAGACCCATGATAAAATCCATGGAGATGTGCGCCCATGGTCTTTCCGGAGCAGGCGGAGGGTGGAGGAGCCCTTGAGGTTTTGTATGGTGCTTCTTGTTCTGGGTGCACACATTACATGCCTGCACATATTGCTGAACATCTTTCACCAATCTGGGCCACTAATATCTTCTCTTGATGAAATTGAGGATCCTGGCAATCCCTGGGTGAGCAGTCATTCTTGATGAATGTCCCCATTGGAGTACCACCTGAGATTGGATGGAACTTGGGATGAAAGCTGACCTGCAGGATCGTTTTTAGTAATCTCTCCTTGTGCTTGGGCCTTTGCAAACAAGAGCACCAATTCCCTAATGAATTGGTGCTACCACGTTGGCTTGGGGCAAAATAGTGGTAGGATGCTCCTCTCATTCGGGTTCATCAAACTGATGGGACAAGGTACCTGGTTTTTGGTTCTTTGACCCCGGTTGATAGGTCAGGACAAAATTAAAGTGGTCAAAGAAAAGAGACCACCTCGTAAGAACATAAAAACATAAAAAATAGGAGCAGGAGTAGGCCATCTGGCCCATCGAGCCTGCCCCGCCACTCAATAAGTTCATGGCTAATCTGTCTGTAAACTCAGCTCCATTTACCTGCCTTTTCCCCATAATCCTTAATTCCCCTACTATGTAAAAACCTATCTAACTGTATCTTAAATATATTTAGTGAAGAAGCCTCAACTGCTTCCCTGGGCAGAGAATTCCACAGATTCACCACTCTCTGGAGAAAAACAGTTTCTCCTCATCTCCATCCTAAATCTTCTCCCCTGAATCTTGAGGCAGTGTCCCTTTCAAAATGTTGTATGTTTCTATAAGATCCCCTCTAATTTTTCTGAATTCCAGAGAGTATAGTCCCAGGCGACTCAATCTCTCCTCACAGGTTAACCCCTTCATCTCTGGAATCAACCTGGCAAATCTCCTCTGCACTGCCTCCAAAGCCAGTATATCCTTCCTCAAGTATGGAGACCAGAACTGCACACATTACTCCAGATGCGGCCTCACCAGTACCCTGTGTAGTTGCAGCATGACCTCCCTGCTCTTGAATTCAATCCCTTCATGCAATGAAGGCCAACATTCCGTTTGCCTTCTTAATAACCTGTTGTACCTGCAAGCCAACTTTTTGCGAATCACGCACAAGCACTCCCAAGTCCCTCTGCACAACAGCATGCTGCAATCTTTCACCGTTTAAATAATAATCTGCTCTTCTATTATTCCTTCCAAAGTGGATGATCTCGCATTTACCAACATTGTATTCCATCTGCCAGACCTTGGCCCACTCACTTAACCTATCTATATTCCTCTGCAGTCTCTCCACATCCTCTGCACAATTTGCTTTCCCACTCAGTTTAGTGTCATCAGCAAATTTTGCCATTCTACACTCAGTCCCCGCTTCCAAATCATCAATGTAAATGGTAAACATGAGGAATTCTGCAGATGCTGAAAATTCAAGCAACACACATCAAAGTTGCTGGTGAACGCAGCAGGCCAGGCAGCATCTCTAGGAAGAGGTACAGTCGACGTTTCGGGCCGAGACCCTTTGTCAGGACTAACTGAAGGAAGAGCTAGTAAGAGATTTGAAAGTGGGAGGGGGAGGGAGAGATCCAAAGTGATAGGAAAAGACAGGAGGGGGAGGGATGGAGCCAAGAGCTGGACAGCTGATTTGCCAAAAGGGATATGAGAGGATCATGGGACAGGAGGTCCGGGGAGAAGGAAAAGGGGGAGGGGGGGAAACCCAGAGGATGGGCAAGGGGTATAGTCAGAGGGGCAGAGGGAGAAAAAGGAGAGAGAGAGAAAGAATGTGTGTATATATATAAATAATGGATGAGGTGCGAGGGGGAGGTGGGGCATTAGCGGAAGTTAGAGAATACGAGGGGGAGGTTTCTAACTTCCGCTAATGCCTCACCTCCCCCTCGCACCCCATCCGTTATTTATATATATGCACATATTCTTTCTCTCTCTCTCCTTTTTCTCCCTCTGTCCCTCTGACTATATCCCTTGTCCATTCTCTGAGTTTTCCCCCCCTCCCCCTTTTCCTTCTCCCTGGGCCTCCTGTCCCATGATCCTCTCCTATCCCTTTTGCCTATCACCTGTCCAGCTCTTGGCTCCATCCCTCCCCCTCCTGTCTTCTCCCATCATTTTGGATCTCCCTGTCTCCCTCCCACTTTCAAATCTCTTACTAGCTCTTCCTTCAGTTAGTCCTGACAAAGGGTCTCGGCCCGAAACGTCGACTGTACCTCTTCCTAGAGATGCTGTCTGGCCTGCTGCGTTCACCAGCAACTTTAATGTAAATGGTAAACAGCCTCGGGCCCAGCACCAACCCCTGTGGCACCCCACTCATCACTGATTGCCAACCAGAGAAACACCCATTTATACCAACTCTGACTTCTATTGGTTAACCAATCCACTATCTATGCCAATACACTTCCTCCGACTCCATGCATCCATATCTTATTTCTAAGTCTTTTGTGAGGCACCTTATTGAAAGCCTTCTGGAAATCCAAGTATACGACATCCACCTGTTCCCCTCTATCCACTGCACTCATTATGTCCTCAAAGAACTCCAGTAAGTCTGTCAAACAGGGCCTGCCCTTTCTGAATCCATGCTGCGTCTGTCTAATGAAACCACTCCTTTCTAAATGTTTCGCTATCTCTTCCTTAAGGACAGCTTCAAGTATTTTCCCGACTACAGATGTTAAGCTAACAGGCCTATAGTTGCCTGTCTTTTGCCTACATCCTTTTTAAAAAAGTGGCATGACATTTGCTGTCTTCCAGTCCGCTGGGACCTGCCCAGAGTCTGGAGTGTTTTGGTAAATGATTACCAACGTGTCTACTATAACCTCCGCCAATTCCCTCAGCACCCTGGGATGCATCCCATCAGGACCAGGGGACTTAACTACCTTCAGGCCCTCTAGTTTGCTCATCACTATCTCTTTAGTGACAGTGATTTTATTGAGGTCCTCACCTCCCATTTCATCCATAACATCATCCTTTGGCATGTAGGATGTGTCCTCCACCATGAAGACCGACACAAAATCGTCATTCAATGCCTCAGCCATTTCCTTATCACCCAATATCAATTTCCCCTCCTCATCTTCCAAGGGACCTACATTGACTTTAGCCACCCTCTTCCGCTTTATATATTTATAAAAACTTTTGCTCTCTGTTTTTATATTTTGTGCTAATTTACTTTCATACTCTATCTTCCCTTTCCTTATTTCTTACTTAGTTGTTCTTTCTTGCTTTTTAAAGTTTTCCCAGTCCTCCAGTTTCCCACTACTCTTTGCGACTTTGTACACGAGCTTTCAATTTGATAGTATCTTTTATTTCCTTAGTTATCCAAGGCTGGCTCTCCCCACACTTACTGTCCTTACTTTTGACTGGAATATACTTTTGTTGAGCACTGTGAACAATTTCTTTGAAAGTATTCCACTGTTCCTCAACTGTCCTACCAAATAGCCTGTGCTCCCAATCCACATTAGCCAACTCCTCTCTCATCCTGTTGTAGTCTGCCTGTAATTCAGTCTCTTGGCCTCCTGAATATAAGCCAGGTTCTTGTGGTCTACCCAGGTGATGAAAGGGTTCTCGGCTTCCTCAAGCCAGTGAAGCCATTCTTCCAAAACCAACTTAACCACAAATAGCTTCCAATTCCCAATGTCATAGTTTCTTTCTGCTGGGGATAGCTGCCTGGAGAAGAATGCACATGGTGCAGTTTACTGTCCAAAGCTGACCACTGAGACCACACTGCACCCACTCTAATGCCTTAGACATCCGCCTCCATAATGAAGAGAAGGTCTGGATTAGGTGAAACCAAGATGGAAGCTGACGTGAACCATTGTTTGAGCTCTACAAAAGCTGCCTCTGCTTCGATTGTCCAGACAAAACAGCCTGTGGATTCTTGGTCAGAGCTGCCACTGAGCTGAAGTTTCTGATGAACTACTTTAAAAGTTGGCATATCCCAGGAATCGTTGGACCTGTTTCACATTGAATGGTGGTGGTCAATCTCCAATTGCCTGGGTCTTAATGGGCTCTATCTGCTGTTTATTAGAAATGATAAAACCTAAAAATGAAATGCTGGTCATTCAGACTTCTCTAGCTTGCATAAAGTCCATCATTTGGTCATCAAAGATCTCAGGTCTCCGGGCACACAGCCGTAGATATTCCGACTCTCCCGACGACACACGGGTCTCCTGCCATGACACCGATCCTTGATCTGTCCGTCTCCAGAGCCCCAAGATCCTAGGCTTCCAAATCCGAGCCACACTCTTAGGCCGAGCACAACAATGGCCGGTTATGAAACCCCAAGAGCAGGTCCCATTCCTGTAAAGAACCAAAGTCAGCATGTAACTCCAGGTCAGGGTCTTCAAAAAGAACCCTGAAAAGAAAAAATAAAGATATTGAAGATGGAAATAGAGCTGTTTCCAAAGGTGCAAGCAAAGGAGTCGCGTTTAGCGCCATCGGTACTCCACTCCACCCCTTCATCATGTCATTTCTGAAGGCCTGAAATACTGCTGGAGCACTCACAAGACCGAAGGCCATAACCAGGTACTCATAGTGCCGCACTGGTGTATTGAATGCGGTTTTCCACTCAACACCCTCCTTTATGCGGACTAGACTGTATGCACTCCACAGATCTAGCTTCGTGAATGCTTTTACCCCTTGGAGAATCTTAAAAGCCTATTCATGAGTGGAAGGGAGTAACGATTCTTTGTCATTATGCAGTTTAACCCTCTATCATCAATGCATGGCTGCAGGCTCCCAGTTTTTCTTTACAAAGAAGAACCCTGTGCTGGCTGGTGAGATGGAGGGCTGAATGAAACCCATGGTAAGAGCCTCCTTTATATATTCTTCCATTGTGCTTCTCTCTGGGCCTGAGAGCACTTATAGTCGACCCCGTGGAGGGTAGGTACTAGGCAGTAGGTCTATTGCACTATAGACCTCAGGTATGGTAGAAGCGCAAAGGCCTTTTTTCCTGCTGAAGATCTCTTCCAAGTCCTTCTAATCGGAAGGAACTTCAACCGGTCTGGGTGTTGCAAATTCCTCAGAACATCCCTTCAAGGACGACTCTAGAGGCTGCTGAGGTGGCAGGGGTGATTCAGCAGAGTCTCCTCCTTAGGTTTACTAGACTCCTTCGTTGAACCAGTGGCCGAATCAGTGCCCCAATCCTTCTCGGTATCCTCAGGCAATAGCGATGAGGTGTTACAGACAGTCCTTGTGCCCCGGAAACAGGCTCCAAGGGTGTGTGTTTAAGAGCCTTTCCTTTCGTCGGGACCTGGCAGCTGGATCCCTTAAGCTTAGCTGCAAGGGTTCCCGACTGCTTGGGCACCTCCTTGGTTTTTACCCGAACCAGAGGTTCCCCTCTCTAATTCCAGTGCACCCCTGATTAGACAGAGTCGGGATTGGTACAGTCCCTTTGGCCAGAAAGACATGTTTGTCTTTGAGGGTAGGATTAAGTTTGCAGAAGGCTTCAGATTACCTCACAGTGGAGTCTGCCCCTTGTTAGTCATTGGTCTCAGGAGAGTCTTGGAGTCGATCCCCAAGCTGCACACCTACCCGCTTACAATAACTGGACCAATCAATGATTCTCCCTTCCTACCAGTTCCTGGAAGGATTATGCTGGGACAGCCAACGGTGCTGGAGGATCAGGGGCATGAGTGGTGAGTTAGTGATGTAGAAACTAATGTCATCCACATCATCCTCAATCCTCATTTGCAAGACCAATATCTGTTGCTGCATCTGCCCAGAACCTAGCCGTCCAAGACAGCTGCAGGCATGGACTGACCCAACTCTTGCAGTGGTACATTGAGTCGACAGGCGGTTCCCAAGACCGGGAGATTATCAGCTGCCCCAGAGTCCACATTCACCTCTTGTTGATTCTTACCCCAGGAGATCTCAGTCTTCAGCATGACACCCTAATCTATAGGACTGGGAGTGGTGGCTGCTACCATCACAGTCCTCTCAGCACAGGACATTCTTTGCAGTTCTCCTGATGGCTGCAACCATTAGGCCCCCATAGGTGATTTGTCTCCCCATGGCAATAGCAGCAGCCTTGACCTTGATCGGTGTAGAGTCTAGTGCAGCCGATTTCCATGGGCTCGCCCAGATCTTGAGCAGGAGATAGGTTGGTCATGGTTCCAGGTTGGGGAGTGAAACTGCGAAGTGTTGAGGCTGGGCTTGGGCTAGCCCTCTTCCATCTCTTGATGTAATCCCACTTTCACTCTGCCAGATGATTATTGAGATGAATGCACTGGTCAATCCATACCTCTAAGGCCCCTGCTGGTTCTCCCAAGATAAGGGCATCCTTCGGTTTTTCCTCAGAGTCTGTGGCAGTATAGAATGGCCAAGGCCTCCCTATTCCAGGCACTCTTTTGGGCCAAGGTGCGAAACTCAATAGCGTAGTCAGCCGCTGACCATCTGCTGTGTTGTATCTTCATCATACGGTCCAAGGCCCGGCTTGCTCCAATGGGGTGATAGAACACCTTCCTCATGGCGGCAATGAATTCCTCCAGATCTGAGCAAATCTCCAACCTTCTTTCCCAATGCGTGGTGGCTGTGGCTAGGGCTCTCCCAGTCAGAAGAGAGATAATAAAGGCCACCTTTCTGTGCTCCGAAAGGAACTGGGACAGCTAGAGTTCAAATCCTAATGAGCATTAAGTGAGGAAGCTGCGGCAGGAACCTGGGTCACCATTGAATCTCTCCAGGGTTGGAAGATATGCTAACTCTACAGAGTGACCAACTGACTCACCTGAGCGACTCTGACTTCCTCTTTGCAAAAATCGACAGATGGCGACCTCTGTCTAGAAATCTTCTCGCTGTGGCAGCCACAGCAGACGAAACACTTTGATGTCTTGCTGAGTCCATGTTGGCCCAATCATATTGTGATGAGACACCTTGACAAGGATGGTTGGAACCCAAATGCTGGAGCATCCGAGGCAAGGATCAAGACGCAGTATGAAACTGGAATGAGAATTGAGCTTGAAACAAAATGCTGGACAATAGCTACATTAAGCTTACAACTGGGCACAGGGGCTCTGTTCAGGCATTCCTTAAATACTGAATTCTAAGTGGCAAAACATGATTGCCAATTAGCGGGACAATCCTGAACCCTTAAAGGGGTGCACCAGCTTTCCATACTCTGGAGAGTAAGAGTGTCTAAACCCCAGTAGCTGATGCGGTTGGATGTTTCTCATAGCAGCTACCGATGTGTACCACAATTTCTAGCTGCTCAGCCCTCGAGTACTGTGGGTTCAATCCAATATATCCTCGACCTTGGTATCTGAGAGCTAAAATACCATCTGCAAGTTTCATTCTCATTCATACAATATCCTGTCTGTTCTTCTAACCAATTAATCCCCTTATCACTATCTCTCTCCTCTTCTGTTCCCTTCCCTTCTGAGCCACAAAACTAGACTCAGTGCCAGAGATCTGGCTACTGTGGCTTTCCCTCTCCTCCAACAGTATAACGTTATTGAGGATAATGATCACAGGGATACACCACACTGATTGATTATTCCCTTTCCATCTCCTGACAGCCACCCAGCTACTTGCAACTTGCAAGTTGGGTATGACTTCTTCTGTAATTGTCTATCAATTCCTCAACCTTCCTAATGATGTGTAATTTATCCAGCTCCAGATGCACTAACATAGTCCATTAAAACCTACTAAACCAGCCTCTTCTGCCTGCACATGTCCATATTCCTCCATTCTATTGATATTCCTATCTAAGAGCCTCTTAAATGCTTCCACCACCCTTGGCAGTGCACACCAGAAACCCGCTACTCTCTCTATATAAAAAAATCTCCTCACATCTTCTCTAAATTTGCACCCCTCTAATTTTAAACAGATGCTCTTTAGTACTAAGTATTTTCAATCCGTGAAAACGCTAGCTGCTGTTTATTCTGTCTATGCCTCTCAGCTTCTGTTGCACCAGAGAAAATAACCAGAGTTTGTCCAACCGCTCCTGAGAGCACATGCCCCCTAACAAAAAACTTTTATTTTCACACCACTATTTGAACATTGTCTTCAGCTTTCTAACCTAGTTATTATCAAAACATTTATATATGTATAACAATTTCCTCAGTGAATCAGCATCCTTTTGCTTCCTATAGATTATTTGACTGTTTTACTAGTCTGTGTTCTTCTACATAATAGTAAATTGGCAATAACTTCCAGAGAACTGTTTCCTCTTCATCTAGAGCATAGAAGGTAGAAAATCTACAGCAGAATACAGGCCCTTCGACCCACAATGCTGTGCTGAACATGTACTTACTTTAGAAATCATCTAGGCTTTCTAAACTCCATGTATCCATCCAGGAGTCTCTTAAAAGACCCTATCGTATCTGCCTCCACCACTGTCGCCGACAGCCCACGCACTCACCACTCTCTACGTTAAAAAACTTACCCCTGACATCTCCTCTGTACTTAATTAAAACTGTGCCCTCTCGTGTTAGCCATTTCAGCCCTGATGCTTTCCTTCTGTCCAAACCTACGCATTTTGTTTCCGCATTCCACATGCTCTAAACTTTTCAATGATTTTAAGTTCCCTGGCCCCCACTGCTTTATTTTCACCATGGATGTCCAGTCTCTGTATACTTCCATCCCCCATCAGGAGGGTCTCAAAGCTCTCCACTTCTTTTTGGATTCCAGATCCAATCAGTTCCCCTCTACCACCACTCTGCTCCGTCTAGCGGAATTAGTCCTTACTCTTAATAATTTCTCCTTTGGCTCCTCCCACTTCCTCCAAACTAAAGGTGTAGCTATGGGCACCCGTATGGGTCCTAGCTATGCCTGCCTTTTTGTTGGCTTTGTGGAACAATCTATGTTCCGTGCCTATTCTGGTATCTGTCCCCCACTTTTCCTTCGCTACATCGACGACTGCATTGGTGCTGCTTCCTGCACGCATGCTGAGCTTGTTGATTTTATTAACTTTGCCTCCAACTTTCACCCTGCCCTCAAGTTTACCTGGTCCATTTCTGACACCTCCCTCCCCTTTCTAGATCTTTCTGTCTCTGTCTCAGGAGACAGCTTATCCACTGATGTCTACTATAAGCCTACTGACTCTCTTGCAAAAATGCCATCCCCTTCTCGCAATTCCTCCGTCTCCGCCGGATCCGCTCTCAGGATGAGGCTTTTCATTCCAGGACGAGGGAGATGTCCTCCTTTTTTAAAGAAAGGGGCTTCCCTTCCTCCACCATCAACTCTGCTCTCAAACGCATCTCCCCCATTTCACGCACATCTGCACTCACTCCATCCTCCCGCCACCCCACTAGGAATAGGCTTCCTCTGGTCCTCACCTACCACCCCACCAGCCTCCGGGTCCAACATGTTATTTTCCGTAACTTCAGCCACCTCCAACAGGATCCCACCACTAAGCACATCTTTCCCTCCCCCCCCCTCTGCTTTCCACAGGGATCGCTCCCTACGCGACTCCCTTGTCCACTCGTCCCCCCCATCCCTCCCCACTGATCTCCCTCCTGGCACTTATCCTTGTAAGCGGAACAAGTGCTACACATGCCCTTACACTTCCTCCCTTACCACCATTCAGGGCCCCAGACAGTCCTTCCAGGTGAGGCGACACTTCACCTGTGAGTCGGCTGGGGTGATATACTGCGTCCAGTGCTCCCGATGTGGCCTTTTATATATTGGCGAGACCCGACGCAGACTGGGAGACCGCTTTGCTGAGCATCTACGCTCTGTCCGCCAGAGAAAGCAGGATCTCCCAGTGGCCACACATTTTAATTCCACATCCCATTCCCATTCTGACATGTCTATCCACGGCCTCCTCTACTGTAAAGATGAAGCCACACTCAGGTTGGAGGAACAACACCTTATATTCCGTCTGGGTAGCTTCCAACCTGATGGCATGAACATCGACTTCTCTAACTTCCGCTAATGCCCCACCTCCCCCTCATACCCCATCTGTTACTTATTTTTGTACACACATTCTTTCTCTCACTCTCCTTTTTCTCCCTCTGTCCCTCTCACTATACCCCTTGCCCATCCTCTGGGTCTCCACCCCCCCGTCTTTCTTCCCGGACCTCCTGTCCCATGATCCTCTCATATCCCCTTTTGCCTATCACCTGTCCAGCTCTTGGCTCCATCCCTCCCCCTCCTGTCTTCTCCTATCATTTTGGATCTCCCCCTCCCCCTCCAACTTTCAAATCCCTTACTCACTCTTCCTTCAGTTAGTCCTGACGAAGGATCTCGGCCTGAAACGTCGACTGTACCTCTTCCTAGAGATGCTGCCTGGCCTGCTGCATTCACCAGCAACTTTGATGTATGTTGCTTGAATTTCCAGCATCCGCAGAATTCCTATTGCTTGCATTTTGTTTCCAGCTGCTTTTTTTGCCAGACATGACAACCTTAGGCTTTTTCTTCATAAAATGTCACTCTTAAACAGTTAATGCTCTTTAAATATCAATTTACAGCAAAAATGGAGGTGGAGATCTTGCTCAATGGACCCACAATATTCCCAGGAGGCATGGTTTGAGTGTGTTCCTGAAACCACTGTAAGTGTTATTTCAAGAATTAATTCTCAAAATCATATTTTCAAAAAATATTTTAATTTTGAAATGTAGTTATGTAGGGTAATGTAATTGGTGGAAATGTACAGAATTCACAATCACTGACATTGAGCTGGGATTCACTTTAAGAGGCTAGTCTGACGTGAGGATGTAATTACGTAAAGTTCTGTTGCCATGCTTTGTGTTCAGTGTTTGGAGAACAATAAATGAGTATTATGTTTTTTCTTAAATATAAAACGCCTCACAGCATATTATTTGCGAAAATCTACATTGGTGACCCTGATGCTTTAGGACAATTCCAGAGTTATTGAACATGTCGGCCAACACAGTTGCTTTGAAGCCGCCAGAGTTTTTGGAGCAAAATGCTGTTACTTGGTTTGTATAAGTTGAGGCCAATTCCCCTGGTATACTGTGCTTAAAGACAATACCCCTAATCATGTGCTTTTCTGGTCAGCGAACATAACCAGGGCATTTGATGATACCAAACAAACTCTTTCCAACATGACCCTACTGGGTGCACCTGCAGCCATTATTACTGATGCTTCAGACTATGCTGTGGGTGCTGTGCATGAACAGTTGGAGGCTTGTGGCAGCCGCTCACCTTCTTCAACCGGCAGCTCCATCACCCTGAAAGGAAGTATAGCACGTTTGATCTTGAGCTTTTCGGTTTCTGTCTGGTTATCCAGCACTTTAGTTTTTTTCTAGACGGTTATCATTTCATAGTATTCATTGACTACAAAACCCTCGTGCACATGGTGGCCAAAATACCTGACCCTTGGTCTGCATGGCAGCAACGCCACCTGACCAATATATCACAGTTCACAACTGAAATACAACATTCAGTTTCAAGGGAAAAAATAAAGCCGTGGCTGACTGCCTCTCACAAGCAGCCTTTGAGGCCATTCACAGAGGGGCTCACTATGCCAGCATGGCAGCCGAACAAGCTACTGACCCAGAGGTCCAGGCTTACTGAACAGCAGTCATAGGCCTGTGGTTGGCTGACATTAAGTTTGGGGGAGCTGGGGTTTCTCTCCTGTGCAATGTCTCAACCGATTGCCCTCACCCCATAGTGCCTGCTAATGGAGGCAGACCATTTCTGACACCATACATGACTTTTCACATCCAGTCCAGAAGGCCTCACAGAAACTGCTTGCACTAAAGTTTGTGTAGCGCGGCCTTAGGAAGGATGTCTGTGACTGGACTGCAGCCTGTGTGGAGTGCCAACAGGCAAAAATGAACCATTTTGTTCAGGTTCCATTAGCACCTTTTGAGGTCCCTGAACAATGATTTGACCATGTTAATGTGGACCTTGTTGGTCCTCTTCCCTCCTCCTGCAGTTTCACGCACCTCCTACCAAGGTGGACAGTACAACCAGGTGGCTCGAGGTCATCCTTCCAGCTTTGATGATGGCCACCAACGTGGCCCGGGTGTTCATCAGCACCTTGGTTGCTTGGTTTGGAACGCCTTCTGATATTTCCTCTGACCGTGGCCCCTGATTCATAGAAACATAGAAAATAGGTGCAGGAGTAGGCAATTCGGCCCTTCGAGTCTGCACCGCCATTCAGTATGATCATGGCTGATCATCCAACTCAGAACCCCACCCCAGCCTTCCCTCCATACCCCCTGATCCCTTTAGCCACAAGGGCCATATCTAACTCCCTCTTAAATATAGCCAATAAACTGGCCTCAACTGTTTCCTGTGGCAGAGAATTCCACAGATTCACCACTCTCTGTGTGAAGAAGTTTTTCCTAATCTCGGTCCTAAAAGGCTTCCCCTTTATCCTCAAACTGTGACCCCTCGTTCTGGACTTCCCCAACATCGGGAACAATCTTCCTGCATCTAGCCTGTCCAATCACTTTAGGAGTTTATACATTTCAATAAGATCCCCCCTCAATCTTCTAAATTCCGAGTATAAGCCTAGTTGATCCAGTCTTTCATCATATGAAGGTCTTACCATCCCAGGAATCAATCTGGTGAACCTTCTTTGTATTCCCTCTATGGCAAGGATGTCTTTCCTCAGATTAGGGGACCAAAACAGCACACAATACTCCAGGCGTGGACTCAACAAGGCCTTGTACAACTGCAGTAGTACCTCCCTACTCCTGTACTCGAATCCTCTTGCTATGAATGCCAACATACCATTTGCCTTTTTCACCGTCTGCTGTACCTGCATGCCCACTTTCAATGACTGGTGTATAATAACACCCAGGTCTCGTTGCACCTCTCCTTTTCCTAATCGGCCACCATTCAGATAATAATCTGTTTTCCTATTTTTGCCACCAAAGTGGATAACCTCACATTTATCCACATTAAATTGCATCTGCCATGAATTTGCCCACTCACCTAACCTATCCAAGTCACCCTGCATCCTCTTAGCATCCTCCTCACAGCTAACACTGCAGCTCAGCTTCGTGTCATCCGCAAACTTGGAGATGCTGCATTTAATTCCCTCATCTAAGTCATTAATATATATTGTAAACAACTGGGGTCCCAGCACTGAGTCTTGCGGTACCCCACTAGTCACTGCCTGCCATTCTGAAAAGGTCCCGTTTATTCCCACTCTTTGCTTCTTGTCTGCCAACCAATTCTCTATCCACATCAACACCTTTAACCCCAATACCATGTGCTTTAAGTTTGCATACTAATCTCCTGTGTGGGATCTTTTCAAAAGCCTTTTGAAAATCCAAATATACCACATCCACTGGTTCTCCCCTATCCACTTTACTAGTTACATCCTCAAAAAATTCTATGAGATTCATCAGACATGATCTTCCTTTCAACAAATCCATGCTGACTTTGCCCGATGATTTCACCGCTTTCCAAATGTGCTGTTATCACATCTTTGATAACTGACTCTAGCAGTTTCCCCACTATCGATGTTAGGCTAACCAGTCTATAATTCCCCGGTTTCTCTCTCCCTCCTTTTTTAAAAAGTGGGGTTACATTAGCCACCCTCCAATCCTCAGGAACTAGTCCAGAATCTAAAGAGTTTTGAAAAATTATCACTAATACATCCACTATTTCTTGGGCTACTTCCTTAAGCACTCTGGGATGCAGACCATCTGGCCCTGGGGATTTATCTGCCTTTAATCCCTTCAATTTACCTAACACCACTTCCCTACTAACATGTATTTCCCTTAGTTCCTCCATCTCACTGGACCCTCTATCCCCTACTATTTCCAGAAGATTATTTATGTCCTCCTTAGTGAAGACAGAACCAAAGTAGTTATTCAATTGGTCTGCCATGTCCTTGCTCCCCATAATCAATTCACCTGTTTCTGTCTGTAGGGGACCTACATTTGTCTGAACCAATCTTTTTCTTTTCACATATCTATAAAAACTTTTACAGTCAGTTTTTATGTTCCCTGCCAGTTTTCTCTCATAATCTTTTTTCCCCTTCCTAATTTAGCCCTTTGTCCTCCTCTGCTGGACTCTGAATTTTTCCCAGTCCTCAGGTGAGCCACTTTTTCTGGCTAATTTGTATGCTTCTTCTTTGGAATTGATACTATCCCTAATTTCCCTTGTCAGCCACGGGTGCACTACCTTCCTTGATTTATTCTTTGGCCAAACTGGGATGAACAATTGTTGTAGTTCATCCCAGTTCATATCAGACCCCTGGACTGCGATGGCCCAGCATTAAGCTACATCACGCCATGGCATATCACCCACAGTCCAATGGCCTCTGTGAGCAGTCCTTAAAGGCTGCTCTGAGGGCTTCCCTGATAGATGAATGTTGGCATGATCATCTCCCATAAATCCTGTTGGGGCTCAGAACAGCTCCAGAAGAGGACCTGCAGTCATCCATGGATCTTATTCCTGATGCTATGACAGCCTGGTCAACCTCCCTATAGCATTCCACTCCCTTAGTAAATTAAATTCCTTTGTACCTATTTCTACGTCCCATCATGGTGTACAACACCATTGGGTCCCTGTTGACTTACACTTTACCTCGTTTGTTTAGGTCTGTTATGATGCACATCAATATCAACTTAGGCCCTCTTATGATGGTCCACTTGGCATTTTGGAATGGAGAGAAAAGACCTTTATCATAGATAAGAGGGGCAATCCTGAATGTGTTTTGATACATTGCCTTAAACTGGCCCACCAAGATTTGGAGGATTCCAGTATGATACTCCTGCCATCATGACATGACCATGAGCGTATCAACACACTTCTGGATGAGCCAGAGGCACTTGATGTCCCACAACCCATGGAACATGGGACCCAAGCCAGGTAGCTCATCCGAGCACCAGACAGGCTCACAATGTTGGTCTTAATTAATTCTGGTGGGGCCTGTATAGGGTAATGTAATTGGTGGAAACGTACATCATTCATAACCACTGAAATTGAAATGGGGTTCACTTTATGAGGCTGGTCTGATGTGATGATGTAATTATGTAAAGTTCTGTTACCATGCTTTGTGGTCAGTGTTGTGGTCAGTAATAAATAAGTGTTGAGGTTTTTTCTAAACATAAAATGCCTCGCTATTTTATTTGCAAAAACATACGGTTGTTTCACAAGATCCAATATTGTCATATAGACCAATTTAGTTGCTCCACGCATTCTAGTACTGTCATTTTTGGAATGTATTCACTCACAAGTTCCTATATTATCATTTTTGGAATTTCCAAGTTCCTCTGTTGTCATATTTGGAATGTAAATGCTCCCCAATTTCCTATATTGGCATTTTTAGAATGTAGTTGCTCCATGGTTCCTGCACTGTCGCTTTTGCAATGCGGTTCATGATTGCCATCTATTGCCATAGATTTCACCATTTTTGCAACATGGTTGCTCCACAGATTCCTATATCGCTATTGTCACTTTTGAAATTTAGATGCTCACAAGTTCATACATTATCATTTTTAGAATGTAGTCACTCCATAAGTGCCTATATTGTCATTACTGGAATTTAGATGTTTTTCAAGTTCCTATTTTGTCATTTCTGTGGAATTCTTTGCCACAGGCAGCTGTGGAGGCCAAGTCTTTATGCATATTTAAGGCAGAGGTTGATAGATTCTTGATTAGTCAGGGCATGAAAGGATAGAGGAAGGCGGCAGGAGACTGGGGCTTAAAGAAAAATTGGATCAGCTTTGCTGAAATGGCAGAGCACACTTAATAGGTCAAATGGCCTAATTCTGCTTCTATATCTTATGGTCTGAGTTCCTATATTGTCATTATTGGAATGTAGATGTTCCACAAGTTCCTGTATTGTAATTTTTGGAATGTAGATGCTCATTAGTTCTTATATTGTCATTTTATTTGAAATGTAGTTGCTCACAAGTTCTTATATTGTCATTTTTGGAATTTAGTTGTTTTGCAAGTTCCTTTATTGTCATAATTTTATGTAGCAATACCAGTGTACTAATTGGTATGTACTAAGTTATTATTTAGTATATAATTCTACATCCAGAATTGGAGCATGACTGGCATGAAATCATTTGTTGAGTTTCTGTTGCATCAGACAATTGACTTAATTTATGAAACATGTTGTGATAAAAATTTCAAACTAAATAAAACTAATCAAAATGTTCAAATTATTACAAAGATTGGTGTTGCTGTAGTTAGTGTAAAAGGTTGTCAAAGGATATAGCAGGATGGACATCAGCTGGAGATGTGAACAGAGTAAAGGCAGATGGAGTTTAATGCAGCCAAATGTGAAATCAGATGTAAGGAGAAAGTACACAATTAACGTCGCTGAAAGTGGCTGTACAAATTGATAGCATGGCAAATAAGGCATGTGGCATGCTTGTCCTTATTAGTCGAGGCACTGAGTCCAAGAGTCAGGAAGTTTGTTTCTACTTTATAAAACTCTGGTTAGGTCACATCTGGAGTATTGCATTCATTTCTGATTGCTCTATTATAGAAAGGGTGTGGGGGCTGTGGAGAGGGTGTAGAAGAGGTTTATTAGGATTCATCCTGGTTTAGAGGGTAGGTCTGTATGGAGTGTTTGGACAAACTGGGTTTGTTTTCTTTGAAACAGTGGAGGCTGTGGGGAGACTGACAGAAATATATAAAACTGTGAGAGCCTTAGATAGTCAGTATTGATATCGTAGGGTTGAAATATCTAGTACTAGACAGCATGTTGGAGGGGAGAAAGTTCAGAGGAAATGTGCGAGGCAGGTTTTTATTACACAAGGAGTGGTGGGTTCCAGGGTAGAGGTAGATAAAAAGAGGCATTTAAGAAGTTCTTAGATAGGCACATGGATATTCAGGAACGTAGGGAGAAGGGATGTGCAGGTAGAAGGGATTAAGTGTTAGTAACTTAATTAGTTCAGCGCAGCGGCCTGAAGGGCCTGTTTCTGTAATATTCTGTTTTCTATGTTCTATTGCAGAAATCAAGTAACCAAGATTGACATCCACAATGATGATGAGAATAGCCATGTAAAATTTCATTTCCAGGTATGACGCATTCTCTTTACCATGATCAACTAACTCCAATTCAGACCTTTCTTGAAATACGTCAAATCCACTCGAGTAGTTATCACAATTTCCTTACAGATGAAACTAAGTAATTTCTCTTTTATATTAACTTTGCTCAATATACTTGATAGAGAATGACTGTTGACATTGTTCTGTGTGAGACCACATTGTGTGATTAATTTGATATAAATAGGCACAATGAATATACACTGTATTTCCTGAAGTGTCCACAACCAAATGACAGAAATTAGTGACAGCATTGCCTTGGACAAGGTAGGAGCAGATAGGATGGGAAAGCATAGAATTTGGGTTGGGCTAATTTTGATGCTATTAGTCAGGAACTTGGGAGTATAAATTGGGAACAGAAGTGCTCAGGGAAATGTACAATGGAAATGTGAAAGTTGTTTAGGTAACACTTGGATGAGATTCTGGATAGGTTTTTTCCATTGAGGAAGGGAAAGGATGGTAGGTTGAAAGAAACATGGTTGACAAGAAAGTGGATACGCGAAGTTCTTAGTGAGCTGGACTAAGGAAAACTCCAAGGCCTCTACACGTTACGTGAAGAATAGGATGATGACTAGAGTGAGGGCAAGGATAATCAGGGATAAAAGTGGAAACATGCTTAAAGTTGAAGGAGGTAGGGGAGGTCCTTAATTAATATTTTTTAACATAGAACATAGAAAAAGAATTTCAGGATGTACAGTATACTGTATTGTATACATTTCTCTGACATTAAATATACCTATTGAGACAATGACAGCACACGACAGGCCTTTTATCCCACGATGTTGTGCCAATCTTTTAACCTACTCTAAGACTGAGCTAAACTTTTCCTCCATTTTTCTATCATTTATTTGCAAATCTAAGGGTTTCTTAAATGCCCCTAATGTACCTGTCTTCACAAATCTCCTGCAAGGCATTCCATACACTCACCATGCTCTCTGTAAAGAACTTACCTCTAACATAGTCCTTAAACTTTCCTCCAATCACCTTAAAATAATGCCCCCAGTATTAGCCATTTCCCCCTAGGAAAAAGTCTCTGGCTATCCACACTATCTATTCAAGAAGGAAAACAGGGATAATCCTAGAAACTATAGACTGGTGAGTTTCACATCAGTAGATCTGAAGTTACTGGAGAGAATTTTTAGGGATAGAGTCTATGAGCACTTGGAAAAGCTAGCATTGCTTTATGTGTGTCAAGTTACGTCTTACTAACTTGATTTAAGTTTTTTGACCAGCTAGTGTGGGGAATTGATGAAGGTAGGGCTATGGATGTTGTCTACATGGATTTTATTAAGGCTTATCCAGAAGATTAACATTGCATGGGATCAATATTGAACTGGCCATTTGGATTCAGAACTGGCTTACTCATGGAAGACAGAGGGTGGTGGTCAAAGGGATTTACTTTAGCTGGAAGTCTGTGATTAGTGTTGTCCCACAGGGATTTGTACTGCAGCCTCTGCTCTTTGTGATGTATATAAATGACCTGAATGAAAATGTAGATAGGTGGCTTAGTAAGTATGCAAATGATAAAAAGATTGTTGTTGTGTATAGAATAGAAGACTTGTAAAGAACACAGTGGAATTTAAATCAGTTACAGATAAGGGAGAAGAAATGGCGGATGGTGTTTAATCTGGCCAAATGTAAAGTGCTGCACTTTAGTAGGTCAAATATAAAAAGACAGTTGAGCAGATGGGGTCCAAGTTCATAATTCCCTGAAAGTGGTTACACATGTTGCTCAGGTGGCTAAGAAGACATATGGCATGTTTGTGTTTATTTGTCGAGGATTTGAGTTCAAAAGTCAGCAAATTATGTTGCAACTTTATAGAACTCTAGTTAGACCACATCTGAGGTATTGCATACATTTCTGGTTGCCCCATTATAGGAAAGATGTTAAGGCTTTGGAGAGGGTGTAGAAGAGGTTTACCAGGATGCTGCCTGGATGACAGAACATGTACTATAATGACAGCACAATATTCCTGTGTATATTCCGTCTGGGTAGCCTCCAACCTGATGGCATGAACATTGACTTCTCTAACTTCTGCTAATGCCCCACCTTCCCCTCGTACCCCATCTGTTACTTACTTTTATACACACATTCTTTCTCTCACTCTCCTTTTTCTCCCTCTGTCCCTCTGAATATCCCCCTTGCCCATCCTCTGGGTTCCCCCCCACCCCCCGTCTTTTTCCCCAGACCTCCTGTCTCATGATCCTCTCGTATCCCTTTTGCCAATCACCTGTCCAGCTCTTGGCTCCATCCCTCCCTCTCCTGTCTTCTCCTATCATTTTGGATCTCCCCCTCCCCCTCCAACTTCCAAATCTCTTACTCACTCTTTCTTCTTCAGTTAGTCCTGACAAAGGGTCTCAGCCTGAAACGTCGACTGCACCTCTTCCTACAGATGCTGCCTGGCCTGCTGCGTTCACCAGCAACTTTGATGTGTGTTACACTGTTCTATGTTCTATATCTCCTATAATGTTGTACACCTCTAACAAATCACCACTCATCCTCCTTTGCTCCAAAGGGAAAAACCCTACTTCACTCAACCTATCCTCATAAAACATGCTCTCTAATCCAGGCAGTATCAGATAAATCTCCTCTGCACCCTCTCTAAAGCTTTCATGTCCTTCCTATAAGGAGCAGACTAAAACTGAGCACAATTTTCCAAGTATGATCTAATCAGGGTTTTATATCGAGCTGCAACATTACCTCTAGGCTCTTGAACTCAATCCCCTGACTAATGAAGGCCAACACATCTTAACTTGTATGAACTTGTGCAGCAACTTTTAAGGGATATATGGATGTGGACCCCAAGATCTCTTTGTTCCTCTACACTGCCAAGAATCCTGCCATTAACCCTGTATTCTGCCATCAAATTTGATCTTCCAAAGTGAATCACTTCACACTTTACAGATAAAACTCCATCAGTCCAGCTCTGCATGCTGTCAATGTAACCTATAGCAAACTTCTACACTGCCTACAACTGCACCAACCCTCATGACATCTGCAACTTACTAACCCAGCCTTCCACTTTCTCATGCAAATCAAAGGTTGAGGTTGTTGTGGATCGTGTGGAGGCTGTCAGAGGTTACAGCGAAACATTGATAGGATGCAAAACTATGCTGAGAAGTGGCAGATGGAGTTCAAACCAGATAATTGTGAGGTGGTTCATTTTGGTAGGTCAAATATGATGGCAGAATATAGTACTAATGGTAAGACTCTTGGTAGTGTGTAGGATCAGAGGGATCTTGGGGTTCGAGTCCATTGGACACTCAAAGCTGCTGCGCAGGTTGTCTCTGTGGTTAAGAAGGCATATAGTGCATTGGCCTTCTTCAACCATGGGATTGAGTTTGAGAGCTAAATGGTAATGTTACAGCTATATAGGACCATGGTGAGACCCCACTTGGAGTACTGTGCTCAGTTCTGGTCGCCTCACTACAGGAAGGATATGGAAACCACAGAAAGGGTGCAGAGGAGATTTACAAGGATGTTGCCTGGATTGGGGAGCAGTCCTTATGAAGACAGCTTGAGTGAACTCAGCCTTTTCTCCTTGGAGTGATGGAGGATGAGAGGTGACCAGGTTGAGGTGTATAAGATGATGAGAGGCATTGATCGTGTGGATAGTCAGAATCTTTTTCCAGGGCTAAAATGACTAACACAAGCGGACACAGTTTTAAGATGCTTGGAAGTAGGTACAGAGGGGATGTCAGGGGTATGTTTTTTTTTTACACACGCAGAGTGGTGAGTGCGTGGAATGAGCTGCCGGTGATGGTGGTGGAGGTGGATATGATAGGGTCTTCTAAGTGACTCCTGGATAGGTACTTGGAGCTTAGAAAAATAGAGGGCTATGGGTAACCCTCAGTAATTTCTAAGTAAGTACATGTTCAGCACAGCTTTGTGGGCCAAAGAGCCTGCATAGCTTTTGTATGTTTCTGTGAGTCACTGATCCCTGCGGAATACCAGACAGAATACATTCCATTTATAGCCACTCTTTGCCTTCTTTGGGCTGTTACGTACCCTGTAACTGGGTTGCCAAACCAGCAGAAATGGACCACGTGTTGGAGTCTGGTTTAGCAGAAACTAATACAGTTTTATTAAAGAAATAAGTAACACAGTACTCTAATCGTAAGGATATAAATGCAACGGTAGGCAATGATAAAACACATGTACACAGAACTAGGGTAATAGGAATCAACCAAGCTCTTTCGCAGTCTAGGGGTAAAATGATCAGTCTCAAGTGACACAGAGTTCAGTTCAGCTTAGTACAATTCGCAGTAATCGCTGTTGCGCTGTTGGAGAGAGAGAGAATGCAAATTTTGATTCAAACAGACCTTTGATGTTCTTTGCAGTTAGCTTTCGGGCGAACCCTTTTATGTCTTCTGTGGTCACCGACTGTGACCCCTCCGTTCCGGATACGACCGTTCTTCCGCGATGAACCCGGCACCTAGGCAAGGGCGGACACACACACCAGGTTCCCGCCGATTGTCCCTTTTCACCCTGTCAGTCTATGGTCGGTTCCCTCGAACCAGACCTCCAACTCCCACCAACTTGTGGGAGCACACCGCTCTTCCAGGATCTCGTTATCTCGTGATCTCGTGGTGTCTCATGCCTTAGTGAACCTGTTCTTTTTATCCCCCTGCTGGGGTATCGCCTGTCCATCAAACTTCAAACAGTTCAGGTTCAAAGCAACCGGGCTGTCAATATTCTGAACTGTGTTTCTTTTCTGTTATCTCTCTCTTCTCTCTCATTAACATTTTGAACGTTCCTCCATTGTCTCTCTTATCTCTTTCTCATTAGCATCAATCTTCTGATAACTTGGTTTGTCGTCACACCCCTATCCTTCAAAGGATTTTTACCGTATGAGCATGAATACATTATTAGATACACATTAATATACAGGGTCATCAGCTATACGGCTAATACAGAGAACTTTAAGTTTTCAACACCTTAACAGACAGTCAGAAATCACATTTTCCATTCCTTTTATATGCGTTATTTTAATATCAAATTCCTCTAAGACCAGGCTCCAATTTAGTAACCTTTTGTTTTTATCCTTCATAGTGGCCAAAAACACTAATGGGTTGTGATCAGTGTAAATTATCAGTGGTTTCCGTGCAGAACAAATATAACAAAGGTCGTCCCACACAAACTTCGCATTCTTTGGCAAGAGCTTAGTAAGAGGGAGGGTAATATCCGCAAAGTTTTTGCAAAACTTCCGATAGTACCCCACTATCCCCAAGAACCTTCTCAGGGCTCCCTTGTCTGTTGGGGTGGGGTCTTCAGAGATAGCCCGCACCTTAGCCTGCATCGGAGCCAGCTGCCCCTGTCCTACCACAAATCCCATATAAGTGACCTTCGCATGGCCGAATTCACTTTTAGCGAGGTTCACTGTCAGGCTGGCTTCAGACAGCCATTTAAACAGTTCCACAATGTGCTCGTCCCACGTGTCACTCCAGATCACTAAATCGTCAATATACGCTTCTGCGTCCTTTAGCCCTTTTGTCACTGAATTAATCATCCTATAGGAGTGTTGCTTACTCGGCTGACCTGATGTGACAACAACACCATGTCCCGGCTTTTTGCATCGCCAGGGGACATCCGGACATACGTGTGCGTGCCAGTTAATTAGCTTTCTCAGCGGCTCGCTCTGTTCGGGGGTTAAGGGAGAGACCTTATCAGCAAAGCTGGCCAAAACAATAGAGTTCTCTCATCTGGTCGGCACCATACTTATCTTTTCAAAATGGGTTTTCCCCTTATCAGGTGGCACCCTAGCCTCATTAATTTTCGTGATAACACCAACTAGGTCTGCTCGCTTATCGTGGCAAGCTGTTAGCATATCAATAGCCTGTAACTGTGTTAGCTCACGTCTACAATAGTCAATAGCATCCTTCCTCCTGTGCGGCCAGCAAAACTCCCTCACGATTCCATCGACTGTCCTCTCCACCCCAAAATGTCCACCGAGAGGTATCCTGTGGGCCAGGCCAAAAATCTCATCCCCACAAACTTTCGGCACCACCCCCTATTTCTCATCTGCGGGCACGGTACTTGATCTCCATTTCCTCCTTAGTACTCCCTCCTTCACATGATAGGCCACTGGCTCCCTTTTTAATTCTGCTTCGGAGAGAGCTGTCTCCATCAAAACCATCAGCTCCTCGTCTCGTTCCTGTGCCTGTATAAATTCCTTCCTTGCTAATGATAAGTCTAACTCAACTCCCTTACTTCCTTCCGTTCTACTATGCTCCTTCTTTTCACTTCCTAACCCCTCCTGGTACAAGGCTGGTAAAAACGTCTCAGCTAAATCTACATTCTCTTCGGCAGCCTTTCTGGACATGCGCCGAGTCACTGCGCAAACGGGATAAACCTGTGAGTCGATGGGCGGGGCTTCAATGCGGGCAGACTGGCTTGTCAGTTTTACTGCTGAGAACACATTTCCGCCGGCGAGGTCATTACCGGGTAGGACCTCCACGTCTTCCATCGGTAGTTCGGGCCTCACCCCGATCGTGATCGGTCCGGAGACCAAGTCGCTTTTTAGGTGTATCTGGTGCAAAGGTACTGCTCCAGTCCCTTCCCCAAAGCCTTTTATCACACTGACCTCCCCAGTCTCGGTCTCTGAACTAAAGTCTAGAACACTCCTTAAGATCAGTGACTGACAAACTCCAGTGTCTCTCCAGATCCGTACTGGAACCGGGTTTAACCCCTCCTTCACCGACACCAATCCGGCCGAGATAAACTTCTCGCGCCCTTCCTGAACCTTATCAGACCTCTTCTGCCCTAGCGGTTTGTTTGCCAGCTCAATGGGCTGTTCGTCCTTCGTAGTCGAAGATGACCATGGCTTCAAAGTCAAATGGGAAATTGGTGGCTGTGGGTCCGGAGGTGACTGATGAGGCCAATCCGGGCCCTGAAGGCTCGCCCACATGTGGGACACAAGTGGGTGGGTGCTGTCGTGGCAGTGGATGCTGCTCGGGCCTTGCGCACAGCACACTTTCGTTGCGCCTCGATGATGCGCCTGACTTCAGCTGCACGGGCTCCTGTGGTGATCTTGCTGCGCCAAGCTGGACGGTCGAGGGTAAGCGTCTCCCACGTGTTGATGTCGACACCCAGGCCTTTGAGGGACGCTTTGAGGCAGTCTTTGTAACATTTCTTCTGCCCCCCCGACTGAGCGCTTGCCCTGACACAGTTCTCCGTACAGCAGCTGCTTAGGCAATTGGCTGCCTGGCATTCTGACCACATGTCCAGCCCACCTGGCTTGGGCTTTCAGCAGGAGGGTGTAGACGCTGCAGAGCCCAGCTCGTTCCAGGATTTCCGTGTCGGGGACTTTGTCCTGCCACCTGATGTGGAGGAATCTGCGGAGACAGCTCAGGTGAAAGTGGTTGAGCTGTTTGGCGTGTCTGCTGTAGACAGTCCAGGTCTCACTGGCGTAAAGGAGGGTGGTAAGGACTACTGCACAGTAGACCTTCAGCTTGGTGGTAAGGCTGAGTCCTCTCCGCTCCCAGACGTTCTCACGGAGTCTCCCAAAGGCGGCGCTGGCTTTGGCAATCCTGTTGTTGACCTCAGCGTCTATGTTCACTGCGCGAAAGAGTATGCTGCCCAGGTAGGTGAAGTTGTCGACTGCCTGGAGGTTCTGGCCCTTCACCGTGATGCGCGGCTCCTGGTATGGCTTTCCTGGGGCAGGCTGATACATAACTTCGGTCTTTATGGTGCTGATAGTGAGACCGAAGTTGTCGCAGGCTTGTGAGAAGCAGTCCATTTCACGCTGCATCTCCTGCTCTGTGCTGGCGTTGAGTGCGCAGTCATCAGCAAACAAGAAGTCTCTGATGACAGTCTCTCGCACCTTTGTAACTGCCTGCAGGCGCCTAAGGTTGAACAACCTGCAGTCAGTCCTGTACCTGACGTGGATTCCTCCTTCGTAGTTACGGAAGGCATCTGTCAGCATGGCAGAGAATACCATACTGAACAGAGTCGGGGCAAGAACGCAGCCTTGTTTGACGCCATTTGTCACTGGGAAGGCCTCCGACTCGTCGCCGTCATCCAGAACTTTCACCATCATACCGTCGTGGAACTGCCGGACGATTGTGATGAACTTGCTGGGGCAGCCAAACTTCTCCATGATCTTCCACAAGCCTTCTCTGCTGACCGTATCGAAAGCCTTGGTTAGATCGACAAAGGTCACGAAGAGGTCGCTGTGTTGCCCCTGGCATTTTTCCTGGAGTTGGCGCGCAGCAAAAATCATGTCCGCGGTCCTACATTCAGCACGGAAGCCGCACTGGTTTTCTGGGAGCAGACCTTGCTCAAGATGTTGGAGAAGGCGGTTGAGCAGGACACGGGCCAGAATCTTCCCCGCAATGGACAAGAGGGAGATGCCTCGGTGGCTGTCGCAAGACTGGCGGTTGCCTTTCCTCTTGTAGATGTGGACTATGCTGGCATCTTTCAGCTGTTTCAGGACCTGTCCCTCTTTCCACATGGACTGGAAGAGTACAGTCAGCTTTTGCATCATGACAGGGCCTCCTGCTTTGTATACCTCAGCAGGAATTGCATCGGGTCCTGGAGCTTTGTCACAGGAGAGTTGCTTCACTGCCTTCCTGACTTCATCTACTGTGGGGAGGGTGTCGAGGTTCTTGTTGATCTCTACCTGGCGCAGGCGGGCAATGGCCTCGTCGTTGATGTCGGCAGGGCGGTTAAGGACGTTGTTAAAGTGCTCAGCCCACCGATTCAGAATCTGCTTCTTCTCTGTCAGCAGCTGCGTCTCATCTGCGTTGAGGAGGGGTGAGGAGCCGGAGGACTGGGGTCCGTATACAGCCTTAAGCGCATCGTAGAAGCGCTTTACGTCCTGGCTGTCTGCATAGCCCTGGATTTCATCGGCCTTCTTGCTGAACCAGCTGTCCTGCATCTCGCGAAGCTTTTTCTGCACCTTCTTGCGTTGGTAAAGGCATCTTTCTTGGCTAGCGACGTGGGGTCGTTCTGATGCGCTCTGTAATGTTCATGTTTCTCCGTTAGTAGTGCCTGTATTTCTTCATCATTCTCATCGCACCAGTCTTGGTTTCTTCGGGTTGCTGGTCCGAGATGTTCGAGGGCGGTAGTGTAGACAACGTCTCTGAAGGTCGTCCACTGTTCCTCAACGCTGGTCCCGTCATCCTGCGGTGTGTCTGGCAGTCTGCCTTCAAGGTCATCGACGAATTCTTCTGCAACCCTGCTGCTTTTCAGCTTGGAGAGATTCAGCCTCTTTGCAGTCTTCTGCCCTTGGGGTCTTCTCATGGGCAGAATGCGAAGCCTGAACTTGGACACAATGAGGCGGTGGTCGGTCCAGCAGTCGGCACCACACATGGCTCTCGTCACTCTGACATCCATCCTGTCCCTCTTCCTGGTGATGATGTAGTCAATCAGATGCCAGTGCTTCGAGCATGGGTGCATCCATGACATCTTCTTACGGGTGGGTAGGCGGAACAGGGTGTTGGTGAGGACAAGGTCGTGTGTCGCACATGTCTTGAGGAGCAGAAGGCCCTTGTTGTTACACTTGCCAGTGCCGTTTCTTCCAATGATCCCTTCCCAGGTCTGTCCCTACCCTGGCATTGAAGTCCCCGAGAACGATGAGCTTCTCTGACTGTGGGATTGCTGAGGTGAGGGCGTCGAGTTCTTCATAGAACTTGTCTTTAATGTCATCTGGGTTGGTCATGGTGGGAGCGTAGGCACTAATCAACGTAGCACTCTGCTTGTTTGCAAGTGGGAGCTGAAGTGTCATCAGGCAGTCGTTGATGCTCTCTGGGTGCTTGGTGAGTTTACGGGCGAGGTTAGAATTGATGGCAAATCCCACGCCTGCTTCTCGACGTTCAGCGCTGCTGCGACCGCTCCAGAAGAACGTGTATCCACCACCGCGTTCTGTCAGCTGGCCCTTGTCTGCTAGGCGCGTTTCGCTGAGAGCTGCTATGTCCACGTTGTAGCGAGCTAGCTCTTTTGCAACCAGTGCAGTTCTTCTCTCTGGTCTGTCTGCCTTGATGTTATCTCGCAGAGTTCTCACGTTCCATGTGCCAAGGTTGAGCACCATCACTTTCTTCTTCACTGTTGTAGGTCGACCGCTATGAGGAATCCCCACCAGCCGCGGTAAGCTGGCCAGGGTGAAGTGAAGCAGACTATGTTTGAGGCACCTTTTCTAGCCCCTTCCTCCATGGAGGTGAGCAGAGCGATCCTAAAGAGGGCTGCTCAGACACTCAGGGGGCTGCCGAAATCAACTGCTGCTTCGGTCCAGTAGAGAGCGACCCTATGCCCTGGGCAGCCTGTGTGCAGGTTTGTGACTACAGCTTCCAGTGTATCCGTACCTGCTGCTTCGCCGCTCCCCCATCGCCACAGGACTTTAGGCTGCGCGTTGGGTTTGAAGTCATGACTTGTGCTTGACGTGGATTAAAGTGAGGGAGAGCTGCGCAGGTCGTCAGCCTCACTCCCTCGTCCCGGCCTATCTGGACCCAGTGGCAAGACATAGTCGAGACGGCTGGAGATAGGTCAGGATGCAGTGGATGGCCGGCAGTGTTCTGTGTGTCTCACTGTGCCCTCTTAGCGCTCCACGACGCATTGCTGAGAACCGCCTTTCTGCTGGTTGAACCAGTGATGGTTTCTTCCGCGCAGTCCGCCGAATCCAGGCTTCACACGCTAGGTAGACAAGCCCTGAGTGTTGTGGGTCTACGGCAGTTCTTGCGGCGTGTTTGCAAGCCTCCCTACCCATTGTTGGGCATCCTCATCTGCCTTTGCAGCCGCTGGGAGATGTCTCCTCTTCCGCCTGCTCCGCCGTTGGGATGATCACCTAGTGGTGTAGTAATGACACCACCCCCTCACTTGTTTTCACCCGCTAGCTGCTCCACCTTGGCCGGGTCCTGCAGCTGCTCCCGACCCGCTGCCTTGTACTCGTCCTCGCTGTTGTAGCCAGCTCCTTGCTCTTCGGGCCCGGCCCCGCCACCACTACACCACCGGTCAGTGACACACATTTCATATCAAAAGCTTTCTGAACATGCAGTTTAAATTATAAATGCATTCCTCCTTATTTTCCTAGTAATGTTCATTTCTATATAAAATGCCGTGAATTAAATGTATGCACTAGCAAAAATTCTCCAATATCAGTGCATCCTTTCCTAGTTCTCAGTACAAAGCAACTGGAAAAGTGGATGGTGATTAATGTGGAAGAGAACCTGTACAGCAGTGCGTTGGGTGAAGGGGTAGTGACTCCTCCTATGTTAATAGTGTTCCACAATAAACACACTGTCTTGAACCCGTTATGGCACATTCGCCACCTTGATGCTGCCTGGCTTGCTGTGTTTCCCCACCATTTCGTGTGTGTTGCTTTGAATTTCCAGCATCTGCAGAACCTCTTGTGTCTCCTTTTTTTTTAAAAGAAGATTTGTCTGTTGTTCTATCCAAAAAATGGAGTTTGGAGAATCTTACAGTATTTGTTTTAACATTTAGGATCATGTGAAAAAAATCCACTCTGTTAGCTTACAACACAAGTAGCAAACTTCAAAATCTACCCCAATCTGGTTGTTTAACTTCAATATTTACAAAATACTCTTTCCATTCCATCTGACTCTTCGTAATTAAACCAAGTGATGGAAGGTAGCCAATGACAGTAGACTTGCTTGTTTTCAGAATGCGACCATTTGCAAATTGCAGCAGAGAACCTAAATGCTAGTTTTAAATAACTTGGGTTGCTTCCAGATTGCTTCCACAACATTCAAAGCACAGTTTTTTTGAGCAGAGCCAAATATTTGATTTCAGTAGGTAAAATTCAATGCTCTTATGAGGGAACTTGCAGATTTTCTAAATAGTTTGGACACTCTGGACTGCGGTGCAGCCAGTACATTTAACTTTGAAGTATTGCAATTGTTGTTCTGCAGACAAGATCCCAAGTCGATTTTATGGAACCAAGGCTCCATCAGCAATGAATCATAACTGATTAGTTAGTCTGCTTTAGGTTGAATATTGGTCAGACGGCATTTGGAGTATTGTGAGCGGGTTTGGGTCCTTTAAGTACACTCTGAAGCAAAACAGCCCACTTATCCCTCGGCCAGTCCTGACTTGCAGCGACTTTTTCAAAATGTAGAAAGTACCGATCAACACCAGCCTCCTCAAATGGGGGAACCAGCCTAATCTCCTGGGTTGCCCTGAACCCTCCACCTTGGTTCAGCATGGGCCCCTGCACTAGCCTCATCCTTAACTTCTCCAGCTCAAATACCCTTTCCTTTTGTTTCTCTCTCTCTTCTCATTCTAACTGCCTGTCCCTCTCTTCTCGGTCCAGCTGTTTTATTCTCTCTTCTCATTCTGACTGCCTGTCCCTCTCTTCTCATTCCAGCTGTTTTAACCGGAACTCGTGCTCGAGTCTCAATTTTTCCATCTGCAGCTGTACTGCTTCTCCACCAGGTTTGCCCATAGATACCACCTCCAGCTCCCCTTGGGGAAACACACCTTTAGATACATAATGCTCTATGATAGCTCTGTGCATCTCTGCTCTCCTCATTGTCGACTTCCCCTTAAAAAGAATCAACCGTTTGGCAACAGTTGCCAATTCTGATTTCTTGCATCTTCTAATGCCTCCAAGGTTGGCGCCTTTAGAAATTTCTCAATCTCCATTTCTGCTGTTTGCCCTTTCTTTCTTTCGGGAATTTTAACCCAATCAATTTACCCAGTCCCAAATTTGGCGTTCAAAATTGCGGACGAGATCCCCACTTATGTTACATACCCCGTAACTGGGTTGCCAAACCAGCAGAAATGGACCACGTGTTGGAGGCTAGTTTAGCAGAAACTAATACAGTTTTATTAAAGAAATAAGTAACACAGTACTCTAATTGTAAGGATATAAATGCAACAGATTAGCAATGATAAAACACACATGTACACAGAGCTAGGGTAATAGGAATCAACCAAGCTCTATCGCAGTCTAGGGGTAAAATAATCAGTCTCAAGTGACGCAGAGTTCAGTTCAGCTTAGTACAGTTCGCAGTAAATGCTGTTGTGCCATTGGAGAGAGAGAGAGAATGCAAATTTTGATTCAAACAGACATTTGATGCTCTTCGCAGTTAGCTTTCGGGCAAACCCTTTTATGTCTTCTGTGGTCACCGACTGTGACCCCTCTGTTCCGGATACGACTGTTCTTCCGCGGTGAACCCGGCACCCAGGCAAGGGCGGACACACACACCAGGTTCCCGCCGATCATCCCTTTTCACCCTGTCAGTCTATGGTCGGTTCCCTCGAACCAGACCTCCAACTCCCACCAACTTGTGGGGGCACACCGCTCTTCCAGGGTCTCGTGATCTCGTGGTGTCTCGTGCCTTAGCGAACCTGTTCTTTTTATCCCCCTGCTGGGGTATCGCCTGTCCATCAAACTTCAAACAGTTCAGGTTCAAAGTAACTGGTCTGTCAATATTCTGAACTGTGTTTCTTTTCCGTTATCTCCCTCTTCTCTGTCATTAACATTTTGAACGTTCCTTCATTGTCTCCTTTATCTCTTTCGCATTAGCATCAATCTTCTGATAACTTGGTTTGTCGTCGCAGGGCTAATCAATTCTGAATGCATGAATTACATGTCTATAATTCCCAGGGTTATTCCACTCCTTTTCTTGAACAAGGGGATAACTTTTACCACCCTCCAATCATTTGGTACTGCACACTTGACCAGTGGGGACACAAAGATTATCACCAAAGGCATAATAATGTCCCCATCATTTCTCATAATGACCTGAGGTATATCCCATCTGACCCTGGGAACGTACCTATTGTTGTCCTGACGAAGGGGCTCAGCCTGAAACGTCGACTGTACCTCTTCCTAGAGATGCTGCCTGGCCTGCTGCATTCACCAGCAACTTTAATGTGTGTTGCTTGAATTTCCAGCATCTGCAGAATTCCTGTTACTTACCTATTCTAATGTTTTTCAAAAGTTCCAGCACTTTGCTTCAGTATTCACATGAGAAGGACTTTAACAAATGTGAGGTCAGCATTGATCAGACTGACATGCAGGAACATGCTGCTGTTAAGAGCGAGGATGTGTAACATCAGGATCGATAAGTCCCTGGGGCTGAACAGCATATACCTAAGTGAGAGAAGAGATTTCTGCACTGTTAGTTTTGATCACTGGCTTACAGGAATAGTACCAGAAGTTTGGAGAATGACTAATGTTGTTTCTTTCTTTAAGAAAGGGAGCAGGGATAACACTGGGAATTATAGACCAATGATTCTTACTGGACATGTCATGGAAATTTTTAACCTCTCACTGCTACGGACAGAAGTTCTCACTTGCTTCAAAAAGGCAACAATTATACCAGTGCCTAAGAAGAATAATGTGAGCTGCTTTAATGTAGCAGTTACATCCACAGCGATGAAATATTTAGAGAGGTTGGTCATGACTAGACTGAACTCCTGCCTCAGCAAGGACCTGAACCCACTGCATATACAAACACCTATGTCAGGATTCTGTTCATCGACTATAGCTCAGCATTTAACACCATCATTCCCACAATCCTGATTGATAAGTTACAGAACCTGGGCCTCTACACCTCCCTCTGCAATTGGATCCTCAACTAACTGGAAGACCACAATCTGTGCAGAATAGTGATAACATCTCCTCCTTGCTGATGATCAGCACTGGTGCACCTCAGGGGTGTGTGCTTAGCCCACTGCTCTGCTCTCTCTACACTCATGATTTTATGGCTAGGCATTGCTCAGATACCATCCATAAATTTGCTGATGATACAACCATTGTTGGTAGAATCTCATATGGTGACGAGAGAGCACACAGGAGCGAGATATGTCAAATACTGGAGTGGTATTGCAGCAATCACCTTGCACTCAACATCAGTAAGATGAAACAGCTGATTGTGGACTTCCGGAAGGGTAAGATAAAGGAACACATACTAATCCTCATAGAGGGACCAGGAGTGGAGAGAGTGAGCAGTTTCAAGATCATGGGTATCAAGATCTCTGAGGATCTAACCTGGTCCTAACATCTTGATGCAGTTATAAAGAAGGCAAGACAGCAACTATACTTCATTAGGAGTTTGAAGGGATTTGGTATGTCAACAAAAACACTCAGAAACTTCTAAAGATATACCATGGAGAGCATTCTGACAGGCTGTATCACTGTCTGGTACGGGGTGTGGGGGTATGCTACTGCACAGGACTGAAAGAAGCTGCAGAGGGTTGTTAATTTTGGGTACCATCTTGGGTACTATCCTCCTCTTGCAGGATGTGGGAAGTCAGGGAGCCCTCTGGTGTCCCTGACAACGACTCCTGCAAGAAGTGCATCCAGCTGCTGCTCCTGACAAACCGCGTTAGGGAACTGGAGCAGGAGATGGATGACCTGCGGATCATTCGGGAGAATGAGGAGATTATAGATCGTAGCTACAGGGAGGTAGTTACGCCAAAGGAGCAGAGGACAGGAAATTGGGTCACTGTCAGGTGAGGGAAGAGGAAAGGGCAAGCAGAGCAGGGTTCCCCTGTGGCCATTCACCTCAACAACAAGTATACCGCATTGGATACTGTTGGGGGGGATGACTTACCTGGGACTAGCTGCAGTAGCCGGATCTTTGGCACTGAGTCTGGCTCTGCAGTGCAGAAGGGAGGGGGGAGAAAGAGGGGAGCGGTAGTGATAGGGGACTCGATAGTTAGAGGTGCAGATAGAAGGTTCTGTGGTCATGACAGAGAATCCAGGATGGTTTGTTGCCTCCCAGGTGCCAGGGTCAAGGATGTCTCTGATCGATTGCATGGCATTCTGAAGTGGGAGGGTGACCAGCCAGATGTCGTGGTGCACATTGGTACCAATGACATAGTAAGGAAGAGTGAGGAGGTCCTGGAGAGTGAGTATAGAGAGCTTGGTAGGAAGTTGAAAAGCAGGACCTCAAGGGTGGTAGTCTCAGGATTGCTACCTGTGCTAGGTGCCAGTGAGGGTAGGAATAGGGTGCTCTGGAGGAGGAACAAGTGGCTGAGGAACTGGTGTAGGGGGCAGGGTTTCAGATTTCAGGATCATTGGGACCTCTTCTAGGGCAGGTGGGACCTGTACAAGAGAGACGGGTTACACTTGAACCACAGGGGGACCAATATCCTTTCAGGGAGGTTTGTTAGTGCTACTGGGGAGGCTTTAAACTAGATTTGCAGGGGGATGGGAACCAGAGTGCCAGAGCTGACAGTGTGACTGGGGTGAAAATAAATGATGTTGAAGGTTTAAGCAAATCCGCTGATAGAAAGGTTGTGAGTGGTGGTAAAAGTCTTCTGAGGTGTATATATTTCAATGCTAGGAGTATTGCGGGGAAGGCGGATGAGTTGAGGGCGTGGATTGACACGTGGAATTCTGGTGTTGTAGCAATTAGTGAAACTTGGCTACAGGAGGGGCAGGACTGGCAGCTTATCGAGGCAGAGGAATGAAAGGTGGGGGAGTAGCATTGCTTGTTAGGGAAAATATTACAGCAGTGCTCAGGCAGGACAGATTAGAGGGCTTGTCTACTGAGTCCTTATGGGTGGAGCTGAGAAACAGGAAAGGTATGGCCACATTAGTGGGATTGTATTACAGACCACCCAATAGTCAACGAGACTTGGAAGAGCAAATCTGCAGGGAGATAGCAGGCAACTGCAGGAAACATAAAGTTGTGGTGGTAGGGGATTTTAATTTTCCATACATTGATTGGGACTCCCATAATGTTAGGGGTCTAGATGGTTTAGAGTTTGTAAAATGTGTTCAGGAAAGTTTTCTAAATCAATATATAGAGGGACCAACTAGAGGGGATGCAATATTGGATCTCCTGTTAGGTAATGAATTAGGGCAAGTGACGGAAGTCTGTGCAGGGGAGCACTTTGGTTCCAGTGATCATAACACCATTAGTTTCAATTTGATCATGGACAAGGATAGATCTGGTCCTAGGGTTGAGGTTCTGAACTGGAAGAAGGCCAAATTTGAAGAAATGAGAAAGGATCTAAAAAGCGTGGATTGGGACAGGTTGTTCTCTGGCAAAGATGTGATTGGTAGGTGGGAAGCCTTCAAAAGGGAAATTTTGAGAGTGCAGAGTTTGTATGTTCCTGTCAGGATTAAAGGCAAATTGAATAGGAATAAGGAACCTTGGTTCTCAAGGGATATTGCCACTCTGATAAAGAAGAAGAGGGAGTTGTATGAAATGTATAGGAAACAGGAGGTAAATCAGGTGCTTGAGGAGTATAAGAAGTGCAAGAAAATACTTAAGAAAGTAATCAGGAGGGCTAAAAGAAGACATGAGGTTGCCTTGGCAGTCAAAGTGAAGGATAATCCAAAGAGCTTTTACAAGTATATTAAGAGCAAAAGGATTGTAAGGGATAAAATTGGTCCTCTTGAAGATCAGAGTGGTCGGCTTTGTGCGGAACCAAAGGAAATGGGGGAGATCTTAAATAGGTTTTTTGCATCTGTATTTACTAAGGAAGCTGGCATGAAATCTATGGAATTGAGGGAATCAAGTAGTGAAACCATGGAAACTGTACAGATTGAAAAGGAGGAGGTGCTTGCTGTCTTGAGGAAAATTAAAGTGGATAAATCCCCGGGACCTGACAGAGTGTTCCCTCGGACCTTGAAGGAGACTTGTGTTGAAATTGCGGGGGCCCTGGCAGAAATATTTAAAATGTCGCTGTCTACGGGTGAAGTGCCGGAGGATTGGAGAGTGGCTCATGTTGTTCCGTTGTTTAAAAAAGGATCGAAAAGTAATCCGGGAAATTATAGGCCGGTGAGTTTAACGTCAGTAGTAGGTAAATTATTGGAGGGAGTACTAAGAGACAGAATCTACAAGCATTTGGATAGACAGGGGCTTATTAGGGAGAGTCAACATGGCTTTGTGCATGGTAGGTCATGTTTGACCAATCTGTTGGAGTTTTTCGAGGAGGTTACCAGGAAAGTGGATGAAGGGAAGGCAGTGGATATTGTCTACATGGACTTCAGTAAGGCCTTTGACAAGGTCCCGCATGGGAAAATTCAGTCGCTAGGTATACATGGAGAGGTGGTAAATTGGATTAGACATTGGCTCGATGGAAGAAGCCAGAGAGTGGTGGTAGAAAATTGCTTCTCTGAGTGGAGGCCTGTGACTAGTGGTGTGCCACAGGGATCAGTGCTGGGTCCATTGTTATTTGTCATCTATATCAATGATCTGGATGATAATGTGGTAAATTGGATCAGCAAGTTTGCTGATGATACAAAGATTGGAGGTGTAGTAGACAGTGAGGAAGGTTTTCAGAGCCTGCAGAGGGACTTGGATCAGCTGGAAAAATGGGCTGAAAAATGGCAGATGGAGTTTAATACTGACAAGTGTGAGGTATTGCACGTTGGAAGAACAAACCAACGTAGAACATACAGGGTTAATGGTAAGGCACTGAGGAGTGCAGTGGAACAGAGGGATCTGGGAATAATACAAAATTCCCTAAAAGTGTCGTCACAGGTAGATAGGGTCGTAAAGAGAGCTTTTGGTACATTGGCCTTTATTAATCGAAGTATTGAGTATAAGAGCTGGAATGTTATGATGAGGTTGTATAAGGCATTGGTGAGGCCGAATCTGGAGTATTGTGTTCAGTTTTGGTCACCAAATTACAGGAAGGATATAAATAAGGTTGAAGAGTGCAGAGAAGGTTTACAAGGATGTTGCCGGGACTTGAGAAACTCAGTTACAGAGAAAGGTTGAATAAGTTAGGACTTTATTCCCTGGAGCGTAGAAGAATGAGGGGAGATTTGATAGAGGTATATAAAATTATGATGAGTATAGATAGAGTGAATGCAAGCAGGCTTTTTCCACTGAGGCAAGGGGAGAAAAAAACCAGAGGACATGGGTTAAGGGTGAAGGGGGAAAAGTTTAAAGGGAACATCAGGGGGGGCTTCTTCACACAGAGAGTGGTGGGAGTATGGAATGAGCTGCCAGACGAGGTGGTAAATGCGGGTTCTTTTTTAACATTTAGGAATAAATTGGACTGATACATGGATGGGAGGTGTATGGAGGGATATGGTCCGTGTGCAGGTCAGTGGGACTAGGCAGAAAATGGTTCGGCACAGCCAAGAAGGGCCAAAAGGCCTGTTTCTGTGCTGTAGTTTCTATGGTTTCTATGGTTTCTGAAGAACTCAGGACATCTTTAAGAAGCGGTGTCTCAGAAAGGTAGCATCCAATTAAAGACCCCCAACACCCAGGGCATGCCCTTTTGTCACTGTTACCATCAGGTAGGAGGTACAGAAGCCTGAAGGTACATACTCAGCAATTCAGGAACAGCTTCTCCCCTCTGCCATCCAATTCCTAAATGGACATTGAACCTATAAACACTACCTCACTTTTTTAAATGTGTATTATTTCTGTTTTTGCACAATTTTTAATCTATTCAATATACTTATATTGTAATTTATTTATTCTATATTTTGTATTGCATTGAACTGCTGCTGCTAATTTAACAAATTTCACAACACTTGCTGGTGATAATAAACTGATTCTGATTCTTACATCAATGGTGAGCAAACTATTAGAGATGATTTTTAGAGATGGGATTTATGAGCTTTTGGAGAAGCACACACTGATTAGGGATAGTCAGCATGGTTTTGTAGGGGGTAAGTCGTGCCTCACAAGTCTGATTGAATTCTTCGAGGAAGTGACAAAACAAATTGATCAAAGGTCAAAATATATATATATTTATCCAAGTATGTATGCAGTATACAACCCTGAAATTCATGTTCCCCACAGACAGTCATGAAACAAGAACCATGGAACCAACCTGCCAAAGAAAAATGTCAAGCATCAAAATTCCTCCCCCTTTGCAAAAAAATCTTGCAAATATCAACAAAAATAAAATCAAAAAACAGAATATAAAACCAGAAAATGAAAAGACATATTTCAGTATAGTTCAGCTCAGTGTTCATTATCTGCACATTGCTCGATTCAAAAGTAGCCAAAAGGTAGTAACAAATAAGAACGACCAGAGCTAGAACACATGATACACCTAAAAGTCCAAATCTACAATCCACGTCAATTAAACTTTGTTGTGGCCCATCCAACAACAGCATTGAGGGAATGAGGAACACAAGGACCTTCCCTCGGGAGCAGCAAGCGAGAGACCACCACACACAGCCATTCAATAAATGTGAGCGAGAGGCTGATAAACGGTGCTGAACACTCGCTCACCCTCCACACCCGCCTCGAGGACTTCAGTTTTCCTTACCACTTTAATCGGCAATGTTGATGAGAGATGGAGTTGATCACGGGCCCATGTCCCGCCTCCGGTCTTCCTGGCCTCTATACCTCAGGCTTTAGTCGCAGCCTCATGGAAACCTCTCAGAGACAGCAAAGCGGCAGATTGCCCTGTCGCCCAAAATCACACCGTCAATCAGCCCAAAGTCACGAATGTAGATTGCAAGCTATAACAATAGTAGAACCATATTGGAAATAAAAAGAGTAAAGGAAATGGATACAGAGCAAATGTCAGGGGAGAGGTTTTTTTACGCAAAGAGTGGTGAGTGCTTGAAATGGGCTGCTGGCGGTGGCGGTGGAGGCAGATATGATATGGTCTTTTAAGAGACTCCTGGATAGGTATATGGAGCTTAGAAAAACAGAGGGCTATGGGTAACCCTAGGTAATTTCTAAAGTAAGTACATGTTTGACACAGCATTGTGGGCTGAAGAGCCTGTATTGTGCTGTAGGTTTTGGAGCAGGGGACAGGGATTCAGATCTCTGGATCATTGGGACCTCTCTTGGGGCAGGGATGACCTGTACAAAAAGGATGGGTTGCACTTAAATCCTGGGGGGACCAACATTCTGGAGGGCAGGTTTGCTAAGGCTGCTGGGGAGAGTTTAAACTAGAATTGTTGGGGGGTGGGAACCGAACTGAAGAGACTGGGGAAGAGGCGGTTGGCTCACAAATAGAGAACGCTTGGAGACAGTGTGTGAGGCAGGATGGGCAGGTGATAGAGAAGGGACACACTCAGATGGACGGTTTGAGATGTGTCTATTTTAACGCAAGGAGTATTGTGAACGAAGCGGATGAGCTTAGAGCGTGGATCAGTACTTGGAGCTATGATGTGGTGGCCATTACAGGGATGGCTCAGGGACAGGAATGGTTACTTCAAATGCTGGGTCTTAGATGTTTCAGAAAGGACAGGGAGAGAGGCAAAAGAGGTGGGGACGTGGCACTGTTGATCAGAGATAGTGTCACAGCTGCAGAAAAGGTGGATGTCATGGAGGGATTGTCTACGAAGTCTCTGTGGGTGGAGGTTAGGAACAGTAATAACTTTACTGGGCGTTTTTTATAGGCTGCCCAATAGTAACAGGGATATCGAGGAGCAGATAGGGAAACAGATCCTGGAAAGTTGTAATAATAACAGAGTTGTCATGATGGGAGATTTTAATTTCCCAAATATCGATTGACATCTCCCTAGAGCAAGGGGTTTAGATGGGGTGGAGTTTGTTAGATGTGTTCAGGAAGGTTTCTTTCTTTTCAAATCTTTTTATTGCATTATAATCAGTTAAATGAACATATCAATAATAACAATACCAAGAGAACAGGATTACAATAATAGCAATCATATATACAAACATAAGTTTCAAATATCATATCTAAACAGGTCCTCCCGACCTCTTGATAATTGAAACCAAAAAAAAATTCAAAAGATTTGTTCAAGAAAAAAGAAACAAAAAAAAACAAAAACCTCCTAAACTAAACAGAAAACAAAAGAGAAAAAAAAACTGGGCTGCCATAATTTGTCAATTATAATTATTCTGTCTTTGACTCCGTTCCTCCTTCCATAAACAATTAAATATTAGGAAAAAGGGTTCAAAAAGAAAATCAACTTAAGTCATTTGTACGGAAATATTGAATAAAGGACTCCTAAGTTTTCTCGAATTTAGTTGAGGAATTAACCGTGCTACTCCTGATTTTTTTCTAGGTTTAAACAAGCTATAGTTTGAGAAAACCATTGAAATGCAGTAGGGGGATCAAAATCTTTCCATTTAAATAAAATGGATCTTCTGGCCATCAGCGTAACAAATGTTATCAACTGGCGGGCTGAAGATGATAAATAATTAGGATCAATCACTGGAAATCCAAAAATTGCCGTAATAGGATGAAGTTGTAAATTAATATGTAAAACTGCTGAAACAATATCAAAGATGTCTTTCCAGTATTTTTTCGAAAGAGGGCAGGACAAGAACATACGGGTTAAAGAAACAACCTCAGCGTTACATCTGTCAGACATAGGATTTATATGGGAATAAAAACAGGCTAATTTATCTTTTGACATATATGTTCTATGAACCACTTTAAATTGTATTAAGGTATGTCTAGCACACATTGAAGAAGTATTAACTAATTTAAGAATCTTTGCCCATTCTTCTATGGATATATTTGCTTGAAATTCTCATTCCCATTCATTCTTTATTTTATCAGATACCCCTGAAGGGATTTTCATGATCAAGTCATAGATATTTGTTATTACACTCTTTTGTAAGGGATTTAAACTTAATTTTTTTCCCGTAATATCAATTTGATATGACTTCGGAAAGGTAGGCAAAGTAACATTCAAAACATTTCTAATCTGTAGATATCTAAAAAAGTGCGATCTAGGTAAATTGTATTTATTAGATAACTATTCAAAAGACATAAAACAGTTATCCATAAATGAATCATGAAAACAGTTTATTCCTTTCATTTTCCAAAAAGAAAGGCTTGATCAATTCTGGATGGTTGAAAAAAAATTAAATAAAATAGAGCTGGAAAGGGTAAATTTATCCAAATCAAAAAATTTACGAAATTGGAACCATATTCGTATTGTATATTTAATTATTGGGTTAGTAATTTGCTTGTTCAATTTAGTAAATGCAAAGGGGAGCGAAGCCCCTAAAATAGACACCAATGAAAATCCTTGCACAGACTCACGTTCAAGATTCAACCACCCTGGGCTTTGGGTTTTATCTAACTCTTGGGTCCAACAGGTTAAATTTCGGATATTAATTGCCAAATAGTAAAATCTAAAGTTTGGCATCGCCAAACCACCATCCTTTTTGGATTTCTGTAAATATTTCTCACTCAACCTGGGAGTTTTACTCTGCCATATATATGAAAAAATTTTAGAATCAATAATATCAGAAAAGGATTTAGGAATAAAAATTGGTACTACCTGAAATAAGTAAGGAAACTTAGGTTGAACTATCATCTTAATAGCATTGATTCGACCAACTAATGATAAGGACATCGGAGACCATTTAGTTAATAATTGTTTAATATGATCAATTAAAGGTAAAAAATTAGCCTTGAATAGGTCTTGATGTTTCATAGTAATTTTAACCTTAAATACATAAAGTATTCTGTAGCCAAACTAAATGGAAAATTTCTGTAAGTTAAAGTTTGTGCATTTAATGGGAATAACTCACTCTTATCAAAATTTAATTTACAACCAGAAAAGCTACTAAATTGAGAAAGTAATGATATTACTGAAGGAAGGGATCTCTCTGGATTAGAAATATATAATAACAAGTCATCTGCATATAGTGATACCTTACGTGTTTCATTGCCCCGAATAATGCCAAATATATTTGGTGAGTCTCGAAACGCAATTGCCAAGGGTACTAAAGCAATGGCAAATAGTAAAAGGCTCAAAGGACAGCCTTGTCTAGTACCACAAAAAAGCCTAAAAAAGGGAGATCTCTGACTATTTGTAACTACAGAGGCCAAAGGTGTATACTATATCAATTTAATCCAGGATATAAACTTTGAACTAAAATTAAATTTCTCAAGTGTATTAAACAAATATTTCTATTCAATTCTGTCAAATGCCTTCTCAGCATCCAATGAAATAATACATTCTGGAGTTTCAGGTGAGGAAGTATATATAAAATTCAATAATTTCCTAACATTAAAGTATCAGTAACAATTTTTAATAAATCCTGTCTGATCTTCTGAAACAATTTTGGGCAACACGTTTTCCAATCTAATTGCCGTTATTTTAGAAAGAATTTTAAAATCTACATCCAACAAAGATGTTGGTCTGTATGGAGCACATACAGTAGAATCTTTATCTTTCTTAAGAATTAAGGAAATGGATGCTTCATAAAAGGATTGTGGTAATTGCATCTTTAAAAATTCTACTTAACCAAGAAGAAAATGAGTCAGAAAAACATTTTAAAATTCTACTGTAAATCCATCCATACCAGGAGCTTTACGTGAGGAAATCTGCAGATGCTGGAATTTCAAGCAACACACACAAAAAATGCTGGTGAACGCAGCAGGCCAGGCAGCATCTATAGGAAGAGGTACAGTCAACGTTTCGGGCCGAGACCCTTCGTCAGGACTAACTGAAAGAAGAGACAGCAAGAGATTTGAAAGTGGGAGGGGGAGGGGGAGATCAGAAATGATAGGAGAAGACAGGAGGGGACGAATGGAGATAAGAGCTGGAAATTTGATTGGCAAAAGGGATATGAGGCTGGAGAAGGGAGCGGATTGTGGGACAGGAGGCCTAGGGAGAAAGAAAGGGGGAGGGGGGAAGCACAAAGGATGGGCAAGGAGTATAGTGAGAGGGACAGAGGGAGAAAAAGGAGAGAGAGAGAGGGAAAGAATAATTAATAATAATGATAAATAAATAAATAACAGATGGGGCATGAAGGGGAGGTGGGACAATATGTACTGCTGCTACTAAACAACACGTTTCATGACATATGCCAATGATATTCAACTTGATTCAGATTCTAAATTGTCTTGCCCACAACAAACAGAGGGTAGTAGTAGATGGAAAATATCCTGCCTTGAGGTCAGTGACTAGTTCATAGATCCCTCAATTTTCACACATGTTGATTAAAGTGGTTAAGAAGCCATATGGTGCGTTGACCTTCATTAGTTGGAGGATTGAGTTCAAGAAACACAAGGTATTGCCGAAGATTTATAAAATTCTGATGTTCAATTCTGGTTGTCCCATTAGAGGAAGGATGCGGAAGCTTTTGAGAGGGTGTAAAGAAGATTTACCAGGATGCTGCCTGAATTAGAGAGTGTGTTTTATGAGGAAGGATTGAGCAAGTTAGGATTTTCCTCTTTTGTAATAAAGGATGATGAGATGAGACTTAATAGAGGTGTATAAGATGATAAGAGGCATAGATAGAGTGGACAGCCAGTACCTATCTTCCAAGCAGACAATGATTAATAAGAGAGGACATACTTTTAAGGTGATAGAAGGAAAAATATAGAGAGGATAACAGAGGTAGGGTTTTCAAAAAAAAAAACAGGGTGGTAAGTGCATGGAACACGCTGTCAAGTGCGGTAGTTGAGGCAGATGTATTAGGGACAATTAAAATACTGTTAGATAGGCACATGGATGAAAGAAAATTAGAAGGCTCTGTGGGAGGGAAGGGTTAGATTGATCTTGGAGTAGATTAAAAAGTCAGCAAACATAGTGGGCTGAAGGCACTGTACTGTTCTATGTTCTGTAACAAGTTACTTTTTCTGAAATGGACTTTTTTGGATGGAACTAGTTGACTTCATTGCTTCTCAAGGATGTCGTTAATTGTGGGGAGGATAATGCCCATGATGGAGATGGCAGAGTTTACAACTCTCTGCAGCTTTTTCTGATCCTGTGCATTAGAACCTCCGTAGCAGTCAGTAATGCAGCCAGCCCTAATGATCTCCACGATGTGTATATAGAAATTTGCTGGAGTACTTGGTGACATACCAAATTTCCTCAAACTCCTAATGAAATACAGTCACAGACATGCTTTCTTTGACCATATTTCTGTCCGATATAGTACAGGAACAAGTGGTTAACTTTCATTTTACAGTACTGTATAATTTTAACTGCCTCACATAGAAGATCTATTAGGGTACTGTGTTTCTACCAAAGACAACTAACGCACTGCTAATTTTACAGGTTACGATGGATAACCCTTACAATGCTACAATAAACCTAACCATATCAATCCCAATTAAAGTACGGGGTCAAGAAATTCTCAAACTGCATCAGGTAATGTTAATTTTAAATTTAATATAATTAAATCACTATTAGCAAATAATAAAACATTTCATTTAAGATGTCTGGACAAAGAAGGAGGCATATGTTAGTTAAAGAGCATAAGGAATGTTGGACCACACTTAAGTGGAAAATTAGGAGGGCTAAAAGGGGCCATGAGATATTCCTGTAAAATAAAGTGAAAGAGAGTCCTAAAAGATTCTATAGTCATATTAAGAGCTAAGGAAGATGCTAGGGAAAGAGCAGACCCCCTTAAGGATCAATGTGGTAAATTTATATGTTGGGTTTTGGGAAATCTTAAGTGAATACTTCTCCTCTGTATTGGTTGAGGAATTGAGTTGGGGCTTCTTGCAGGGAAGATCAAGCTTTTTCCTTCTCTTTATATCTGCTCAGCTGGGTAGGGATGACTAGCAGGATAGTGCAATGCTTCTCTTGTGGGATGCAGGAAGGCAGGGAAACTCCACTACAACTGTGAGAAGTGCATTCAGCTGCAGCTTCTAAAAAAACCACATTCAGGAGTCGGAGCTGGAACTGGGTGAACTCTGGATCATTCGGGAGGCTAAAGGGGTGATAGATAGGATATATAGAGGTAGAGATAGTATGGAAGAGGAAAGGGGTTAACAAGCCAAAAAAAAAATTACCCCTCAACAACAGATATATCACTCTGGATATTGTTGGGGGGATGAGCTAACAGAGGAAAGTCACAGAGGCTGACTGAGACTGCTTCTGTGACTCAGAAGGGAAGGGGGGAGAAGAGGCACTCTGTGGAGATAGGGGATTCATTAGGGGAATGGACAGGAGGTCCTATGGGCAAGAACGAGATTCCTGGATGGTATGTTTCCTCCCAGGTGCCAAGGTCAAGGATATCTCGGATCAAGTCCTCAGAATTCTTAAGTGGGAGGGTGAACATCCAGAACTCGTGGCCCAAGTAGGTACGAGTGATAAGGTTCTGCATAAGGAGTTCAGGGAGTTCAGTGCTGAGTTAAAGGTCAGGACCTCCAAGGTTGTGATCTAAGGATTGCTACCTGTGCCAAATGCTGGTGAGGCTAGAACTAGGAAGATTATACAATTTAATACGTGGCTAAGGAGTGGTGTAGGAGGGAGGACATAAGACTTTTGGGTCATTGGTCTCCCTTCCAGGGAAGGGGGGACCTGTACAGAAGAGATGGTTTACACCTGAACTGGAGGGGAACTAATATCTTAGCATGAAGGTTTGTTAATGCTGCACGGTGGGGTTTAAAGTAGAGTTGTAGGGGTATAGGAACCAGAATGCCAGAAAAATTAGTGGAGAGGTTGTGGAGGCAGATGTTGGTAAGACCTGAGACAAAAATAGGAATCAAAGATTGAGCATGGTGGGAGGAAATCAAAGAGGGCGAATACAAGACTAAAGGAGTTATATATGAATGCACTCAGTGTACAGAATAAGGTAGATGGATCTGCAGCACAGTTGTATGTAGATTGGCAGGTATGATGTTGTAGGCATCACAGAATCATGAATGAAAGACTACAGCTAGGAGCTTAATATCCAAGGGTACACGTTGTATAGGATAGACAGGAAGGCAGAAGGGGTGGCATTGCTCTGTCGGTAAAAAATGAAATCAAATCATTAGAAATAGGTGATATAGATTCGGAAGGTGTTGAATCATTATGGATAGAGCTAAGGAACTGCAAAGGGAAAAACCCTGATGGGAGTTGTATACAGACTGCCAAACAGTAAAAGGATGTGGCCTACAAATTACAATGGGAGATAGAAAATGCATGCCAAAAGAGCAATGTTACAATAATCTTGAGGGTCTTCGATATGCAGGTAGATTGGGAAAATCAGATTGGTGCTGGATTACAGGAGGGGAGATTTCTAGAGTGCCTGTGAGATGGCTTTTTAGAGCAGCTCATGGTTGAGCCCATGAGAGGATCAGCTATTCTGGATTGGGTGTTGTGCAATGATCTGGAATTGATTAGAGAGTTTAAGGTAAAAAAAAACCCTTGGGGGAGAGTAATCACAATATGATCATATTCACCCTGATATTTGAGAAGGATAAGCTAGAGTCAGATGTATCAGTATCAGTATTACAGTGGAGTAAAGGGAATTGCAGAGGCTTGAGAGAGGAGTTGGCAGGGATGAATTGGGATGATGTTTTTGCAGGGAAATGTACTATGGACATGTGGTCGATGTTTACGGGTCTCTTGCAGGATGTTAGAGATAAATTTGTCCTGGTGAGGAAGATAAAGAATGGTAGGGTGAAGGAACCATGGGTGACAAGTGAGGTGGAAAATCTAGTCAGGTGGAAGAAGGCAGCATACATGAGGTTTAGGAAGCAAAGATCAGATGAGTCTGTTGAGGAATATAGGGTAGCAAAAAAGGAGCTTAAGAAGGGGCTGAGAAGAGCGAGAAGGGGGCATGAGAAGGGCTTGGCAAGTATCCCAAGGCATTCTTCAGTTATGTGAAGAAGAAAAGGATGACAGGAGTGAAGGTAGAACCGATTAGAGATAAAGGTGGGAAGATGTGCCTGGAGGCTGTGGAAGTGAGCGAGATCCTCAATGAATACTTCTCTTCGGTATTCACCAATGAGAGGGAACTTGATGACGGTGAGGACAATATGAGTGAGTTTGATGTTCTGGAGCATGTTGATATTAAGGGAGAGGACATGTTGGAGTTGTTAAAATACATTAGGACGGATAAGTCCCCAGGGCCTGATGGAATATTCCCCAGGCTGCTGAATGAGGCGAGAGAAGAGATTGCTGAGCCTCTGGCTAAGATCTTTATGTCCTTGTTGTCCACGGGAATGGTACCGAAGGATTAGAGGGAGGCGAATGTTTTCCCCTTGTTCAAAAAAGGTAGTAGGGATAGTCTGGCTAATTATAGACCAGTGAGCCTTACGTCTGTGGTGGGAAAGCTGTTGGAAAAGATTCTTAGACATAGGATCTATGGGCATTTAGAGAATCACGGTGTGATCAGGGACAGTCAGCATGGCTTTGTGAAGAATAGAATAGTGCGTTATCTTTGGGCTAGTTATCTTAGAAGAGATGTGATGCAATTGGAGAGGGTTCAAAGGAGGTTCAAGAAATTGATTCCCAGATTGAATGGCTTGCCATATGAAGAGTGTCTGGTGGCTCTGGGCCTGTATTCAGTAGAATTCAGAAGAAGAAGGCGTGGTCTCATCGAAACCTATGGTGAAAAGCCTTGATAGGGTGGATGTGGAGAGAATGTTTCCTATGGTGGGAGAGTCTAAGACCAGGGGACACAGCCTCAGAATAAAGCAGCATCTTTTAGAATGGAGATGAGGAGGAATTTCATTAGCCAGAGGATGGTGAATCAGTGGAATTGTCTGTGGAAGCCAGATCTTTAAGGCAGAGGTTGATAGATTCAGGCCTTTGACAGATTCTTGATTAGTCAGGGCATGAAGGGATACGGGGAGCAGGCAGGAGATTGGGGCTGAGAGGAAAAATGGATCAGCCATGATGAAATGGCAGAGAAGACTCGATCGGCCAAATTCTGCTCCTGTATGTTATGGTCTTATGTTGTGTGATAGTTATGCTCAGGTTATTGCAGCCTGGATTTGATTTTTTTTTTAATATGTATTTTACACCAAACATTTAGAATATTGAGCTCCTTAAACACAAACTCAGCTAATAAGTCTAAATGGGAGTGTGGAATTCATTGCTCCAGACAGTATTCTCAGATAGGTCTCATGACCTAGTCTTTGAACACAGACATTTCATTGTTTTTGCCTGCAATACTAGTTTGTTCTTATTAACATGGTAAATATGAACTATTCAGATTCTCTCAGACCTTTGATAGTATGGGAGATGTTTCCTGCTTTCTTAACTCTGAAAAGATTACATAGAAACATAGAAAACCTACAGCACAATACAGGCCCTTCGGTCCACAAAGCTGTGCTGAACATCTCCTTACCTTAGAAATAACATAGGGTTACCCATAGCCCTCTATTTTTCTGAGCTCCATGTACCTATCCAGGAGTCTCTTAAATTACCCTATTGTATCAATCTTTATGACTGTCGCCAGCAGCCCATTCCACGCACTCACCACTCTCTGCATGAAAATCTTACCCCTGACATCTCCTCTGTACCTACTTCCAAGCATCTTAAAATGTGCCCTCTCATGCTAGTCATTCCAACCCTGGGAAAAAGTCTCTGACTATCCACACGATCAATGCTTCTCATCATCTTATACACCTCTATCAGGTCACCTCTCATCCTTCGTTGCTCCAAGGAAAAAAGGCCGAGTTCACTCAACCTATTCTCATAAGGCATGCTCCCCAATTCAGACAACATCCTTGTAAATCTCCTCTGCACCCTTTCTATGGTTTCCACATCCTTCCTATAGTGAGGCGACCAGAACTGAGCACAGTACTCCAAGTGGGGTCTCACTAGGGTCCTATATAGCTGCAACATTACCTCTCAGCTCCTAAACTCAATACCATGATTGATGAAGGCCAATGCACCGTATGCCTTCCTAACCACAGAGTCAACCTGTGCAGCAGCTTTGAGTGTCCTATGTACTCGGACCCCAAGATCCCTCTGATCCTCCACACTGCCAAGAGTCTTATCATTAATACTATATTCTGCCATCATATTTGACCTACCAAGATGAACCACTTCACACTTATCTGGGTTGAACTCCATCTGCTACTTCTCAGCCCAGTTTTGCATCCTATCGATGTCCCACTGTAAGCTCTGACAGTCCTCCACGCTATCCACAACACCTCCAACCTTTGTATCATCAGCATATTTACTAGCCCATCCCTCCACTTCCTCATCCAGGTCATTTATAAAAATCACGAAGAGAAGGAGTCCCAGAACAGATCCCTGAGGCACACCACTGGTCACCGACCTCCATGCAGAATATGACCCGTCTACAACTACTCTTTGCCTTCTGTGGGCAAGCCAGTTCTGGATCCAAGTAGCAATGTCCCCTTGGATCCCATGCCTCCTTACTTTCTCAATAAGCCTGGCATGGAGTACCTTGTCAAATGCCTTGCTGAAATCCATATACACTACATCTACTACTCTACTGTCATGTACCCCGTGACGGGTTAAAGAACCAGCAGAAATGGAAAACACTTTGGAGTCCAGTATTGCTATTAACTAATGGAATTTATTAGTAACTACGCAATACAGTAATATAAAATCAGATATATAAAACACATTAGCAATGATTAAATATGTATAAGTGTGGAAATATATGAAAACCAAGCTTCTTCAAGTCTAGAGGTAAATAGATAGTCTTACAATGATGAGTAAAGTTCAGTTCAGTTCAGTTTGTGGTATTGAGTTGAGTAGTGATGGAGAGACAGAGAAAGGTTTGAGTCTTCGGGTGAGCTGACACCGTCGATTTTCCTGTCGTCCTCCGAATTCCTTTAGAAGTCACTGACTGTGACCACAACAACAGGGACCGTTCTTCTGTGATGGAATTATCAACCCAGGAGAGGGTTGAACACACAAATAACTCCCCACTGGTCATACCCTTTTCACACTGCAAGAGCCACTAATCAATCCACCTGATCGATCCTCCAAAACTCACCTTTTCTGTGTGCACAACAAAGCTCCTTCAGTGTCCAAAACCATGTGTCTGTAGGTCTAACAGCTGACCTTCTATTTATCTCATCGTGCTGAACACCAACTGTCCATCAAGCAGCTCCTCCCTTCTCTCTCTGTAAGAATTTGGAAGCTTCCAGTGTCCTGGCAGAAGTGTAAACATGCTATGAGCAGTCTTCGCCTCTCTCTCTTTTTCTCTCTCTCTCTTTTCAACAAGGGGTCTGGTGTTCAACAATTCTCTCTCTCTATTTTCAAAAGCACAGTTCATAGGAGTAATTCAGGACCCCATCACACTACCTTCATCAATGTGTTTAGTTACATCCTCAAAATATTCAATCAGGCTCGCAAGGCAGAACTGCCTTTCACAAAGCCAAGCTGACTATTCCTAATCATATTATGCCTCTCCAAATGTTCATAATCCTTCCTCTCAGGAACTTCTCCATCAACTTACCAACCACTGAAGTAAGATTCACTGATGTATAATTTCCTGGGCTATCTCTACTCCCTTTCTTGAAAAAGGTAACAGCATCTGCAACCCTCCAATCCTCCGGAACCTCTCCTGCCCCCATTCATGATGCAAAGATCATCGCCAGAGGTTCAGCAATCTTCTCCCTCACCTCCACCGTAGCCTGGGGAACATCTCATCCGGTCCTGGTGACTTATCCAATTTGATGCTTTCCAAGAGCTCCAGCACATCCTCTTTCTTAATATCTACATGCTCAAGCTTTTCAGGCTGCTGTAAGTCATCCCTACAATTGCCAAGGTCCTTTGCTGTAGTGAATACTGAAGCAAAGTACTCATTAAGTACGTCTGATATCTCCTCTGGTTCCATGCACACTTTTCCACTGTCAAACGTGACGGGTGCTATTCCCTCATGTCTTATCCTCTTGCTCTTCAAATACATGTAGACTGCCTTGGGATTTTCCTTAATCCTGTCTGCCAAGGCCTTCTTATAGCCCCTTCTGGCTCTCCTAATTTCTTTCTTAAGCTCCTTCCCGCTAGGCTTACAATCCTCCAGATCTATCATCACCTAATTTTTTGAACCTTTCGTAAGCTCTTCTTTTCTTCTTGACTAGACTTACAACAGCCTTTGTACGCCATGGTTCCTGTACCCTCCATTCTTTCCCTGTCTCATTGGAATGTACCTATGCAGAACTCCACGCAAGTATCCCCTGAACATTTGCTACATTTCTTCCATACATTTCCTTGAGAACATCTTTTCCCAATTTATGTTTCCAGGTTCCTGCCCAATAGCCTCGTATTTCCCCTTACTCCAATTAAACACTTTCCTAACTTATCTGTTCCTATCCCTCTCCAATGCTATGGTAAAGGAGATAAAACTGTGATCACTATCTCCAAGATGCTCTCCCACTGAGAGATCTGACACCTGACCAGGTTAATTTCCCAATACCAGATCAAGTACAGCCTCTCCTCTTGTAGGCTTATCCACATATTGTGTCAATAAACCTTCTTGAACACACCTAACAAACTCCACGCCATCTAAACCCCTTGCTCTAGGGAGATGCCAATTGATATTTGGGAAATTAAAATCTCTCACTACGGCAATCCTTTTATTATTACACCTTTCCAGAATCTGTCTCCCTACCTCTGTCTTGTATTCAATTAATGATACAGTTTAACACGGTGTAGGAGGGAGGACATCAGATGTTTGGATCATTGAGCTCTCGTCCAGGGAAGGTGACACCTGTACAGAAGAAATGGTTTACACCTGAACTGGAAGGAATCTAATATCCCTGTGAGAAGGTTTGCTAGAGTTACATGTGGGGGTGGAGGTGAGGTTGCTGTTTAAACTAGAGGTGCAAGGGAATAGGGGGATGGGAACCAGAATTCTAGATAGTGGATAGATTCCTGAACACATTTGCAGCCTCTTTCCCATTCTGTTCTTTTACAGCTTGGGAGTTCCAGTCAAAATGTGGAGAGCTAAAATCACCTACTAAACAATCTTATGTTTCTTACAACAGTCTGTGATCTCTCCACAAATTTCTTCCTATCTGTTAGCAGGTATAGTCAGTTAGGAGCAATTGAGGTGTTTGTGGAGTATAGGAAATGCAAGGCTACACTTCGGAAAGAAATCAAGAGGGCTAAAAGAAGGGATGAGCTTGCCCTATCAGACAAGGTGAAAGAGAATCATAGTCATAGTCATAGTCATACTTTATTGATCCTGGGGGGAAATTGGTTGGGATTCTAGATATGTTATCAGCAAAAGGATTGTAAGGGACTAGACTGGTTTTCTGGAAGATCAGAATGGTAATTCACGTGTGAAGCCGGAAGAAATGGGGGAGATCTTAAATTCATTTTTTTGCAGCTGGATTTAGTCAGGAGACGAACACAGAGTCGATAGAATTGAGGCAAAGTGACATCTACTTCATGGACCCCATACAGATCACAGAAATGGAGCTGTTTGCTGTCTCGAAACATGTTAGGGTGAATAAATCCCCAGGGACTGTTGCTCTGTCTCCATTTTAAGAATTGTGACCTTGAGTTCCAGCCTTATCTGGTGTTCAAACTTCACTTTTCTTGAGGATATCCTGGTAAACGTGGCACTGGTCATTGGGAATAAGAAATCAGCTGTGAACAGCACCTTCTCTCTAGAAGCTTGTCCTCCTCTTGACTGCTCTGGGTAGTTTCAGAAAGAGCAATTTTCTTAGTAAATGGGGGTAAGGTGTGATGAGGATATTGTATAAAGGAGTTGCCTGTAACTAAGTATTAAGGTATTCCCTCACCCTGCAGGAGAAATTGCAGTGGCCCTATGTGAATATGCAGAGATATTTAAATCATCCTTAATGACAGGTGAGGTACCAGAGGATTAGAGGATAGCTAATGTTGCTCTACTGTTTAAAGGAAAGGTACGTCGCATCCGGAGTTTCTCCGGTTAGTGGACGATTTCCCTCCACGTCACTCTGACGTATGGGGAATCGCGTACGAAGCAAGTTACAGCAGTGGTGTGCCATTGCCTTCTGCTGGGTGAGTTTCCAAAGAGATCACCGGCTCGTAACCGATGGAAAGCATGCAGGGGAGCCGGCTGGCTGGATTCAAACCCGGGACCTTTTGTCCCGAAGTCCAACACTGATACCACTACACCACCAGCCGGGTCCTGTTTAAAAAAGGGTCTAAAAATAAACCAGGTTGGAGGAACAACACCTTATATTCTATCTGGGTAGCCTCCAACCTGATGGCATGAACATTGATTTCTCGAACTTCTGGTAATGCCCTCCCCCATCCCTTTTTCCCTCTCTCACCTTATCTCCTTGCCCGCCCATCACCTCCCTATAGTGCTCCTCCCTCCTTTTCTTTCTTCCATGGCCTTCTATACTCTTCTGTCAGACTCCCCCTTCTCCAGTCCTGTATCTCTTTCACCCAGCAATTTCCCAGCATTTTACTTCATCCCTTCCCCTCCCGGTTTCACCTATCACCTTGTACCTCTCCCTCCCCTCCCACCAACTTTTAAATCTACTCCTCAGCTTTTCTCCCTAGTCCTGCTGAAGGATATCAGCCCAAAACGCTGACTGTACTCTTTTCCATAGATAATGCCTGGCCTGCTGAGTTCCTCCAGCATTTTGTGCATATTGTTTGGATTTCCGGCATCTGAAGATTTTCTCTTGTTTGGAATTATAGGCTGGTGAACCTGATATCAGTAGTGGGAAAATTATCTTCAGGTATTCTAAGGGAGCAGATATATGAGTATTTGGATAGACATTAATTAAGGATAGTCAGCATGGCTTTGTGCATGTCTAACAAATCTTATATTTCAAGGAGGTTACAAGGAATGTTTATGAAGGCAAGGCAATGGACGTTGTCTACATGGACTTCAGCAAGGCATTTGACAAGGTCCCACAAGGGAGTTTGGTCAAGAAGGTTCAATCACTTGGCATTCAAGATGACATAATAAATTGGATTAAACACGGGAGAAACCAGAGAGTGGTAGTAGAAGGTTGCCTCTCTGACTGGAGGCTTGTGACTAGTGGAATAGCACAGGGGTCTGTGCTGGATCCTGTGTTATCTGTCATCTATATCAACAATCTGGATGATAATGTAGATAAGTGGATCAGTAAATTTGTGGATGACACCAAGATTAGGGGGTGTAATGGACAGCGGAGAATATTATCATAGCTTGCCGAGGGATCTGCCCATCTAAAAATGGACTGAAAAATGGCAGATGGAATTTAATCCAAGCAAATGCATGTCTATGCACTTCGGTTGGACCAACCAGAGTAGGTCTTACACGTGAACACTAGAGCACTGAAGAGTGCGGTGGAACACAGGGATCTGGGATTACAGGTCCATAATTCACTGAAAGTGGTGTCACAGGTAGATAGGTTTGTTAAGAAAGGTTTTGGCACATTGCACTTCATAAATCGATGTACTGAGTATAGGATGGGATGTTATGTTGAAGTGTATAAGACATTGATGAGGCCTAATTTGGAGTATTGTGTGCAGTTTTTTTTTGTCACCTACCTTCAAGAAATATGCAAATAAGTTGGAAAGAGTATAGAGAAAATTTACAAGGATGTTGCTGAGTCTATAGGACCTGAGTTATAAGGAAAGACCATAAGATATAGGAACAGAAGTAGGCCATTTGGCCGATCAAGCCTGCTCTGCTATTCAATCATGGGCTGATCCAATTCTTCCAGTCGTCCCCACTCCCCTGCTTTCACCCCATACCCTTTGATACCCCAGCTAATCAAGAATTTATCTATCTTTGCCTCAAGTACACCCAATGACTTGGCCTCGATAGCCACTCATGGCAACAAGTTCCACAGATTTACCAGCCTTTGACTAAAGTAGTTTCTCTGCATCTCAGTTCTAAAGAAAGAAATTAGAAAAGCTAAAAGAAGATACGAGGCTGCTTTGGCAAATAAGGTGAAAATAAATCCAAAGGGTTTCTACAGTTATATTAATAGCAAAAGGATAGTGAGGGATAAAATTGGTCCCTTAGAGAATCAAAGTGGATGGATATGTGTGGAGCCAAAAGAGATGGGGGAGATTTTGAACAATTTCTTTTCTTCGGTATTCACTAACGACAAGGATATTGAATTGTGTAAGGTAAAAGAAACAAGAAGGATAGTTATGGAAAGCATGATGATTAAAGAAGAGGAATTACTGGCACTTTTAAGGAATATAAAAGTGGATAAGTCTCCGGGTCCGGACAAGATATTCCCTAGGACCTTGAGGGAAGTTAGTGTAGAAATAGCAGGGGCTCTGACAGAAATATTTCAAATGTCATTAGAAACGGGGATGGTGCCAGAGGATTGGCGTATTGCTCATGTTGTTGCATTGTTTAAAAAGGGTTCTAAGAGTAAACCTAGCAATCATCGGCCTGTGAGTTTGACGTCAGTGTAGGTAAATTGATGGAAAGTATTCTCAGAGATGATGTATATAATTATCTGGATAGACAGGGTCTGATTAGGAACAGTCAACATGGATTTGTGCATGGAAGGTCATGTTTGACAAATCTTATTGAATTTTTTGATGAGGTTACTAAGAAAGTTGACGAGGGTAAAGCGACGGATGTTGTCTATATGGACTTCAGTAAGGCGTTTGACAAGGTTCCACATGGAAGGTTAGTTAGGAAGGTTCAATTGTTATGCATTAATATCAAAGTAGTAAAATTGATTCAGCAGTGGCTGGATGGAGGACGCCAGAGAGTAGTGGTGGATAACTGTTTGTCAGATTGGAGGCCAGTGACTAGTGGTGTGCCTCAGGGATCTATACTGGGTCCAATGTTGTTTGTCATATATATTAATGATCTGAATGATGGGGTGGTAAATTGGATTAGTAAGTAGCAGATGATACTAAGATAGGTGGAGTTGTGGATAATGAAGTAGGTTTTCAAAGCTTGAAGAGAGATTTAGGCCAGTTAGAAGAGTGGGCTAAAAGATGGCAGATAGATCTTAATGCTGATAGATATGGGGTGCTACATTTTGGTAGGACTAATCAAAATAGGACATACATGGTAAATGGTAGGGCATTGAAGAATGCAGTAGAACACAGGGGTCTAGGAATAATGATGCATAGTTCGTTGAAGGTGGAATCTCATGTGGATAGGGTGGTGAAGAAAGCTTTTGGTATGCTGGCCTTTATAAATCAGAGCATTGAGTATAGGAGTTGGGATGTAATGTTGAAATTGTACAAGTCATTGGTGAGGCCAAATTTGGAGCATTGTGTACAGTTCTGGTCACCAAATTATAGTTTAAATCTGGAACACACTCTGAGAAAGTAGTGGAAGCACTCTCTCACAACATTGAATAAGTATTTTGAATTAGCACAGCTTTAAAGACTATGGACCAAGTGCTGCTAAATGGGATCAGTATAGCTAAGTATTTGGTTGTCTGCACAAGCATGCTGGGCAAACGTCCTGTTTCCGTGCTGTATGACTTTAGACATATAGTCACAGAGCACTGCAGCACAGAGAAAGACTCTTCAGAACATCCAGTCTGGGCCAAACTATTATTTTGATAGTCCCATCAACCAACTCAAAGACATGTCTCATCATACCCCTCCCACCCAAGTACTTATACAAACTTCTCTTAAATGTTGCAATCGAATACACATCCATCATTTCTGCTGGCAGCTTGTTAAATACTCTCACTACCCTGTGAGTGAAGAAGCTCCCCCTCAGGTGCCCCTTAAATATTTCACCTTTGACCCTTACCCTGTGGCTTCTAGTTCTAATCTCACCTTCCTTAGCGAAAAGAGCCTGCTTGCTTTTATCCTTTCTTTACCTCTCATAATTTTGTATAGCTCTATCAAACATCCCCCATTTCTCATGTCCTCCAGGAAAAGAAGTCCTAAGCTATTCAACCTTTCCCTATAACTCAAGGCCTCATGTCCCAGCAACATAGGAGCCATCTGGACCATCGAGTCTGCTCTGCCATTCAATCATGGCTGACCCTTTTTTAAAAATCTCCTTTTCAACCCCAGTTCCCGGCCTTCTTCCCTTAACCTTTGATGCCATGTCCAATCAAGAACCTATCAATCTCTGCCTTAAATACACCCAATGAACTGGCCTCCACAGCTGCATGTGGCAACAAATTCCACAAATTCACCACCATTCGGCTAAAGAAAATTCTCCACATCTGTTTTGAAAGGACGTCCCTCTATCCTCAGGCTCTGCCCTTTTGTCCTAGACTCCCACCATGGGAAACATTCTTTCCACATTTATTCTGTCTAGTCTTTTCAATGTTTGAAAGGTTTCAATGTGATTCCCCCTTGTCCTTCTGAATTCCAGTGAGTACAGACCCAGAACATCAAATGTTCCTTGTATAATAACCCTTTCATTCATGGAATCAGCCTTGTGAACCTCCTCTGGACCCTCTCCAATACCATCACATCATTTCGAAGATGAGAGGCCCCAAAACTGTTCACACTACTCAAGGTGAGGCCTCACCAGTGCCTTATAACAGCGGTCCCCAACCACCGGGCCGCAAAGCATGTGCTACCGGGCCGCAAGGAAACGATATGATTTGGCGACATGAGTCAACTGCACCTTTCCTCATTCCCTGTCACAGCCACTGTTGAGCTTGAACGCAGGCGAGGCCATTACGCACGCGTCATCCATGTCAGCACAGGAAAGAGATCAACTCCTCGAGCTTGCAAATGATGGCGGGCTGAAAAGTATGTTTGACATAACATCTCTGCCGGCATTCCGGATCAAAGTCAAGGCTAAATATCCTGAGATAACCACGAAAGCACTGAAAACGTTGCTTCCATTTCCAACATATCTCTGCACTGAATGCAACGAAAACTAAATTGCGGAATAGACTGGACATAAGGAACCCCCTTTTAGTATCACTGTCTCCCATCACCCCTCGATGGGACCGTCTTGTTGCAGGGAAACAAGCCCAGGGCTCCCACTGATTCAGCGATATTGGTGTGTTGCAATGATTTTATATGTTCATACTGGGAAAACATGTGCTGTGTGTTTAATATCCAAACGTTATATGATTACTTAAAATGTAATGATGCTATTGACTTATAAGTGACTGATATAACCATATAACAATTACAGCATGGAAACAGGCCATCTCTGCCCTTCTAGTCCGTGCCAAACGCTTACTCTCACCTAGTCCCACCGACCTGCATTCAGCCCATAGCCCTCCATTCCTTTCTTGTCCATATACCTATCCAATTTTTCTCAAAATGATGATATCGAACCTGCCTCTACCACTTCTACTGGAAGTTTGTTCAACACTTACTTCAAGCTCCCCGATAATTGACTTATCACTATATTCATGCGAGGAAAATATGCGCAGTGTGTTTAATATTAAATTCGTTAGATAAACCCTTTTAGAAACAAAATTGAGTGTATCAGCCACTGATTACTGATAATCCGGTTGTGATTAACACCCACCCCCCCCCCGAACAGAATCGCCAAAAACGATTTGTAGGAAAAAATCGGCATGTACACGCATGCACACTGGTGCCCATACAAGGCTTCATGGTCATTGTAGTCTTTCTGGGGGTAAACACAACGTATTTGACTGCTATTCTTGTCCGTTGGCAACCATACTGCCCCCCCCCCACCTCGGGTTGGCTGGTCCGCAAGAATATTGTCAATAATAAACTGGTCCGCAGTGCAAAAAAGGTTGGGGTCCCCTGCCTTATAAAGCCTCAGCATCACATCCTTGCTCTAGTATTCTAGACTTCAAAATGAATGCTAACATGGCATTTGCCTTCCTCACCACCGACTCAACCTGGAAGTTAACCTTCAGCGTGTTCTGCACAAGGACTCCCAAGTCCCTCTGCATCTCAGATTCCTGGATTTCTCCCTGTTTAGAAAATAGTTTACACATTTATTTCTACTACCAAAGTTCATGACCATGCATTTTTCAACATTGTATTTCATTTTGTCACTTTCTTGCCCATTCTCCTAATCTGCCCAAGTCCTTCTGCATCCTGCCTGTTTCCTCAACACCACTGCCCCTCCACCAATCTTTGTATTATCTGCAAACTTGGCAACAAATGCACCTCTCCTTCATCTAAAGCATTTACATACAGCACAAAAAGAAGTTGTCCCAACACTGGCCCCTGCGGAACACCACTAGTCACTGGCAGCCAACTAGAAAAGGGTCCTTTTATTCCCACTCAGTCTCCAACCAATCAGTCAATGCTCTAACCATGTTAGTAACTTCCCTGTAATACTATGGGCTCTTAACTTGGTAAGCAGCCTCATGTGTGGCACCTTGTCAAAGACCTTCTGAAACTCCAAATATACAACATCCACTGCATCCTTTTTATCTATCCTACTTGTGATCTCCTCAGAGAATTCCAACAGGTTCATCAGGCAGGATTTTCCCTGAAGGAAGCCATGCGGACTTTGTCCTATCTTGTCCTGAGTCACCAAGTACTCCATCACCTCATCCTTAACAATTGACTCCAACATCTTCCCAACCACTGAGGTCAGGCTAACTGGTCTATAATTTCCTTTCTGCTGCCTTCCTCCTTTCTTAAAGAGTGGAGTGACATTTGCAATTTTGCAGTCCTCTGGCACCATGCCAGAGTCCAATGATTTTTGAAAGGTCATTTCTAGTGCCACCACAATATATAAGACTACCTCTTTCAGAATCCTAGAGTGCAGTTCCTCTGGTCCGGATCTTTCAGTTTTTTGAGCATCTTCTCTCTTGTAATGGTAACTACACCCACTTCTCTTCCTTCACACACTACAACATCAGGCACACTGCCAGTGTCTTCCACAGTGAAGACTGATGCAAAATACTTATTTAGTTCATCAGCCATCTTCTTGTCCCCCAATATTATTTCTCCTGCTCATTTTCTAGCGGTTCTTTTACTATCCACTTTGATATTTTCTAGCTTGCTTTCATATTTCATCTTTTCCCTTCTAATGATTTATTTAGTTGTTCTCTGCAGCTTTTTCAATACTTCTCAATCCTCTATCTTCCCACTAATTTTTGCTTTGTTATATGCCTTTTCCTTTGCTTTTACAATGGCTTTGACATCCCTTGTCAGCCATGGTTGTACTATTTAACCATTTGAGTATTTCTTCATTTTTGGAATACACATGTTCTGCACCTTCCTCATTTTTCCCAGAAATGCACATCACTGCTGCTCTGCTGACATCTGCCAGCAGCTCCTTCCAATTTACTTTGGCCAACTCCTCTTTCATTCCACTAATTTCCCTTACTCTACTGAAATACTGCTACATCAGACTTTACTTTCTCCTATCAAATTTCAAGTTAAACTCAACCATATTGTGATCACTGGTTCCTAACGGTTCTTTTACCTTAAGCTCCCTAATTGCCTCTGGTTCAATCCAGTATAGCTGATCCCCCTAGTAGGCCCAACGACAAACTGCTCTAAAAAGCTATACTTTAGCCATTCAACAAACTCACTCTTTTGAGATCCATTACCAACCTGATTTCCCCCCCAATCAAACTGCATGTTAAAATCTCCCATGACTACCATAGCATTGTGCTTTTGACTCGCCTTTTCTATTTCCTGTTGTAACCTGTGGTCCACCTCCAGCCACTGTTGGGAGGCCTGAATATAACTGCCATCAATATCCTTTTACCTTGCAGTTTCTTAACTCAACCTGCAAGGATTCAACATCTTCTGATCCTATGTCTTATCCTTCTACTGATTTGATGCCATTCTTTATCAGCAGAACCACACCACCCCCTCTGCCTGCCTTCCTATTCCTCTGATAATGTGTAACCTTGGAAAATCAGCTCCAAACTACAACTATCCTTCAGCCATGATTCAGCGATGGCCACAACATCATACCTGGCAATCTGTAATAGTGCAACAAAATCATCTGTCTTTTTTCTTATACTACACATACTTAGATACAGCACCTTGAGTACTGTATTTTCTCTCCTTTCTGATTCTGCATCCCTAATGATTTGATACTCAGCTTGTTGGCCGCAACTATATCCCATTACCTGCTTGCCCTTCCTGACAATCTGACAGCAAGCTATCTTTACTTTTTTACTATCTGTCCTATCCTGAGTCTCCTCACTCCAGTTCCCAACCCCCTGCCAAGTTAGTTTAAACCCTTCCCAACAGCTCTAACAAAACTGCCCACAAGAATATTGGTCCCCCTTGGATTCAGGTGCAACCCGTCACTTGAGAACAGATCTTAACTCCCCCAGAAGAGATCCCAATGATCCAAGAACCTAAAGCCCTGCCCCCTGCACCAGCTTCTCAGCCACACATTAATCTGCCAAATCATCCTGTTTCTACCTTCACTGGTGCGTGGCACAGGCAGCAATCCAGAAGTTACTACCCTGGAGGTCCTGCTTCTTAGCTTTCTACCTTGCTCTCTAAAATATCTTTTCAGGACCTCATTGCTTTTCCTTCCTATGTCAACCAAGACATCTGACTGCTCCCCCTCCCTCTCCAAAGTGTTGTGGACACGATCTGAGACATCCCTGTCCCTGGAATCTGGGAGGCAACATACCATCCGGGTGTCCCGGTCACGTCCACAGAATCTCCTGTCTGTTCCCCTCACTATCAAGTCCCTATCACTACCGCTCCCTTCTCTTTCTTTCCCTTCTGCACCATAGGCCCTTGCTTACTGCCTGTAACCCGGTTGCCATGGCATTCTCCCAGGAGGTCATCCCCCACAAAAGTATCCAAAGTGATATACTTGCTTTTGAGGAGAATGGCCACAGGGGTGCTCTACTGTCACTGCCCATTTCCACTTCTCCTGACAGTCACCCAGCTGCTCGCTTCCTGTAACTCGGGGTGACTACTTTCCTGTAACTTTGATCAATTATATCCTCGCTCGCCCATACAAATCAAAAGTCATTCAGTTGCGCTCCAGATCTTCAAGGAGCTGCAGCCAGATGCACTTCACCTAGATGTAGTTCCCCAGGAGACTCCGGGTCTCCCAAGACTCCAACATCTGGCACAAAGAACACACCACGGTCATTTAAATGGTACAGTAAGAGAGGGAAAAAAGATTAGGAAAACTAAACAGACGCTTTGCACAGAGTTGACACCTCTTCCAAGTCAAAGCCTCCCTTGAACCAAAGCCTGTCACTTCTACTCTCGCCGCTGGCCTACTCCTGACAATGGCCACTCCATTTTTCCCTTCTGTGCTTTTATTAGTTCGTAGAGCTCTGCTGACACTGTTGATAGGCCATGTACAATAGGCCAACATCCTTATAAATTTTCTGTGTACTCTTTCAATCTTATTGATACCTTTTCTGTAGGTAGGTGATTAGAACTGCACACAATACCCTGAATTACACCTCACCAGCATCTTCTGCAACTTCAACATAACATTCCAACTCCTGTACTCAATACTTTGAAGACCAATATGCAAAAAGCTCTCCTTATGACCCTATCTATCTGTGACACCGCTATAAAGGAATTATGGACCTGTATTGTCAAATCATTTTGTTCTACATTGTTTACATCTCTTTTGCTGGTCTAATTCCTTAGTCCAGCTCTCTGGCAGTGTCTTCACTAGAAGAGCAGCAACAGTTAAATAAAGCAGTCAGCTTCAAGGGTTGTTAGGAATGGCAATAAGATTGAGAAAAATGAATTAAAAAATTGAGTCATGAATTTGCACTATAGTTTGTTATCTGATGGCAAATATGACTGAATACCTAGAACCTAAACAATCTGATCTTTTCACAGGGAAGTTTGAAAGATTGTTGGAAAACACAGAACATCCTAAAGAGCAACATGAGACAGCAAGAAGCAGATAAATGGGTATTTTAAAATTTGTTTGTCTTATTATTTACATGTTAAATCCACTGTTCAACTAATAAAATAATATTGACAATGTCAGCCAATAGAAACTTCCTAAATCACAGCAAAGCATCCTAACCAGCATAAAACAAAAACAACAGGAATTCTGCAGATGCTGGAAATTCAAGCAACACACATAAAAGTTGCTGGTGAACGCAGCAGGCCAGGCAGCATCTGTAGGAAGAGGTACAGTCGACGTTTCAGGCCGAGACCCTTCGTCAGGACTAACTGAAGGAAGAGTGAGTAAGGGATTTGAAAGTTGGAGGGGGAGGGGGAGATCCAAAATCATAGGAAAAGACAGGAGGGGGAGGGATGGAGCCAAGAGCTGGACAGGTGATTGGCAAAAGGGATACGAGAGGATCTGTCCCATGATCCTCTCATATCCCTTTTGCCTATCACCTGTCCAGCTCTTTGCTCCATCCCTCCCCCTCCTGTCTTCTCCTATCATTACTCACTCTTCCTTCAGTTAGTCCTGACAAAGGGTCTCGGCCTGAAACGTCGACTGCACCTCTTCCTAGAGATGCTGCCTGGCCTGCTGCGTTCACCAGCAACTTTGATGTGTGTTGCCAGCATAAAACAATGTGTCTGTGCTGAGCTGGAGGACCGCCTGTCCACTGGGGAGACATGCTGATTACACATCGATCCTGCAAAAAGCACTCCAACCATGTTACAGAGAATTTGCATGTAATATAAACCAATATCTGCTGCTCTCTGCCTGAGACATCTGTATGACTGAGAAAATATGTCTGTATGACTGGGTAATATGGTGAAGCCCACTGAAGTGTTGATGCAGAATTGATCTCACCCAGGCAGACTTGTTTTGTATCCCCATGTTTGATTTTTTTTTAAGATCCCCAACTTCAGGATTGTAGTTGGTAACACAAGTATCTGATTCAAAATTTGTCTATTATTGCTGAATTGTAAGAATGATACAAAGTAAAACTTCTCCCTCGAGTTCAGTTGTTCAAAAGAAAAGTTTGTAAGATGACAGAGGTTGAGAAGGTGGGCGAGGCAAAAAGGTGTGGACAAGAGGAGGGGAGAACTGATGGAACTATAATGAGTGCTGCAATCTTTTAAAATATCCCACAACTATAAATGACCATGAAGCTTACAGTTTAATGTAAGCCACCAAAATGGCTCAGTTTGTCTTGGAAAAGGAAATCTGCCTATATGTAACTCCAACCCCAAACTAATTATGTTGATAATTCTCTTGAAGGAATCCAACAATGCATTCAGCTGAATCAAGTTATTAATCTACAATTCCCAAGCAAATTTCTGAGAGCACTCACTCACATAGACAACAACAGTTCTATTTGGTTGACTACAAACCACTCACAAATAACTCCAGTTGAATAGCTGATGGGGGCATCATTTTGACATTAATGTGAATTTATGCATTACATGTTCATACATTGATTTCCCTTAGGATTGTGACTTGGAAGGATGTGAATGCCAATATTTTGAGTGCATGCTCAAAGACTCAAACCAAGATATCACTATAACAGCAAATTTAGCAATGAACAATTTAAAACAGGTAAAATTTGTTTAACATCTATTAAGAATTTTATTTATTTTCAAGTACTTAAACCCATATTTCCCTACCTCAACTTCTCAATGATTCTATATATCAAGTACTATGTGTTCGGCCTTTTACACAGGTTTTGCCCCCTGATATGGGGTTGAATACTGGACACTAGTATTGTTTACCATGCAGAGTACTCTGCTATAAGTTTCGTATGCTAGGTCTTCTGGGAAAGGCATCTAATGCTAAGAGTTCTAGTGCACAGTTCCAGCATTGGGGCATGTGGCATCCATTCATGGGCATCTCTAGTGCAAGTATTCAGTGCCGAGGCCGACTGGGCATGTTCCCAGTTTTAGGATTTTGTCAGGGTGCTGGAGCAGGGATTCAATCGCAGACCTAGTACAGATCACACAGTGATATTAATTGAGTAACAAATCCTAAGGGTAAGGGTAAGGGTAAGGGTTAGGGTTAGGGTTAGGGTCCACATCAAAGTTCAGGCAGAGATCAAAACATCCAGAGAAATCCAAAAACCAGAATCAGGAAACGGGTAGAGTCAATATTCAGACAGAGTTCAGATACAAATGCCAGAAAAGCTCAGGAAAACTCACTGGTACAATCTGGCAACAAACAGGTGAAAACACAGGACTGAAATACACTGAGCAATAAACAGAGAGGCAGATGATAGGTGGAGCACAATGAGACCCAGGTGGCAGCAATACAGGTAATAATGAGAAACAGATGAGAGACAGAGTACTCAGTAATACAGGGGCTGGAGTAGAACAGGAGCGGGGACAGGAGCACATGGCAATACAAAACCACAGACTGACAGCTAGGGGAAAACACACAAAAAGACAGAGTTGAACTAGAGGTACTGAGAGATATCTGGTACAGGTGTCCTATTTTAGGATTTCTAATGCAGGTGAGGTCTTAAGTGAAGATAACTAATGTTAGATATTTTGGTCATTAGGCAATAAGAAAATCATTTATGTACTTTCAGAGCTTGGTTCGCTATCTATTCTTTGATGAATCAGCCATTTAAATCCAGCCTCATGAATGTCAAGTTAATTTTAATTTTTAAGTTCTGTAAAATCATATTTTAAGTTTCATAAGTTTTGTGTTTTAATAACTTTATCTTCCCTAATTCCCCATCCCCAACAGCTTGTAAAGGACAGGGCTGATATTGTGGTCTCAGGAAATGTTGTATTTGATGGAAAATTATATCAGGAAACATCTGAAGCTGAAAACCAAGGTCACAACGTTAAGGTAAAACAAAAAAAATCTGTCTTCACAAACCTCTGTTCAAATGCAAACCACAAAAGCAACAAAAATCTTCCTGTCCCCCATCCAACCCTACACTAAATATCTCCATCTACTCGCCTCAAACCGTATCTATTTGTACTCCGACCCCAGCCCCTCCCAACCTAAACTCCACAACAAGAATGTACAGTATGTGGCACAGAATCATTTCCACAGACCTGTTTCATTTGTCACCAAAAATAGGCATCATGAGCAAGGCACAAGAGATTCTGCAGATGCTAACACAAACAAAATGCTGGAGGAACTCAACAGGTCAGGAGGCATCTATAGAGAGGAATATCCAGGCGATGTTTTGGGATGAGATTCTTCCTTAGGTCTGGAAAAGAAGGGGGAACAAACTAAGTGCTAGCTTTGTCCCCCAATATTTTGTGCACATTAATTATGATGGAATGGTCAAATTCACCAGTTTCATATTTCAATAAAGTCCTAACCTATACAACTATTCCATATAACTAAGGCACTCGTTCCAGCAACGTCTTTGTAAATTTTCTCTGCACTCTTTCTATCTTATTGCAATCTTTACTATAGCTTAATGACCAAAATTGCACACAATGCTCCAAATTATGCCTCAGCAATGTCCTATACAACTTCAATATAACATCCCAACTCCTGTACTCAAAATTCTGAAATATGAAGGCCAATGTGCCAAAAGCTCCTTTATGACCCTATCTACCTATGACATCACTTTCTGTATTCACAGATCCTTTTCTCCTACCACACTCCTCAGTGCCCTCCCATTCTCTGTGTAAGCCCTACACTGGTTTGTCCGCCCAAAGTGCAATATCCCAAAGTGTAAAGAATGGACAACAGTTAAACGTGGGAACCCCAAAGTCCCCCCAGCCTCCCCCTCCCACGCGTAAGCGGCAGCAACGGAACGATCTCCCTTCCCCCCAGCAAAAAAAGCGCACCCGCTACCGAGCACAAGTGTGAGCTAGGCGATAGTAAAGACACAAACTTGCAGTTACCCTAAAGACTATTGCATTTCATCCGGCATTCGACAAACCACAGGTTCTCTCTTGGTTTTCACAGTGAGCAGGAGACATAACAACAAAGGGGAAAGAAAACAATAAACACTAGGCCAAACGGGGCCACTAACTAAAAGTCTCAAATGGAAAAATGAAGCCTACACTGTGGCTGAAAAGAACAATTGAATTTAAAATGAGCACTGCTAGTCTTCAGAGTCAGTTGACTCGACGGTCCAATTTCTCAGGCAAGACCAAATGCAAACATTGCTGTGCTGTGTCCAAGTCTCAATAAGCACTACGACGACAAGTATGGAGTTAAATACTACCACAATGAAATAATAATTAGTTGACACATGCATATTCACAAGTGCAATTGCCATATCTACTGCGCTGCTGAATCCGTGGATGTGATGCTATGTCCTTAATCTCGGTGTCATCTGCAAATTTGCTGATCCAGGTTACCACATTATTATCTAGACCATTACTATACAGTAGGTGGCAAACAACAATGGGGCAAGCACCTATCCCTGCAGCACTCTACTTCTCACAGGGTTCCAGTCAAAGAGATAACCATCTACCACCACTCTCTGGCTTCCAGTAGTATCCTATGTAAATACAGATACAAAAAGATCGATATAAGTTCTCCCACATCTCTTTTGGCTCCATGCGTAGATGACTATGCTGATCTTAAAGTGGACCAACTTTTTCCCTTGCTATCCTTTTGCTCATAATATACCTGTAGAACTCTTTAGGATTCTCCTTTACCTTCTCTGCCAGAACAACCTCATGTCTTCTTTTAGACCTGATTTCCTTCTTAAGTGTTCTCTTGCAGTTCTTGTGCTCCTCAAGCACCTCATTTGTTCCTTGCTGCCCGTACTTGCTGTACACCTCCTTCTTCTTAACCAGAGCCTCAATACCCCTTGAAAACCAAGGTTTCCTAAATCTTTAGCCTTGCCTTTTATTCTAACAGTAACATACAAACTCAATATTTCACTGTGAAGGCTCCCCACTTACACCTGAACTGGAAGAGGGCCAATGTCTTTGTGGGCAGGTTTACTAGAGCTGTTAGGGAGGGTTTAAACTAATTTGGCAGGGGGTTGGGAACCAGAGGGATAGGGCTGGAGATGGAGTAATTGGTTTACAAACAGAGGCAGTGTGTAATGAGACTGTAGGCAAGGAGAGACTGATGATGGAGCAAAACTGCAGTGAACAGGATGAGTTGTAATGTAAAAGGGGGACAAAATTGAAAAGAGTGATGAACACAGGACTGAAGGTGTTGTATTTGCATGCTCGCCATATATGGAATAAGGTAGATGAGCTTGCAGCACAGTTACAGATTGTCATGTATAACATTGTGGGCTGAAAAAAGATATAACTGGGAGCTTAATGTCCAAGGCTCAGAGTGTATCAAAAGGACAGGCAGGTAGGCAGAGAGGGTGTGGTGGCTCTGTTGGTTAAAATTGAAATCTAATTATTAGAAAGAGGTGACATAAGATCAAAAGATGTAGAATTGTTTTGGGTACAGTTAAGAAACTGCAAGAGTGAAAAGACCCTGATGGGTGTTATATACTGACCTCCAAACTGTAGTAAAGATGTTGTCCACAGATTACAATGGAAGATAGAAAATGCATGTCAAAAGGGCAATGTTATGATAGTCATGGGGGTTTCAATATGCAGGTAGATTGGGAAAATCAGGTTGGTGCTGGATCCCAGGAGGGGGAATATGTAGAATGCTTATGAGATGGCTATTTGGAGCAGCATGTGGTTGAGCCCACTAGGGTTTCAGCTATTTTAGATTAGATGTTGTACACCAGACCTGAATTGATTCGAGTTTAAGGTATAGGAATCCTTAGTGGGAAACTGATCGTAATATGATATAATTCACACTGCAACTTGAGAAGGAGAAGCTAAAGTCAGATGTATCAGTATTATCAATGGAGTAAGGGGGATTACAGAGGTACGAGAGATGAGTTGGGCAAAATTGATTGCAAGTGAACATTGGTAGGGATGATGACAGAGCAGAAATGGTAGGAATTTCTGGGAGCAATTCACAGGGCACAGGATATATACATCTCAAAGAAGAAGTATTCTAAAAGCAGATGATGCAACTGTGCCTGACAAGAGAAGTCAAAGACAAAATAAAAGCCAAAGAGAGGACGTATAACAGAGCAAAAATTAGTTGGAAGTTAGAGGATTGGGAAGCTTTTAAATACCAACAGAAGGCAACTAAAAGAAAAGTCATAAGGAAGGAAAAGATGGAATAGAAGGTAAGCTAGCCAATAATTTTAAAGAAGTTACCAAAAGTTTCTTCAGATATATGAAGTGTAAAAGAGAGGTCAGAGTAGATTGTGGACTGCTGCAAAATAATGCTAGAGAGGTAGTAGTGGGGTCAAGGAAATGGCAGATGAACTGAATAAGTATTTTGCATTAGTCTTCACTGTGGAAGACACTAGCAGTATGCCGGATGTTCGAGCGTGTCAGGGGGCAGAAAGTTGTCATTAGGGAGAAGGTGCTTGGGAAACTGAAAGGTCTGAAAATAGACAAGTCACCTGGATCAGATGGTCTATACCCCAGCATTCTGAAAGAGGTGGCTGAAGAGATTGTGCAGGCATTAGCAATTACCTTTCAAGAATCAGTTGATTCTGGCATGATTCTAGAGGAATAGAAAATTGCAAATGTCATTCCACTCATCAAGAAGGCAGGAAGGCAAAAGAAAGGAAATTATTGGCCAGTTAGTCTGACCTCAGTGGTTGGGAAGATGTCGGAGTCGATTGTTAAGGACATGGTTTTGGGGGACTTGGAAGAAAATGATAAAATAAGCCATAGTTAGTATGGTTTCCTTCAGGAAAATCTCACCTGTCAAATCTGTTGGAATTCTTTGAAGAAATAGCAAGATAGACAAAGGAGAATTGATGGATGTTGTGTAATTGGAATATTAAAAGGCCTTTGACAAGGTGCCACACTTGAGGCTGCTTAGCAAGTTATAAAACCCAAGGTATGAATGGATAGAACATTGGCTGATTGGTAGGAGGCAACAAGTGGGAATAACAAGAGCCTTTTCTGGTTGGCTGCTGGTGATTAGTGCTGTTCACAGGGGTCTGTGTTGGGACCCCTTCTTCTTACGTTTATGTCAATGATTTGGACAATGGAATTGATGACTTTGTGGACAAGTTTAGGGATGATGCAAAGATAGGTAGAGGGGCAGGTAGCTTTGAAGAAGCTGAAATGTACAGATGTTCAGATTAGCAGAATGTGCAAAGAAGTGACAGATGGAATAGATAGATAGATATTTTATTGATCCCAAAGGAAATAACAATTTCACAGTAGCATTACAAGTGCATGGATATAAATATTAGAAGAGAAATAGTAAGAATAAAAAATAAGTTACCACAAACAGTCTAACAAGATGGGATCATCACTTCCCCAGCTATAGGTTGACTCATTATAGAGCCAAACGGCCGAGGATAATATGTACCTCATTTGACGCTCTTTGGAGCAGTGCAGTTGTCTTAGTTTATTACTAAAAGTGCTCCTCTGTTCAGTTAAGCTGGCATGTAGAGGGTGAGAAACAATGTTTAGAATTGCCAGGTTTTTCCATAGGGTCCTTTGTTCTACCACAGTGTATCCAGTTTCACTCCTACTACAGAGCCAGTCTTCCTAATCAGTTTATTGAACCAATTGGCATCACCCATGTCGATGCCATTGCCCCAGCACACCACTGCATTGAAGATTGTACTGGCGACAACAGATTGGTAGAACATGTGAGGGAGAGGACTGCATATTCCAAAGGACCTCAGTCTCCTCAGGAAGAAGAGGTGACTCTGTCCCTTCTTGTTCATAGCCTCTGTGTTGGTGCTCACTCAAGTCTGTCATCCAGCTGAATCCCCAGATATGAGTAGGTCCTCACCATCAATAGGTACAGGGAGCAATGCAGGCTTAGTTTTCCTAAAGACCATCACTATCTCCTTTGCCTTACCGCAGATAGAGATGTTGAACTGCAGACTATTCTGCTTGCACCATTTGACAAAGTACAGTACTGAGAAGTGTATGGTCATACACTTTGGTAGAAGAAATAAAAGAGAGGACTATTTTCTAAACGGAGAGGAATTCAAAAATCTGAGGTGCAAAGTGATTTGGGAGTCCTTGTGCAGGATTCCCTAAAGGCTAATTTGCAGGTTGAGTCAGTGATGAGGAAGGCAAATGCGATTTGAGCATTCATTTCTAGGGGACAAGAATATAAAAACAAGGATGTAATGTTGAGGTTTTATAAGGCACTGGTGAGGCATTGCTTGGAGTACTGTGAGAAGTTTTGAGCCCCTTATCCAAGAGAAGATGTGCTGGCATTGGAGGGGGTTCAAAGGCGGTTCACGAAAGTGATTCCAGGATCCCAGATCCCAGGAACACTGAGCTCCCAATCATAGAAACATAGAAAAACTACAGCACAATACAGGCCCTTCAGCCCACAATGCTGTGTCGAACATCTACTTACTTTAGAAATTACCTAGGGTTACCCATAGCCCTCTATTTTTCTAAGCTTCATGTACCTATCCAGGAATCTTTTAAAAGACCCTATTGTATCCACCTCCACCACCGTCTCTGGCAGCTCATTCCACACACTCACCACTCTCTGCGTAAAAATGCTTACCTCTGACATCTCCTCTATACCTACTTCCAAGCACCTTAAAACTGTGCCCTCTCGTGTTAGCCATTTCAGCCTTGGGATAAAGCCTCTGACTATCTACACTATCAATGCTTCTCATCACCTTATACACTTCTATCAGGTCACCTCTCATCCTCCATTGCTCCAAGGAGAAAAGATCAAGTTCACTCAACCTATTCTCATAAGGTATGCTCCCCAATCCAGGCAACATCCTTGTAAATCTCCTCATAATCTCCTCATTTGTTCATGATACTTCTTGCATTAATATAGACACATCACAAACCATCAGTCTGAGCACATCCCTCCTCTATCACCTGTCTAACCATCCTCTCACACTGGCTACAAGCTTTCTCTATTTGTGAGCCAACCGCCCCTTCTTCCGTCTCTTCAGTTTGGTTCCCATCCCCCAGCAATTCTAGTTTAAACTCTCCTCAATAGCCTTAGCAAACCTCTTTACCAGGATATTGTCCCCCTCGGATTCAAGTGCAACTCATCCTTATTGTACAGGTCACGCCTACCCCAAAAGAGGTCCGAATGATCCAGAAATCTGAATCCCTGCCCCCGGCTCCAATCCCTCAGCCATGCATTTATCATCCACCTCACTGTATTCCTATACCGACTGTCGCATGGCACAGGGTCTCTGCGTTAAATACACCCAACAACCTGGCCTCCACAGCTGCATGTGGCCACAAATTCCACAAATTCACCATCCTTTGGCTAAAGAAATTTCTCTGCATCTCTGATTTGAAAGGTCAGCCCTCTATCCTGAGGCACAAAATACTCTGCAGATGCTGGAGTCAAAGCAACACTCACAACACGCTGGAGGAACTCAGCAGGTCAGGCAGCATCCGTGGAAACGATCAGTCAACGTTGACTGATCGTTTCCACGGATGCTGCCCAACCTGCTGAGTTCCTCCAGCGTGTTGTGAGTGTTGCTCTATCCTGAGGCTGTGCCCTTTTGTCTTAGACTTTCCCACCATGGGAAACATCCTTTCCACATCTACTCTGTCTCGGCCTTTCAACATTGGAAAGGTTTCAGTGAGATCCCCTCTCATCCTTCTAAATTCCAGCGAGTACGTACCCAGAGCCATTAAACATTGCTCACATGATAACCCTTTCATTCCTGGACTCATCCTAGTGAACCTCCTCTGGACCCTCTCCAATGACAGCACATCTCTTCTTAGATGAGAAGCCCAAAACTGTTCACAATACTCAAGGTGACGCCTCACCAGTACCTTATAAAGCCTCAGCAACACATCTCTGCTCTTGTATTCTAGACCTGAAAATGAATACTAACATTACATTTCCCTTCCTCACCACCAACTCTACCTGCAAGTTAACCTTTTGGTTGTTCTGCACAAGGACTCCCAAGTCCCTTTGCATCTCAGATTTTTGGATTTCTCCCCATTTACAAAATAGTCTGCATATTTATTTTTTACTACCAAAGTGCATGACCATGCATTTTCCAACATTATATTTCATTTACCACTTTCTTGTCCATTCTCCTAGTCTTTCTCAGTCCCTCTGCAGTCTACCTGTTTCCTCAGCACTACCTTCCCATCCACCAATTTTCATATCGTCTGTAAATTTGGGAACTGAGCCATCTATTCCATCACCTAAATCATGGAAAACCTGCCTTATCTACAATACTCCTTGCATTGAAATGGATGTAACTCTGAGCTTTACTTCCACCACACTCAACCTTTCGGTTGCTGTCTTTGTATGTAGGCTGAATATTTACTTTCCCCACCATTACTGCACTACTTGTGTTGGCACTCTGGTCCTTATGTCCTTGGAGCTCTAGTTTAACCCCCAGAGCAACCTTCCCTCAGGGTTATTGGTCTCCCTGCAGTTCAGGTGCAACCCATCCTGTCTGTACAGGCCCACCTTCACTGGAAGAGAGCCCAATGATCCAAAAACTGAAGCCCTCCCTCCTGCACCATGTCCTCAGTCAAGTGTTAATCTTATTGCTTTCCAATTTTTAACCTCATCAGCCTTTGGCATTGGTAGCAATCCTGAGAGTCCTTTAGCTTAACACTAACTCCCTGGATGTACTTTGCAAGGTGTCATCGCCCTTCCTGCCTACATCATATGTTGTTTAAATAATCTTGCAGATGTAAAAGTTAAGACAAAATCTTAGTATCATTTATGGAATAACATAATACAAAGGTGGTATTATCTGTCTGAAAACAGGAATTAATATGGTCAAATGATGCCCTTTATCTTTACGGAATTAAGCTGTACGTAGCCATCACATGCCTGGTCCAACAGCTTTTGGCAACAATAGCATTGCCACAATCATTTGGATGGTGTCCACAACATTAACTAAAATGTGTATGTATAGAAATACATGTATAGTTTTAGAAGAATGAGGGGGAACCTCATTGAAACCTATCAATTATGGAAAGGCCTAGATAGAATGGACATGGAGGAGATGTTTCCTCTAGTGACAGAGTCTAGGATCAGAGACCATAGCCTCAATATACTAGGGCAGAGATGTGGAGGAATTTCTTTAGTCAAAGAATAGTGTAGAACTTTATTGTTGTTGCTCGAGATAACAAGATTGCGGTGCTACCCCAGTCTGTGCAAAACAGATATTTATAATGCATGTATTATGGCTTAATTAAAAACAAAATCCCACATTTACATGCAACAAGTGACTTCAATAGCCTATAACACTGGAAGGCCATTGGAAATCTGGACTGTAGCATTACTCTGCACAACAGTTCTCAGAAATAAACTGTTTTTCAGTCTTACTGCCTTTGCTGAGATGTTTCTGCATCTCCTACTAGATGGCAGGAGATTGAACACTCAGTGTCCAGGATAGGATTGGCCTTCAATGATGCTACAAGTGTGCCGTGGACATCAAGAGTTGTAAATTGTCTCTAAGTCCAGTAGTTGAGTCCCAGTGACGTGCTGAAATATCCTAATCACCAATTGGAGGGTGGTAACCTGTGGAATTAATTACCACAGGCGGCTGTGGAGGGCAAGTCTTATGGTCTTATGGATGGCTGTGGTGGCTCAGTGGGTAAATTTAAAGTGACGGTTGATCAGTTCTTGATTAGTCCGGACATAAAAGGTTATGGGGAGAAGGCAGGAGAATGGGTTGATAGGGACAATAAATCAGCCATGATGTCAAGAGCAGAACAGACTTGATGGGCCAAATGTCCTAATTCAGCTCCTATATATTATGGCCTGATGCATCAATATATAGTAATATCATGTACTAAGTTAATGGAAAGTAACAATATTATGTTCTGCCAAGTTGTTTTGACTTTTTAAACTATTTCTGCAAATCAGTAGTAGTTGAATACAACTTTTAATAAATAATTTTGTTAAATAATGTTTTTATTATTTGAAGCTCTCTTTAAACTTTAAGTATCAGGGATGCAGACTCAGAAGGGGATGTCCTTGCCCTTGGCTACCAGTTGGTAATCGATAATCATCTTATTGGTGTTACATACTAAAATACTGCAAAAGGCTTTATTTTCAAGCCATCCAGATAGATAATTCCAAATACAAGTACATCAAGGAAGTTAAAATGTAAAAGGCAATAACAGAATGTGGAAAATAAATACAAGAGATTTTGTAATGCTGGAAATCCAGAGCGACAGAAACAAAATGCCTCTCCATAGATGCTGCCTAACCTGCTGAATATTCCTGCATTTTGTGTGTGTTGAACAGAATGCAGAATATAGTTGGCTACTTTTCTGGTGCTATGGGAACTGTTGACAGAGGAGTTTTCATGACAGATCAAGCTGTGTTCATAACTCTCTGCAGTTACAACCTCATCTGTCTGTGGGGTGGTTCCAGACTGACAGCCATATAAGCACAACTGATCAGTGAGGTCACTGGGTAAACATCGGCAATGGGTTGGATTGAGCAAGATAGGACATGCCTCCAGTTAGAAAGTAGATGTAGGCAATAGGCAAGGGAGCAGAAAAGAATTCTTGGCTAGGGCATTGGTATTCCTGGATGGGAACTCAACAAATCCTGGGAATAACTGATCTTTCTCCCTTTTTCCAAGACGATCGATCTTTTAATGTTTAATTTTCTAATAAAACTTTGTCAGTAATTTGGCACATGGAGCTTAGAAAAATAGAGGGCTATGTGCTAAGGAAATTCTAGAGTAGTTTCTAGAGTAAGTTTCATGGTCACAACATTGTGTGCTGAAGGGCCTGTAAGGTGCTGTAGATTTCTATGTTCTATGTTCTAATCATTGACTCATGTTGATCATTCCCTCTTTAGATACACGTGAATGTTGTAAATACTCCAGTCTTTAATGTTGCCCAACTGGTGGTTGGGAGCTCAGTTGGTGGAATCCTGCTTCTATTCCTGATGATTTTCATTCTCTACAAAGTAAGTGCAAATATCAAAATTTGCCTGTACAGTAACAGAGAGAGACTTATTCTATTGTCTTTCTATGATTCAGCACATAAATTTTATTTTGTCCAATGAATACAATTTAAGAAAAAAATAGCTAAAGATCATTATTTTAATATCAATATCACAAAATGCAATTTATTCACAAGGCTGGAAATACATATTGCTGAGACATTCACTCAGTAGGGCATTTACCCTGATACAAGAGAAAAGCAGAAGAGTAAGCAGAAAACCAGAAATACAGGAGGCTGAGGGGCATGGAAAAAATGAGTGCTCATTGTCTTTTTTCCCCCAGGGTAGGAGAGTCTAAAGCTAGTTTTAAGGTGAGAGAAGGAAAGATTTAATTAGGGCCTGTGAAGCACGCTTTTCCACATAGAGGATGGTGGATGTGTAGAATAAGCTGCCAGAAGAAGTGGTAGAGGCAGGTACAATTCAAATGCCTAAAAGACATTTGGATAGGTTCAAGGATAAGAAAGGCTCAGTGGGATATGAAGGCATGTGGGGACCAGCACAGGAGGGCATGTGGACAAGTCGAGCTAGAGGATATGTTTCTGTGCTGTATAAATCTATGACTCAATAATTAGTAATGGAATATGGAATGGGAAGTCATATAGAACTCCTACAGAGAGAATGGAGGAAAACTGAAGAAATAATTAAAAATAGAAGATGATTGTTCATTCCTTGGGTTGGTTACGAAGTCTGCAGATGACATAAAAATTGTTGGGGCTGTAGATGGTATAGAAAAACATCAAGGGATCAGTTATGGACAGATAAATAGCAGATGGATTTTATCAGTAGAATATAGATCAGTTATGGAAAAGGGAAAAGCAGAAGGGGTTTATCAGTAGAATATAGATCAGTTAGGGACAGATAAATAGCAGATGGAGTTTATTTCCAAGTAAGTGTGAGTTAGACCATAAGACCAGAATGGTACATGGAGCTTAGAAAAATAGAGGGCTATGGGTAACCTGAGGTAATTTCTAAAGTAAGTACATGTTCGACACAGCATTGTGGGCCAAAGGGCCTGTATTGTGCTGTAGGTTTTCTATGTTTCTATGTTTCTAATTAGGCCATTTGGCCCAACGACTCTACTCCACCACATCATGTCTGATCCATTTTTCCTTTTAGCTCCAATCTCCTGCCTTCTTCCATATCCTTTCATCCCAGACAACCTATCTAACATCTTCAACCATACCCTGAGAATCTATCAACCTCTGCCTTAAATGTACACAATAACATGGCCTCCACAACTGTCAGTGGCAATACTCATCTCCATTCTAAAAGGTTGCCCCTCTAATCTGAGGCCTTGTCCTCTTGTCTTAGACTCTCCACATCCTCTCTACATCCACTCTATCAAGGCCTTTCAACGTTCAATAGGTTTGAATTAGGTTATCCCTCATTCTTCTGAATTCCTGTGAATACAGGCTCAAAGCCATCAAACACTTTTCAAATGACAAGTTGTTTAATCCTAAAATAATTTTTGTGAACCTCCTGTAAACCCTCTCCAGTTTCTGCACATCCTTTCTAAGATAAGGGGCCCAAGACTGCTTACAATACTCGAAGTGAGGCCCCACCAGTGCTTTATAAAGCCTCAACATTAGATCCTTGATTTTATATTAGAAACATAGAAACATAGAAAACCTACAGCACAATACAGGCCCTTCGGCCAACAATGCTGTGTTGAACATGCGCTTACTTTAGAAATTACCTACCGTTACCCATACCCCTCCATTTTTCTAAGCTCCATGTACCTATCCAGGAGTCTCTTAAAAGACCCTATCATATCCGCCTCCACCACCATCGCTGGCAGCCCATTCCATGTACTCACCACTCTCTGCGTAAAAACTTACCCCTAACATCTCCTCTGTACCTACTTTCAAGCACCTTAAAACTGTGCTCATTTGTGTAAGCCATTTCAGGCCTTGGAAAAAGCCTCTGACTATCCACACGATCAATGCCTCTCATCATCTTAAACACCTCAATCAGGTCACCTCTCATCCTCTGTCGCTCCAAGGAAAAAAGGCCGAGTTCATTCAACCTATTCTCATAAGGCATGCTCCCCATTCCTGGCAACATCCTTGTAAATCTCCTCTGCACCCTTTCTATGGTTTCCACATCCTTTCTGTAGTGAGGCGACCAGAACTGAGCACAGTACTCCAAGTGGGGTCTGACCAGGGTCCTATATAGCTGCAACATTACCTCTCAGCTCTTGAACTCAATCCCACGATTGATGAAGGCCAATGCACCGTATGCCTTCTTAACCACAGAGTCAACCTGCATAGCAGTTTTGAGTGTCCTATGGACTCGGATCCCAAGATCCCTCTGATCCAACCAAGAGTCCTACTATTAATACTATATTCTGCCATCATATCTGACCTACCAAAATGAACCACCTCACACTTATCTGGGTTGAACTCCATCTGCCACTTCTCAGCCCAGTTTTTCATCCTATCGATGTCCCACTGTAACCTCTGACAGCCCTCCACACTATCCACAACACCCCCAACCTTTGTGTCATCAGCAAACTTACTAACCCATCCCTCCACTTCCTCATCCAGGTCATTTATAAAAATCACAAAGAGTAGGGATCCCAGAACAGATCCCTGAGACACACCACTGGTCACCAACCTCCATGCAGAATATGGCCTGTCTGCAATCACTCTTTGCCTTCTGTTTGCCAGTTCTGGATCTACAAAGCAATGTCCCCTTGGATTCCATGCCTCCTTACTTTCTCAAAAAGCCTTTCATGTGGTACCTTATCAAATGCCTTGCTGAAATCCATATACACTACATCTACTGCTCTACCTTCATCAATGTGTTTAATTATATTCTCAAAAAATTCATCAGGCTTGTAAGGCATGACCTGCCTTTGACAAAGCCATGCTGACTATTCCTAATCATATTATGCCTCTCTAAATGTTCATAAGTCCTGCCTCTCACGATCTTTCCTATCAACTTACCAACCACTGAAGTAAGACTTACTGGTCTATAATTTCCTGGGCTATCTCTACTCCCTTTCTTGAATAAGGGAACAACATCCACAACACTCCAATCCTGCAGAACCTCTCCTGTACCCATTGATGATGCAAAGATCATCGCCAGAGGTTCAGCAATCTCCTCCCTCGCCTCCCACAGTAGCCTTGGGTACGTCTCATTTGGTCCCAGTGACTTATGCAACTTGATGCTTTCCAAGAGCTCCAGCACATCCTCTTTCTTAATATCTATATGCTCAAGCTTTTCAGTCCGCTGTAAGTCATCCCTACAATCACCAAGATCATTCTCAGTGTGAATACTGAGGCAAAGTATTAATTCAGTACCTCTGCTGTCTCCTCCGGTTCCATACAGACTTTTCCACTGTTACACTTGACTGGTCCTATTCTCTCTTGTCTTACCCTCATGCTCTTCGCATACATGTACAATGCCTCGAGGTTTTCCTTAATCCTACCCACCAAGGCCTTCTCATGGCCCTTTCTGGCTCTCCTAATTTAATTCTTAAGCTCCTTCCTGCTAGCCTTTAATTTTCTAGATCTCTGTCATTACCTAAGTTTTTGAACCTATCATAAGCTTTTCTTTTCTTCTTGACAAGATTTTCAACAGCCTTTGTACACCACGGTTCCCGTACCCTACCATCCTTTCCCTGTCTCATTGGAACGTACCTATGCAGAACTCCACGCAAATATCTCCTGAATATTTGCCAGATTTCTGCCGTACATTTCCCTGAGAACATCTGTTCCCAATTTATGCTTCCAAGTTCCTGCCTTATTTTCCCTTACTTCAATTAAACACTCTCCTAACTTGTCTGTTCCTATCCCTCTCCAATGCTATGGTAAAGGAGATAGAATTGTGATCACTATCTCCAAAATGCTCCCCGACTGAGCGATCTGTCACCTGAACAGGTTCATTTCCCAATACCAGATCAAGTACAGTCTCTCCTCTTGTAGGCTTATCTACATATTGTGTCAAGAAACCTTCTTGAACACACCTAACAAACTCCACCCCATCTAAACCCCTTGCCAATCGATATTTGGGAAATTATAATCTCCCACGATGACAATCTGGTTATTATTATACCTTTCCTGAATCTGTCTCCCTGTCTGCTCATTGATGTCCCTGTTACTATTGGGTGGCCTGTAAAAAACAACCAGTAGAGTTATTGACCCCTTCTAGTTCCTAACTACCACCCACAGGATTCAGTAAGCAATCACTCCATGACAATTCCTCCTTTTCTGCAGCCATGATGCTACCTCTGATCAGCAGTGCCACCTCCCACCTCTTTTGCCTCCCTCCCTGTCCTTTCTGAAACTTCTAAAGCCTGGCACTCTAAGTAGCCATTCCTACCCCTGAGCCATCCAAGTCTCTGTAATGGCCACAACATCAGAGCTCCAAGTACTGATCCACACTCTGAGCTCATCCACCTTGTTCATGATATTCCTTGCATTAAAGTAGACACATCTCAAACCATTGGTCTGAGTGCATCCCTTCTCTATCACCTGCCTATCCTCGCTTTCGCACTGTCTCCAAGCTTTCTCTATTTGTGAGCCAACCACGCCTTCCTCCGACTCTTCAGTTCAGTTCCCAACCCCAGCAATTCTAGTTTAAATTCTTCCCAATAGCCTTAGCAAACCTCCCTGCCAGGATATTGGTCCCCCTTGGATTCAAGTGCAGCCCATCCTTTTTGTACAGGTCATGCCTGCCCCGAAAGAAGACCCAATGATCCCTGCCCCCTTCTTCAATCCCTCAGCCTCACATTTATCCTCCACCTCACTCAATTCGTATACTCAATGTCGCATGGCACAGGCAGTAATCCAAAAATTACTATCTTTGAGGTCCTGCTTCTCATCTTCCTTCCTCACTCCCTGTATTATATTTTCAGGACCTCTCACTTTTCCTACCTATGTCAATGGTACCAACATGTACCACAACCTCTGGCTGTTCTCCTTTCCAGTTCAGGATATCACGGATGCAATCAGAAACATCCTGGTCCCTGGCACCTGGGAGGCAAACTACCATCCATGTTTCTTTCCTGTTCTACAGAATTGGCTTTCTGACCACCTAACTATAGAGTCCCATCTCACTGCTGCTATCCTCTTCCTTTCCCTACCCTTCTGAGCCAGAGTGCAGCCAATGTTGCTTCCCCCGGGTAGGCTGTTCCCCCCAAACAGTACTCAAACAGGAGTACTTATTGTTAAGGGGGATAGCCACAGAACACCGGCCTCACACACATACTTCTTGTTTCTATTGTTCACAAGTAACTCACCTCACCTCAACCCGCTATCGCTGATCAAGCTTCCTAATCATCCATCTTCCCATTCACTTGACAACCTGACAAACAGTTATCCACCACTACTCTCTGGCATCTCCCATCCAGCCACTGTTGACTCCATTTTACTACTTCAATATTAATATCTAACGATTGAACCTCCCTAACTAACCTTCCATGTGGAACCTTGTCAAAGGCCTTACTAAAGTCCATATAGACAACATTCACCACTTTACCCTCGTCAATTTTCCTCGTAACCTTTTCAAAAAATTCAATAAGATTTGTCAAACATGACTTTCCACGTACAAATCCATGTTGACTGTTCCTAATCAGACCCTGTCTATCAAAGATAATTATATATAACATCTCTAAGAATACTTTCCATTAATTTACCCACCACTGCCGTCAAACTTACAGGCCGATAGTTACTAGGTTTGCACTTAGAACCCTTTTTAAACAATGGAACCACATGAGCAATACGCCAAACCTCCGGCACCATCCCCGTTTCTAATGACATTTGAAATATTTCTGTCAGAGCCCCTATTATTTCTACACTAACTTCACTCAAGGTCCTAGGGAATATCCAGTCAGGACCTGGAGACTTATCCACTTTTATGTTCCTTAAAAGAACCAGTACTTCCTCTTCTTTAATCATCATACTTTCCATAACTACCCTACTTGTTTCCCTTACCTTACACAATTCAATATCCTTCTCCTTAGTGAATACCGAAGAAAAGAAATTGTTCAAAATCTCCCCCATCTCTTTTGGCTCCACACATAGCCATCCACTCTAATTCTCTAAGGGACCAATTTTAGCCCTCACTATCCTTTGGCTGTTTGTAGAAACCCTTTGAATTTATTTTCACCTTACTTGCCAAAGCAACCTCATATCTTCTTTTACCTTTTCTAAACTCTTTATTAAGATTCTTTTTACATTCTTTATAATCCTCGAGCACCTCATTTACTCCATGCTTCCTATATTTATTGTAGATCTCTCTCTTTTTCTGAACCAAGTTTCCAATATCCCTTGAAAACTATGGTTCTCTCAAACTTTTAACCTTTCCTTTCAACCTAACAGGAACATAAAGATTCTGTACCCTCAAAATTTCACCTTTAAATGACCTCCATTTCTCTATTACATTCTTTCCATAAAACAAATTGTCCAAATACACTCCTTCTAAATCCTTTCACATCTCCTCAAAGTTAGCCTTTCTCCAATCAAAAATCTCAACCCTGGGTCCAGTCCTGTCCTTCTCCATAATTATATTGAAACTGATGGCATTGTGATCACTGGACCCGAAGTGCTCCCCAACACATAACTCCATCACCTGACCTATCTCATTCCCTAACAGGAGATTCAACACTGCCCCTTCTCTAGTTGGTACCTCCATGTATTGCTGCAAAAAACTATTCTACACACATTTTACAAACTCCAAACCATCCAACCCTTTTACAGAATGGGCTTCCCAGTCCAAGTGTGGAAAATTAAAATCTCCCACAATCACAACCTTGTGCTTACTACAAATCCCCTTGCATATTGAAAGCCCCCATTATAATTGTGTCATTACCCTTATTACATGCCTTTTCCAGCTCCCTTTGCAATCTCAACCCCACATCTTGGCTACTATTTGGAGCCCTATATATGATTCCCATAATGTTTTTTTTTTAAATCCCTGCAATTTCTTAATTTATGTGGTCTCTTTCTAAAGATGTAATTCCATCTTTTACCAACAAAGCCCTAGCACTGCTGATGCCTTCCTGCCTGTCTTTTCCATGCAAAGTACATCCTTTGAATTTAAGCTCCTAACTATGGCCTTCTTTCAGCCATGACTCAATAGTGCCCATAAGGTCATACCGACCAATCTCCAATTGCATCACGAATTTGTCCACCTTATTCTGAACGCTACATGCATTTAAATACAGCACCTTCAGTCCTGCAGTCTTTGACCTTTTAGATTTTACCTCCGTGGTACAAATTAACTCTTAGCACTGTTTCCATTTATACCCAATCATTGGCTTGTCCTTCCTTACATTCATGTTACACCCATCATCTACTTGTAAACTCCTGGCTCATCCTCAGCTCTATTATATTGGTTCCCATCCCCCGTCACATTAGTTTAAACCATGCCCAACTGCTCTATAAATCTCCCCGTAAGAATTTTCTTCCCCCTCGGATTCAAGTGCAATCTATTCCTTTTGTACAGGTCACACCTGCCCCAGAAGGGGTACTGATTATCCAGAAATCTGAATCCGTGCCCCGTGCTCGAATTCTTCAGCCACCCATTTATCTGCCACTCCATTCTATTCCTATCCTCACTGTCGTGTGGCATAGGTAGCAACCCCGAAATTACTACCTTTGAGGTCTGCTTCTCAGCTTCCTTCCTAACTCCATGTGTTCTTTTTTCAAGACCACCCCGCTTTTCCTTCCTATGTCATTGGTACCAATATGTATCACAACTTCTGACGGTTCACCCTCTCTTTCCAGGGTATTGTGGATGCATCCAGAAATACCTTGGACTGTGGGACTTGGGAGGCAGAATACCATCGTATTTCCTTTTCGCGTCCACAGAATTGCCTGTTTGTCCCCCTCACTATAGAGTCCCCTATTACTGCTGCCATCCTCTTCTGTTCCCTACCCTTCTGAGCTGCAGGGCCAGACTCAGTGCCAGAGGTATGGCCGCTGTTGCTGCCCCCAGGTAGGCCGTCACCCCAACAATGCTCAAAATAAAGTACTTATTGTTGAGGGGAACAGCCACAGGGCTGCTCTCCACTATATGACATTCTCGCCTCCCTGTCCTGAGAGTCAACCACTTATCTGTCTCCTGCAGCCTTGGGGTGACTACCTCCTTATAGCTTCTGTCTATCACTGCTTCACTTTCCCTAACAGGCTGAAGATCATCGAGTTCCCTAACACGGTTTCTAAGGAGCTGCATCTTGATGCACCTGGCACAGATGTGGCCATTTGGGAGGCTGGGAGTCAGACACCCAGAACAGAACACTGGCTCTGTTGACATACCATTATTCTCTCTAGAGTTAAATAAGAAATCAGGAATGAAATCACCTACTTACCTTGTCTCCACCTGTTCTCGACAAACTTCTATGCCCTTGTGTTCTGTTACTGTTTGCCTGGGCTTTTAGAATTTATTATTAATATTTCAAAGGTTTGACCATCCTAAGCAAGGTCGTCCATTTCAATTTTGGACGTGTGGTCAGCCTTGATTCAATATGAAATTTGCTGTGTTTAGGAATTTGTTAATATTCTTTCCCACTCAGTGCTGATTTCCACAACACCAGTAATGTTTAGGTCTGCTACCATTGTACATATTGCATTTATTGTCTAAGGTAGGTTCTAAGTATTTGCACTCTTACTGAATAAATTGAAATTCTGAGTTAAAAATCACATGGTGCTGTCTTATCATTTCCCAAAATTCTGCAAGGCGCTCCTCATGAGCAATGCGATTAATTGAAAACACACAGTCAGGCTGCATAACTCATGGAGACTGTATGGCCAACCACTGACTGCTATTTGTACTTATCTAGTTTGAAACTTGTTTTGATTTAACCCTTCAAATTGTTGTGTCACATCCATGCTTATGTTATCCTTGCATTCATTTTCTTTCCCTTTCCCTCACAGTGTGGCTTTTTTAAACGAAGTTACAAGGACAAGATTGAATTAGATGAAGAAATTGAAAAGTGAATAATGAAAATGAGGGAACATTTCACTTTAAAGGGTGAATCACTCAGAGCAAGGATTTGTTAAGTTGAATGTCTGATGTGTTTTGTATTGATTGAAATTCCTTTCAATAATAAAATATGTGTAATTTTTCCAGACGTGGTTATATTTATAAAGCCACTAGCAGCTTTTCATCTGATCTGGGATTTTGTGTAAGGTGTAATCATAATACAGAATTGTTAATATGAAACTACAGTGGCATAGTAGTCCTAACAGTAGGGATGCCAGGCAGGATAGCTGAATGCTTCTCTTGTGAGATGGCAGGGAGACCCCCAGTGTGAGAAGTGCATCGAGCTGCAGCTTTTAACACCCTGCGTTAAGAAGTAGGAGCTGATGTTTTCCAGATCATTTGGGAGGGTGAGAGGGTGTTAAATAGGAAATATAAAGAAATAGTTGCACTCAGGGTGCAGAACACAGGAAACTGGGTGATAGTCAGGAAAGGGAAAGGGGCTAAGGAGTCAGTGCAGAGTATCCACGTGGTCACCCTCTTAACAACAGCTATATCACTTTGGATACTGCTGGGAGAGGATGACCTAACAGAGGAAATTACAGAGGACAGGTCTCTGGCACTGAGTCTGTCTCTGTGACTCCAAAGGGAAGGAAAGAGAAGAAGCAAGCTGTGGTGATAGGGGATTTGTAAGTTAAGGGAACAGAAAGGATGTTCTGTGGACAAGAGTAAGATTCCCGCATGGTATATTGCCTCCTGGGTGTCAGGGTCTAGGACATCTCTGGTCGAATCCTAGGCATTATTAAGTGTGAGGGTGAACAGTCAGAGGTAGTGGTCCATATAGGTCAGATTCAGAATTAGAATCAGGTTTATTATCACTGGTATGTGTTGTGAATTTTGTTAACTTAGTAACAGCAGTTCAGTGTAATATGTACTATAGAAGAAGAAAAAAATAATAATAAATAAATAAGTAAATCAATTAAGTATATGTATATTAAATAGATTAAAAATCATGTAAAAACAGAAATAATATGTATTTAAAAGGTGAGGTAGTGTTCAAGGGTTCAATGTTCATTAAGGAATCGGATGGCAGAGGGGAAAAAGCTGTTCCTGAATCGCTGAGTGTGTGCCTTCAGGTTTCTGTACCTCTTACCCTGGATGCTGGAGGTCCTTAATAATGGATCTTGCTTTCTGAAACACTGCTCCTTGAAGATGCCCTGGGTACTTTGTAGGCTAGTACCCAAGATGGTGCCAACTAAATTTATGACTTTCTGCAGCTTCTTTCAGTCCTGTGCAGTAGCACCACTCCCCCCCCCCACCCCCCAATATACCAGACAGTGATGGAGCCTGTCAGAATGTTCTCCATGGTACATCTATAGAAGATTTTGAGTGTTTTTGTTTGCATACCAAATCTCTTCAAACTCCTAATGAAATATTGTCACTGTCTTGCCTTCTTTATAGCTGCATCAATATATTGGGACCAGGTTAAGTCCTCAGAGATCTTGACACCCAGGAACTTGAAACTGCTCACTCTCTCTACTTCTGATCCCTCTATGAGGATTTGTATGTGTTCCTTCACCTTACCCTTCCTGAAGTCCACAATCAGCTCTTTCATTTTACTGACGTTGAGTGCCAGGTTATTGCTGCAACACCACTCCACTAGTTTGCATATCTTGCTCCTGTACGCGCTCTCATCTCCATCTGAGATTCTACCAACAATGGTTGTATCATCAGCAAATTTATAGATGGTATTTGAGAAATGCCTAGCCACACAGTCCTGGGTATAGAGAGAGCAGAGCAGTGGGCTAAGCACACACTCTTGAAGTGCACCAGTGTTGATCGTCAGTGAGGAGAAGATGTTATCACCAATCTGCACAGATTGTGGTCTTCCAGTTAGAAAGTCAAGGATCCAATTGCAGAGTGAGGTACAGAGGCCCAGGTTCTGTAACTTCTCAATCAATATGTTGGGAATCATGGTGTTAAATGCTGAGCTATAGTCAATGAACAGCATCCTGACATAGGTGTTTGTATTGTCCAGGTGGTCTAAGGCCATGTGAGGAGCCATTGAGATTGTGTCTGCCATTGACTTATTGTGGTGATGGGCAAATTACAATGGATCCAGGTCCTTTGCTGAGCCAGAGTTCAATCTAGTTATGACCATCCTCTCAAATCATTTCATCACTGTAGATGTGAGTGCTATATTCATTACTGGGCAATATTCATTAAGGCAGCTCACATTATTCTTCTTAGGCACTGGTATAATTGTTGCCTTTTTGAAGCAAGTGGGACCTTCTGCCCATAGCAGTGAGAGGTTGAAAATGTCCTTAAATACTCCTGCCATTGGTTGACACAAGTTTACAGAGCCTTATCAGGTACTCCATTGGGACCTTCCACCTTGCGAGGGTTCACCTTCTTTAAAGACAGCCTAACATCGGCCTCCGAGACAGAGATCCCAGGGTCACTGGGTCAACACCAGTAAGACGAATAAGCTGATTGTGTAACTCGTGCCCTGTAACTACTGCACTGACTCTCCTGCCCAGAAACTCCAGCCATGAATCTGCTGCCAAAATCTACTGCCCTGTAACTCCTGCCCTGTGACTCCTGCCCTGAAACTCCTGTCCTGAATCTGCTGCTCTGAATCTCCTGCACTGAATCTCCTGCACTGCAAGTCCTACCTTGAAACTGCTGTCCTGAAACTCCTGCCCTGAATCTCCTGCTCTGAATCAGCTGCCCTGAATCTGCAGCCCTGAAACTCCTGCCCTGAAATTCCTGTACTGAAACTCATGTCCTGAATATACTGCCCTGCATCTGCTGCGCTGAAACTCGTATCCTGAAACTCCAGCCCTGAAACTAGAGCCCTATATCTCCTGCTCTGAAACTCCTGCCCCAAAACTCCTGAACTGAAACTATTGCCCTGAGAGTCCTGCCATAAATCACATGCCCTGAAACTTCTGCCCTGAAACTCCAGAATAAAACTGCTGCCTAGAAACTGCTGCACTGAAACCACTGCACTGAAACCCCTGCCCTGAATCTCCTGCCCTGAAACTCCTGCCCTAAATCTCCTGCCCTGAGACTACATCCCTGAAACTCCTGCCCTGAATCTGCTGTGCTGGAACTCCGGCCCAGAAACTCCTGCCCTGAAACTCATACTCTGAATCTGCTGCCCTGAAACTACTGCCCTGTAACTTCTGCCCTGTAACTCCTGCCCTGAAACATGCCCTGAATCAGCTGCCCTGAATCTCCTGCCCTAAATCTCCTGCCCTGAGACTACATCCCTGAAACTCCTGCCCTGAATCTGCTGTGCTGGAACTCCGGCCCAGAAACTCCTGCCCTGAAACTCATACTCTGAATCTGCTGCCCTGAAACTACTGCCCTGTAACTTCTGCCCTGTAACTCCTGCCCTGAAACTCATGCCCTGAATCAGCTGCTCTGAATCTCCTGCACTGAAATTCCTACCATGAAACTGCTGTCCTGAAACTCCCACCCTGAAACTCCAACCATGAAACTCCAGCCCTGAAACTCATGCGCTGAAAGTCCTACCTGAAACTCCTGCCCTGAAATTCCTGCCCAGAAACTCCTGTACTGAAGCTCCTGCCTGAATCACCTGCCTTGAATCTAGTGCCCTGAATCACATGCCCTGAAACAGCTGATCTGAAACTCCTGTTCTGAATCTCATGCCCTGAAACACCTGTGCTGAATCTCATGCCCTGAAACACCTGCGCTGAATCTCATGCCCTGAAACTCCTGCCCTGAATCTCATGCTCTGAAACTCATGCCCTGAATACCCTGCCCTGAATCTCCTGCCCTGAAAATCCTGCCCTGAATCTGCTGTGCAGAAACTCCTGCCCTGAATCTCCTTCCCTGAATCTCATGCCCTGAAACTCCTGCCCTGAAACTCCTGCCCTGAATCTCCTGCCCTGAAACTCGAGCCCTGAAACTTCAGCACTGAAACCCCTGCCCTGAAACTCCTGTGCGGAATCTCCAGCACTGAATCTCAGGCACTGAAACTCCTGCCCTGAATCTCATGCCCAGTAACTCGAGCCCTGAAACTCCAGCCCTGAAACTTCTGCCCTGAAACTCCTGTGCAGAATCTCCAGCCCTTAATTTCATGCCCTGAAACTTCTGCCCTGAACCTCTTGTGCAGAAACTCCTGCCCTGAAACTCCTGCCCTGAATCTCATGCCCTAAATCTCCTGCCCTGAATCTCATGCTCTGAAACACCTGCCCAGAATCTCATGCACTGAAATTCCTGCCCTGAAACTGCTAACCTGAATCTCAAGCCCTGAAATCACAGTCCTGAATCTCATGCCCTGAAAATAAAGCCCTGAATCTCATGCCCTGAATCACATGCCATGAAACTCCTGCCCTGAGTCTCCTGCCCTTAAACTCATGCCTTGAAATTCATGCCTTGAAACTCATGCACTGAAACTCCTGCCCTGAAACTCATGCCCTGAATCTTATGCCCAGACACTCCTGCCCTGAAACTCCTGCCCTGAAACTGCAGCCCTGAATCTCATGCTGTGAAACTCCTGCCCTGAATCTCATGCCCTGAAACTCCTGCCTTGAAACTCATGCCCTGATTCTCATGCCCTGAAACTCCTGCCCTGAAACTGCTGCCCTGAACTGCTGCCCTGAAACTAAAGCCCTGAATCTCATACCCTGAAACTCTTGCCCTGAATCTCCTGCCCTGAAACTCATGCCCTGAATCTCCTGCCCTGAATTATATGCCCTGAAACGCAAGCCCTGAATCTCATGCCCTGAAACTGCTGCCCGAAACTTCTGCCCTGAAACTTCTGCCCTGAATCACATTCCATGAAACTCCTGCCCTGAGTCTCCTGCCCTTAAACTCATGCCTTGAAACTCATGCCCTGATTCTCATGCCCTGAAACTCCTGCCTTGAAACTGCTGCCCTGAACTGCTGCCCTGAATCTCAAGCCCAGAAACCACAGTCCTGAATCTCATGCCCTGAAAATAAAGCCCTGAATCTCATGCCCTGAAGCTCCTGCCCGAAACTTCTGCCCTGAAACTTTTGCCCTGAATCACATTCCATGAAACTCCTGCCCTGAGTCTCCTGCCCTTAAACTCCTGCCCTGAAACTCATGCCCTGAAACTCGTGCACTGAAACTCCTGCCCTGAAACTCATGCCCTGAATCTCATGCCCAGAAACTCCTGCCCTGAAACTCCTACCCTGAAACTGCAGCACTGAATCTCACGCTGTGAAACTCCTGCCCTGAAACTGCTGCCTTGAACTGCTGCACTGAAACTAATGTCCTGAATCTCATGCCCTGAAACTCTTGCCCTGAATCTCCTGCCCTGAAACTCATGCCCTGAATCTCTTGCCCTGAATGTCATGCCCTGAAACGCAAGCCCTGAAACTCCTGCCCTGAATCTCCTGCCCTGAAACTCCTGCAGTGAAACTCCTGCCTTGAAACTCAGGCCCTGATTCTCATGCCCTGAAACTCCTGCCCTGAAAGTGCTGCCCTGAAACTAATGCCCTAAATTTCATGCGCTGAAACTGAAGCCCTGAATCTCATGCCCTGAAACTACTGCCCTGAATGTTCTGCCCTGAAACTCATGCTCTGAATCTGCTGCCCTGAAACTACTGCCCTGTAACTTCTGCCCTGTAACTCCTGCCCTGAAACTCATGCCCTGAATCAGCTGCTCTGAATCTCCTGCACTGAAATTCCTACCATGAAACTGCTGTCCTGAAACTCCCACCCTGAAACTCCAACCATGAAACTCCAGCCCTGAAACTCATGCGCTGAAAGTCCTACCTGAAACTCCTGCCCTGAAATTCCTGCCCAGAAACTCCTGTACTGAAGCTCCTGCCTGAATCACCTGCCTTGAATCTAGTGCCCTGAATCACATGCCCTGAAACAGCTGATCTGAAACTCCTGTTCTGAATCTCATGCCCTGAAACACCTGTGCTGAATCTCATGCCCTGAAACACCTGCGCTGAATCTCATGCCCTGAAACTCCTGCCCTGAATCTCATGCTCTGAAACTCATGCCCTGAATACCCTGCCCTGAATCTCCTGCCCTGAAAATCCTGCCCTGAATCTGCTGTGCAGAAACTCCTGCCCTGAATCTCCTTCCCTGAATCTCATGCCCTGAAACTCCTGCCCTGAAACTCCTGCCCTGAATCTCCTGCCCTGAAACTCGAGCCCTGAAACTTCAGCACTGAAACCCCTGCCCTGAAACTCCTGTGCGGAATCTCCAGCACTGAATCTCAGGCACTGAAACTCCTGCCCTGAATCTCATGCCCAGTAACTCGAGCCCTGAAACTCCAGCCCTGAAACTTCTGCCCTGAAACTCCTGTGCAGAATCTCCAGCCCTTAATTTCATGCCCTGAAACTTCTGCCCTGAACCTCTTGTGCAGAATCTCCTGCCCTGAAACTCCTGCCCTGAATCTCATGCCCTAAATCTCCTGCCCTGAATCTCATGCTCTGAAACACCTGCCCAGAATCTCATGCACTGAAATTCCTGCCCTGAAACTGCTAACCTGAATCTCAAGCCCTGAAATCACAGTCCTGAATCTCATGCCCTGAAAATAAAGCCCTGAATCTCATGCCCTGAATCACATGCCATGAAACTCCTGCCCTGAGTCTCCTGCCCTTAAACTCATGCCTTGAAATTCATGCCTTGAAACTCATGCACTGAAACTCCTGCCCTGAAACTCATGCCCTGAATCTTATGCCCAGACACTCCTGCCCTGAAACTCCTGCCCTGAAACTGCAGCCCTGAATCTCATGCTGTGAAACTCCTGCCCTGAATCTCATGCCCTGAAACTCCTGCCTTGAAACTCATGCCCTGATTCTCATGCCCTGAAACTCCTGCCCTGAAACTGCTGCCCTGAACTGCTGCCCTGAAACTAAAGCCCTGAATCTCATACCCTGAAACTCTTGCCCTGAATCTCCTGCCCTGAAACTCATGCCCTGAATCTCCTGCCCTGAATTATATGCCCTGAAACGCAAGCCCTGAATCTCATGCCCTGAAACTGCTGCCCGAAACTTCTGCCCTGAAACTTCTGCCCTGAATCACATTCCATGAAACTCCTGCCCTGAGTCTCCTGCCCTTAAACTCATGCCTTGAAACTCATGCCCTGATTCTCATGCCCTGAAACTCCTGCCTTGAAACTGCTGCCCTGAACTGCTGCCCTGAATCTCAAGCCCAGAAACCACAGTCCTGAATCTCATGCCCTGAAAATAAAGCCCTGAATCTCATGCCCTGAAGCTCCTGCCCGAAACTTCTGCCCTGAAACTTTTGCCCTGAATCACATTCCATGAAACTCCTGCCCTGAGTCTCCTGCCCTTAAACTCCTGCCCTGAAACTCATGCCCTGAAACTCGTGCACTGAAACTCCTGCCCTGAAACTCATGCCCTGAATCTCATGCCCAGAAACTCCTGCCCTGAAACTCCTACCCTGAAACTGCAGCACTGAATCTCACGCTGTGAAACTCCTGCCCTGAAACTGCTGCCTTGAACTGCTGCACTGAAACTAATGTCCTGAATCTCATGCCCTGAAACTCTTGCCCTGAATCTCCTGCCCTGAAACTCATGCCCTGAATCTCTTGCCCTGAATGTCATGCCCTGAAACGCAAGCCCTGAAACTCCTGCCCTGAATCTCCTGCCCTGAAACTCCTGCAGTGAAACTCCTGCCTTGAAACTCAGGCCCTGATTCTCATGCCCTGAAACTCCTGCCCTGAAAGTGCTGCCCTGAAACTAATGCCCTAAATTTCATGCGCTGAAACTGAAGCCCTGAATCTCATGCCCTGAAACTACTGCCCTGAATGTTCTGCCCTGAAACTCATGCTCTGAATCTCAAGCCCTGAAACTAATGCACTGTATCTCCGGCCCTGAAACTCCTGCCCTGAATCTCCTGCCCTGAACCTCCTGCACTGAATCTCTTGTGTAGAAACTCCTGCACTGAAACTCATGCCCTGAATCACATGCCTTGAAACTCCTGCCCCGAATCTCCTGTCCTGAAACTCATGCCCTGAATCACATGCCATGAAACTTCTTCCCTGAGTCTCTTGCCCTAAATCTCTTGTGCAAAAACTCCTGCACTGAAACTCCTTCCCTGAAACTCATGCCCTGAATCACATGCCCTGAAACTCCTGCCCCGAATCTCCTGCCCTGAAACTTATGCCCTGAATCACATGCCCTGAAACTCATGCCCTGAAACTCCTGCACTGAAACTCCTGCCCGGAAACTCATGCCCTGAATCTCCAGCCCTGAAAATCCTGCCCTGAATCTCCTGCCTGAAACTCATGCCCTCAATCACATGCCCTGAAACTCCTGCCCTGAATCTCAAGCCCTGAAACTACTACCCTGAATCTCATGCCCTGAAACTATTGCCCTGAATCTCCGGCCCTGAAACTCCTGCCCTGAAACTCATGCCCTGAATCACATGCCCTGAAACTCATGCCCTGAAACTCCTGCCCTGAATCTCATGCCCTGAAACTCATGCCCTGAATCCCCTGCCCTGAATCTCCTGCCCTGAAAATCCTGCCCTGAATCTGCTGTGCAGAAACTCCTGCCCTAAATCTCCTTCCCTGAATCTCATGCCCTGAAACTCCTGCTCTGAAACTCCTGCGCTGAATCATATGCCCTGAAACTCCTGCCCTGAATCTCCTGCCCTGAAACTCGAGCCCTGAAACTCCAGCCCTGAAAACCCTGCCCTGAAACTCCTGTGCGGAATCTCCAGCACTGAATCTCAAGCCCTGAAACTCCTGCCCCGAATCTCCTGCCCTGAAACACGTGCCCTGAATCACATGCCCTGAAACTCCTGCCCTGAATCTCCTGCCCTGAAACTCCTGCCCTTAAACTCCTGCACTGAAACTCCTTCCCTGAAACTCATGCCCTGAATCACATGCCCTGAAACTCCTGCCCCGAATCTCCTGCCCTGAAACTTATGCCCTGAATCACATGCCCTGAAACTCATGCCATGAAACTCCTGCACTGAAACTCCTGCCCGGAAACTCATGCCCTGAATCTCCAGCCCTGAAAATCCTGCCCTGAATCTCCTGCCTGAAACTCATGCCCTCAATCACATGCCCTGAAACTCCTGCCCTGAATCTCAAGCCCTGAAACTACTACCCTGAATCTCATGCCCTGAAACTATTGCCCTGAATCTCCGGCCCTGAAACTCCTGCCCTGAAACTCATGCCCTGAATCACATGCCCTGAAACTCATGCCCTGAAACTCCTGCCCTGAATCTCATGCCCTGAAACTCATGCCCTGAATCCCCTGCCCTGAATCTCCTGCCCTGAAAATCCTGCCCTGAATCTGCTGTGCAGAAACTCCTGCCCTAAATCTCCTTCCCTGAATCTCATGCCCTGAAACTCCTGCTCTGAAACTCCTGCGCTGAATCATATGCCCTGAAACTCCTGCCCTGAATCTCCTGCCCTGAAACTCGAGCCCTGAAACTCCAGCCCTGAAAACCCTGCCCTGAAACTCCTGTGCGGAATCTCCAGCACTGAATCTCAAGCCCTGAAACTCCTGCCCCGAATCTCCTGCCCTGAAACACGTGCCCTGAATCACATGCCCTGAAACTCCTGCCCTGAATCTCCTGCCCTGAAACTCCTGCCCTTAAACTCCTGCCCTGAAACTACAACTCTGAATCTCATGCCCTGAAACTAATGCCCTGAATCTCCGGCCCTGAAACTCCTGCCCTGAATCTCCTGCCCTGAAACTCCTTCCCTAAATCTCTTGTGCAAAAACTCCTGCACTGAAACTCCTTCCCTGAAACTCATGCCCTGAATCACATGCCCTGAAACTCCTGCCTCGAATCTCCTGCCCTGAAACACATGCCCTGAATCACATGCCCTGAAACTCATGCCCTGAAACTCCTGCACTGAAAATCCTGCTCTGAAACTCCTGCCCTGAATATCCTGCCCTGCATCTGCTGCGCTGAAACTCGTACCCTAAAACTCCTGAACTGAAACTATTGCCCTGAAAGTCCTGCCGTGAATCACATGCCCTGAAACTTCTGCCCTGAAACTCCTGAATAAAACTGCTGCCTAGAAACTGCTGCACTGAAACCACTGCACTGAAACCCCCGCCCTGAATCTCCTGCCCTGAATCTCCTGCCCTGATACTCCTGCCCTAAATTTCCAGCCCTAAATCTCCTGCCCTGAGACTACATTCCTGAATCTCCTGCCCTGAATCTGCTGCGCTGGAACTCCTGCCCAGAAAATCCTGCACAGAAACTCCTGCTCTGAAACTCATACCCTGAATCTGCTGCCCTGAATCTACTGTCCTGTAACTTCTGCCCTGTAACTCCTGATCTGAAACTCATGCCCTGAATCAGCTGCTCTGAATCTCCTGCACTGAAATTCCTACCATGAAACTGCTGTCCTGAAACTCCCTCCCTGAAACTCCAACCATGAAACTCCAGCCCTGAAACTCCTGTGTTGAAAGTTCTACCTGAAACTCCTGCCCTGAAATTCCTGCCCAGAAACTCCTGTACTGAAGCTCAAGCCTGAATCACCTGCCTTGAATCTAGTGCCCTGAATCACATGCCCTGAAACAGCTGATCTGAAAATCCAGTTCTGAATCTCAGGCGCTGAAACTCCTACCTTGAATCTCATGCCCTGAAACTACTGCCCTGAATGTTCTGCCCTGAAACTCCTGCCCTGAATCTCCTGCCCTTAAACTCCTGCCCTGAATCTCATAGCCCTGAAACTACTACCCTGAATCTCATGCCCTGAAACTAATGCCCTGAATCTCCGGCCCTGAAACTCCGGCACTGAATCTCCTGCCCTGAAACTCATGGCCTGAAACTCCTGCTGTGAAACTCCTGCGCTGAACCATATGCCCTGAAACTCCTGCCCTGAATCTCCTGCCCTGAAACTCGAGCCCTGAAACTCCAGCCCTGAAACCCCTGCCCTGAAACTCCTGTGTGGAATCTCCAGCCCTGAATCTCAGGCCCTGAAACTCCTGCCCTGAATCTCATGCCCTGAATCTCCTGCCCTGAATCTCATGCTCTGAAACACCTGCCCAGAATCTCATGCACAGAAACTCCTGTCCTGAATCTCATGCCCTGAAACACCAGCTTTGAAACTCATGCCCTGATTCTCATGCCCTGAAACTCCTTCACTGAAACTGCTGCCCTGAACTGCTGCCCTGAAACTAAAGCCCTGAATCTCATACCCTGAAGCTCACGCCCTGAATCTCCTGCCCTGAATTTCATGCCCTGAAACGCAAGCCCTGAAAGTCCTGCCCTCAATCTCCTGCCCTGAAACTCATGCCCTCAATCACATGCCCTGAAACTCCAGCCCTGAATCTCATGTCGTGAAACTCCAGCCCTGAATCTCATGCCCTGAAACTCCTGCACTGAAACTCCTGCCTTGAAACTCATGCCCTGATTCTCATGCCCTGAAACTCCTGTCCTGAAAATGCTGCCCTGAATCTAACGCCCTAAATTTCATGCCCTGAAACTGAAGCCCTGAATCTCATGCCCTGAAACTAATGCCCTGAATGTTCTGCCCTGAAACTCCTGCCCTGAATCTCATGCCCTAAATCTCCTGCCCTGAATTTCATGCTCTGAAACACCTGCCCAGAATCTTATGCACTGAAATTCCTGCCCTGAAACTGCTAACCTGAATCGCAAGCCCTGAAATCACAGTCCTGAATCTCATGCCCTGAAAATAAAGCCCTGAATCTCATGCCCTGAAACTCCTGCCCGAAACATCTGCCCTGAAACTCATGCCCTGAATCACATACCATGAAACTCCTGCCCTGAGTCTCCTGCCCTTAAACTCATGCCTTGAAACTCATGCCCTGAAACTCATGCACTGAAACTCCTGCCCTGAAACTCATGCCCTGAATCTCATGCCCAGACACTCCTGCCCTGAAACTCCTGCCCTGAAACTGCAGCCCTGAATCTCATGCCGTGAAACTCCTGCCCTGAATCTCATGCCCTGAAGCTCCTGCCCTGAAACTCCTGCCCTGAAACTGCTGCCCTGAACTGCTGCCCTGAAACTAAAGCCCTGAATCTCATACCCTGAAACTCTTGCCCTGAATCTCCTGCCCTGAAACTCATGCCCTGAATCTCCTGCCCTGAATTATATGCCCTGAAACGCAAGCCCTGAATCTCATGCCCTGAAACTGCTGCCCGAAACTTCTGCCCTGAAACTTATGCCCTGAATCACATTCCATGAAACTCCTGCCCTGAGTCTCCTGCCCTTAAACTCATGCCCTGAAACTCATGCCCTGAAACTCCTGCCCTAAAACTCCTGCAGTGAAACTCCTGCCTTGAAACTCAGGCCCTGAAAGTGCTGCCCTGAAACTAATGCCCTAAATTTCATGCGCTGAAACTGAAGCCCTGAATCTCATGCCCTGAAACTACTGCCCTGAATGTTCTGCCCTGAAACTCATGCTTTGAATCTCATGCCCTGAAACTCCTGCCCTGAATCTCCTGCCCTTAAACTCCTGCCCCGAATCTCAAGCCCTGAAACGAATGCACTGTATCTCCGGCCTTAAACTCCTGCCCTGAACCTCCTGCACTGAATCTCTTGTGTAGAAACTCCTGCACTGAAACTCCTGCCCTGAAACTCATGCCCTGAATCACGTGCCCTGAAACTCCTGCCCCGAATCTCCTGTCCTGAAACTCATGCCCTGAATCACATGCCCTGAAACTCATGCCCTGAAACTCCTGCACTGAAACTCCTGCCCTGAATCTCATGCCCTGAAACTATTGCCCTGAATCTCCGGCCCTGAATCTCCTGCCCTGAAACTCCTGCCCTAAATCTCTTGTACAAAAACTCCTGCTCTGAAACTCCTGCCCTGAAACTCATGCCCTGAATCACATGCCCTGAAACTCATGCCCTGAAACTCCTGCCCTGAATCTCATGCCCTGAAACTCATGCCCTGAATCCACTGCCCTGAATCTCCTGCTCTGAAAATCCTGCCCTGAATCTGCTGTGCAGAAACTCCTGCCCTGAATCTCCTTCCCTGAATCTCATGCCCTGAAACTCCTGCTCTGAAACTCCTGCGCTGAATCATATGCCCTGAAACTCCTGCCCTGAATCTCCTGCCCTGAAACTCGAGCCCTGAAACTCCAGCCCTGAAAACCCTGCCCTGAAACTCCTGTGCAGAATCTCCAGCACTGAATCTCAAGCCCTGAAACTCCTGCCCTGAATCTCATGCCCAGTATCTCGAGCCCTGAAACTCCTGCCCTGAAACTCGTGCCCTGAATCACATGCCATGAAACTCCTGCCCTGAGTCTCCTGCCCTTAAAATCAAGCCCTGAAACTCATGCCCTGAAACTCGTGCACTGAAACTCCTGCCTTCAAACTCATGCCCTGATTCTCATGCCCTGAAACACTGCCCTGAAACTGCTGCCCTGAAACTAATGCCCTGAATCTCCGGCCCTGAAACTCCTGCCCTGAATCTCCTGCCCTGAAACTTCTGCCCTTAAACTCCTGCCCTGAAGCTACAACTCTGAATCTCATGCCCTGAAACTAATGCCCTGAATCTCCGGCCCTGAAACTCCTGCCCTGAATCTCCTGCCCTGAAACTCCTTCCCTAAATCTCTTGTGCAAAAACTCCTGCACTGAAACTCCTTCCCTGAAACTCATGCTCTGAATCACATGCCCTGAAACTCCTGCCCCGAATCTCCTGCCCTGAAACACATACCCTGAATCACATGCCCTGAAACTCATGCCCTGAAACTCCTGCCCTGAATATCCTGCCCTGCATCTGCTGCGCTGAAACTCGTACCCTGAAACTCCTGAACTGAAACTATTGCCCTGAAAGTCCTGCCGTGAATCACATGCCCTGAAACTCCTGAATAAAACTGCTGCCTAGAAACTGCTGCACTGAAACCATTGCACTGAAACCCCTGCCCTGAATCTCCTGCCCTGAATCTCCTGCCCTGATACTCCTGCCCTAAATTTCCAGCCCTAAATCTCCTGCCCTAAATCTCCTGCCCTGAGACTACATCCCTGAATCTCCTGCCCTGAATCTGCTGCGCTGGAACTCCTGCCCAGAAAATCCTGCACAGAAACTCCTGCTCTGAAACTCATACCCTGAATCTGCTGCCCTGAATCTACTGTCCTGTAACTTCTGCCCTGTAACTCCTGCTCTGAAACTCATGCCCTGAATCAGCTGCTCTGAATCTCCTGCACTGAAATTCCTACCATGAAACTGCTGTCCTGAAACTCCCGCCCTGAAACTCCAACCATGAAACTCCAGCCCTGAAACTCCTGTGCGGAAAGTCCTACCTGAAACTCCTGCCCTGAAATTCCTGCCCAGAAACTCCTGTACTGAAGCTCAAGCCTGAATCACCTGCCTTGAATCTAGTGCCCTGAATCACATGCCCTGAAACAGCTGATCTGAAACTCCTGTTCTGAATCTCAGGCGCTGAAACTGCTAACCTGAATCTCATGCCCTGAAACACCTGCCCTGAATCTCATGCCCTGAAACTCCTGCCCTGAATCTCATGCCCTGAAACTCATGCCCTGAAACTCGTGCACTGAAACTCCTGCCCTGAAACTCATGCCCTGAATCTCATGCCCAGAAACTCCTGCCCTGAAACTCCTACCCTGAAACTGCAGCACTGAATCTCACGCTGTGAAACTCCTGCCCTGAAACTGCTGCCTTGAACTGCTGCACTGAAACTAATGTCCTGAATCTCATGCCCTGAAACTCTTGCCCTGAATCTCCTGCCCTGAAACTTCTGCCCTTAAACTCCTGCCCTGAAGCTACAACTCTGAATCTCATGCCCTGAAACTAATGCCCTGAATCTCCGGCCCTGAAACTCCTGCCCTGAATCTCCTGCCCTGAAACTCCTTCCCTAAATCTCTTGTGCAAAAACTCCTGCACTGAAACTCCTTCCCTGAAACTCATGCTCTGAATCACATGCCCTGAAACTCCTGCCCCGAATCTCCTGCCCTGAAACACATACCCTGAATCACATGCCCTGAAACTCATGCCCTGAAACTCCTGCCCTGAATATCCTGCCCTGCATCTGCTGCGCTGAAACTCGTACCCTGAAACTCCTGAACTGAAACTATTGCCCTGAAAGTCCTGCCGTGAATCACATGCCCTGAAACTCCTGAATAAAACTGCTGCCTAGAAACTGCTGCACTGAAACCATTGCACTGAAACCCCTGCCCTGAATCTCCTGCCCTGAATCTCCTGCCCTGATACTCCTGCCCTAAATTTCCAGCCCTAAATCTCCTGCCCTAAATCTCCTGCCCTGAGACTACATCCCTGAATCTCCTGCCCTGAATCTGCTGCGCTGGAACTCCTGCCCAGAAAATCCTGCACAGAAACTCCTGCTCTGAAACTCATACCCTGAATCTGCTGCCCTGAATCTACTGTCCTGTAACTTCTGCCCTGTAACTCCTGCTCTGAAACTCATGCCCTGAATCAGCTGCTCTGAATCTCCTGCACTGAAATTCCTACCATGAAACTGCTGTCCTGAAACTCCCGCCCTGAAACACCAACCATGAAACTCCAGCCCTGAAACTCCTGTGCGGAAAGTCCTACCTGAAACTCCTGCCCTGAAATTCCTGCCCAGAAACTCCTGTACTGAAGCTCAAGCCTGAATCACCTGCCTTGAATCTAGTGCCCTGAATCACATGCCCTGAAACAGCTGATCTGAAACTCCTGTTCTGAATCTCAGGCGCTGAAACTGCTAACCTGAATCTCATGCCCTGAAACACCTGCCCTGAATCTCATGCCCTGAAACTCCTGCCCTGAATCTCATGCCCTGAAACTCATGCCCTGAAACTCGTGCACTGAATCTCCTGCCCTGAAACTCATGCCCTGAATCTCATGCCCAGAAACTCCTGCCCTGAAACTCCTACCCTGAAACTGCAGCACTGAATCTCACGCTGTGAAACTCCTGCCCTGAATATCCTGCCCTGCATCTGCTGCGCTGAAACTCGTACCCTGAAACTCCTGAACTGAAACTATTGCCCTGAAAGTCCTGCCGTGAATCACATGCCCTGAAACTCCTGAATAAAACTGCTGCCTAGAAACTGCTGCACTGAAACCATTGCACTGAAACCCCTGCCCTGAATCTCCTGCCCTGAATCTCCTGCCCTGATACTCCTGCCCTAAATTTCCAGCCCTAAATCTCCTGCCCTAAATCTCCTGCCCTGAGACTACATCCCTGAATCTCCTGCCCTGAATCTGCTGCGCTGGAACTCCTGCCCAGAAAATCCTGCACAGAAACTCCTGCTCTGAAACTCATACCCTGAATCTGCTGCCCTGAATCTACTGTCCTGTAACTTCTGCCCTGTAACTCCTGCTCTGAAACTCATGCCCTGAATCAGCTGCTCTGAATCTCCTGCACTGAAATTCCTACCATGAAACTGCTGTCCTGAAACTCCCGCCCTGAAACTCCAACCATGAAACTCCAGCCCTGAAACTCCTGTGCGGAAAGTCCTACCTGAAACTCCTGCCCTGAAATTCCTGCCCAGAAACTCCTGTACTGAAGCTCAAGCCTGAATCACCTGCCTTGAATCTAGTGCCCTGAATCACATGCCCTGAAACAGCTGATCTGAAACTCCTGTTCTGAATCTCAGGCGCTGAAACTGCTAACCTGAATCTCATGCCCTGAAACACCTGCCCTGAATCTCATGCCCTGAAACTCATGCCCTGAAACTCGTGCACTGAAACTCCTGCCCTGAAACTCATGCCCTGAATCTCATGCCCAGAAACTCCTGCCCTGAAACTCCTACCCTGAAACTGCAGCACTGAATCTCACGCTGTGAAACTCCTGCCCTGAAACTGCTGCCTTGAACTGCTGCACTGAAACTAATGTCCTGAATCTCATGCCCTGAAACTCTTGCCCTGAATCTCCTGCCCTGAAACTCATGCCCTGAATCTCTTGCCCTGAATGTCATGCCCTGAAACGCAAGCCCTGAAACTCCTGCCCTGAATCTCCTGCCCTGAAACTCCTGCAGTGAAACTCCTGCCTTGAAACTCAGGCCCTGATTCTCATGCCCTGAAACTCCTGCCCTGAAAGTGCTGCCCTGAAACTAATGCCCTAAATTTCATGCGCTGAAACTGAAGCCCTGAATCTCATGCCCTGAAAATACTGCCCTGAATGTTCTGCCCTGAAACTCATGCTCTGAATCTCAAGCCCTGAAACTAATGCACTGTATCTCCGGCCCTGAAACTCCTGCCCTGAATCTCCTGCCCTGAACCTCCTGCACTGAATCTCTTGTGTAGAAACTCCTGCACTGAAACTCATGCCCTGAATCACATGCCTTGAAACTCCTGCCCCGAATCTCCTGTCCTGAAACTCATGCCCTGAATCACATGCCATGAAACTTCTTCCCTGAGTCTCTTGCCCTAAATCTCTTGTGCAAAAACTCCTGCACTGAAACTCCTTCCCTGAAACTCATGCTCTGAATCACATGCCCTGAAACTCCTGCCCCGAATCTCCTGCCCTGAAACACATACCCTGAATCACATGCCCTGAAACTCATGCCCTGAAACTCCTGCCCTGAATATCCTGCCCTGCATCTGCTGCGCTGAAACTCGTACCCTGAAACTCCTGAACTGAAACTATTGCCCTGAAAGTCCTGCCGTGAATCACATGCCCTGAAACTCCTGAATAAAACTGCTGCCTAGAAACTGCTGCACTGAAACCATTGCACTGAAACCCCTGCCCTGAATCTCCTGCCCTGAATCTCCTGCCCTGATACTCCTGCCCTAAATTTCCAGCCCTAAATCTCCTGCCCTAAATCTCCTGCCCTGAGACTACATCCCTGAATCTCCTGCCCTGAATCTGCTGCGCTGGAACTCCTGCCCAGAAAATCCTGCACAGAAACTCCTGCTCTGAAACTCATACCCTGAATCTGCTGCCCTGAATCTACTGTCCTGTAACTTCTGCCCTGTAACTCCTGCTCTGAAACTCATGCCCTGAATCAGCTGCTCTGAATCTCCTGCACTGAAATTCCTACCATGAAACTGCTGTCCTGAAACTCCCGCCCTGAAACTCCAACCATGAAACTCCAGCCCTGAAACTCCTGTGCGGAAAGTCCTACCTGAAACTCCTGCCCTGAAATTCCTGCCCAGAAACTCCTGTACTGAAGCTCAAGCCTGAATCACCTGCCTTGAATCTAGTGCCCTGAATCACATGCCCTGAAACAGCTGATCTGAAACTCCTGTTCTGAATCTCAGGCGCTGAAACTGCTAACCTGAATCTCATGCCCTGAAACACCTGCCCTGAATCTCATGCCCTGAAACTCATGCCCTGAAACTCGTGCACTGAAACTCCTGCCCTGAAACTCATGCCCTGAATCTCATGCCCAGAAACTCCTGCCCTGAAACTCCTACCCTGAAACTGCAGCACTGAATCTCACGCTGTGAAACTCCTGCCCTGAAACTGCTGCCTTGAACTGCTGCACTGAAACTAATGTCCTGAATCTCATGCCCTGAAACTCTTGCCCTGAATCTCCTGCCCTGAAACTCATGCCCTGAATCTCTTGCCCTGAATGTCATGCCCTGAAACGCAAGCCCTGAAACTCCTGCCCTGAATCTCCTGCCCTGAAACTCCTGCAGTGAAACTCCTGCCTTGAAACTCAGGCCCTGATTCTCATGCCCTGAAACTCCTGCCCTGAAAGTGCTGCCCTGAAACTAATGCCCTAAATTTCATGCGCTGAAACTGAAGCCCTGAATCTCATGCCCTGAAAATACTGCCCTGAATGTTCTGCCCTGAAACTCATGCTCTGAATCTCAAGCCCTGAAACTAATGCACTGTATCTCCGGCCCTGAAACTCCTGCCCTGAATCTCCTGCCCTGAACCTCCTGCACTGAATCTCTTGTGTAGAAACTCCTGCACTGAAACTCATGCCCTGAATCACATGCCTTGAAACTCCTGCCCCGAATCTCCTGTCCTGAAACTCATGCCCTGAATCACATGCCATGAAACTTCTTCCCTGAGTCTCTTGCCCTAAATCTCTTGTGCAAAAACTCCTGCACTGAAACTCCTTCCCTGAAACTCATGCTCTGAATCACATGCCCTGAAACTCCTGCCCCGAATCTCCTGCCCTGAAACACATACCCTGAATCACATGCCCTGAAACTCATGCCCTGAAACTCCTGCCCTGAATATCCTGCCCTGCATCTGCTGCGCTGAAACTCGTACCCTGAAACTCCTGAACTGAAACTATTGCCCTGAAAGTCCTGCCGTGAATCACATGCCCTGAAACTCCTGAATAAAACTGCTGCCTAGAAACTGCTGCACTGAAACCATTGCACTGAAACCCCTGCCCTGAATCTCCTGCCCTGAATCTCCTGCCCTGATACTCCTGCCCTAAATTTCCAGCCCTAAATCTCCTGCCCTAAATCTCCTGCCCTGAGACTACATCCCTGAATCTCCTGCCCTGAATCTGCTGCGCTGGAACTCCTGCCCAGAAAATCCTGCACAGAAACTCCTGCTCTGAAACTCATACCCTGAATCTGCTGCCCTGAATCTACTGTCCTGTAACTTCTGCCCTGTAACTCCTGCTCTGAAACTCATGCCCTGAATCAGCTGCTCTGAATCTCCTGCACTGAAATTCCTACCATGAAACTGCTGTCCTGAAACTCCCGCCCTGAAACTCCAACCATGAAACTCCAGCCCTGAAACTCCTGTGCGGAAAGTCCTACCTGAAACTCCTGCCCTGAAATTCCTGCCCAGAAACTCCTGTACTGAAGCTCAAGCCTGAATCACCTGCCTTGAATCTAGTGCCCTGAATCACATGCCCTGAAACAGCTGATCTGAAACTCCTGTTCTGAATCTCAGGCGCTGAAACTGCTAACCTGAATCTCATGCCCTGAAACACCTGCCCTGAATCTCATGCCCTGAAACTCCTGCCCTGAATCTCATGCCCTGAAACTCATGCCCTGAAACTCGTGCACTGAATCTCCTGCCCTGAAACTCATGCCCTGAATCTCATGCCCAGAAACTCCTGCCCTGAAACTCCTACCCTGAAACTGCAGCACTGAATCTCACGCTGTGAAACTCCTGCCCTGAATATCCTGCCCTGCATCTGCTGCGCTGAAACTCGTACCCTGAAACTCCTGAACTGAAACTATTGCCCTGAAAGTCCTGCCGTGAATCACATGCCCTGAAACTCCTGAATAAAACTGCTGCCTAGAAACTGCTGCACTGAAACCATTGCACTGAAACCCCTGCCCTGAATCTCCTGCCCTGAATCTCCTGCCCTGATACTCCTGCCCTAAATTTCCAGCCCTAAATCTCCTGCCCTAAATCTCCTGCCCTGAGACTACATCCCTGAATCTCCTGCCCTGAATCTGCTGCGCTGGAACTCCTGCCCAGAAAATCCTGCACAGAAACTCCTGCTCTGAAACTCATACCCTGAATCTGCTGCCCTGAATCTACTGTCCTGTAACTTCTGCCCTGTAACTCCTGCTCTGAAACTCATGCCCTGAATCAGCTGCTCTGAATCTCCTGCACTGAAATTCCTACCATGAAACTGCTGTCCTGAAACTCCCGCCCTGAAACTCCAACCATGAAACTCCAGCCCTGAAACTCCTGTGCGGAAAGTCCTACCTGAAACTCCTGCCCTGAAATTCCTGCCCAGAAACTCCTGTACTGAAGCTCAAGCCTGAATCACCTGCCTTGAATCTAGTGCCCTGAATCACATGCCCTGAAACAGCTGATCTGAAACTCCTGTTCTGAATCTCAGGCGCTGAAACTGCTAACCTGAATCTCATGCCCTGAAACACCTGCCCTGAATCTCATGCCCTGAAACTCATGCCCTGAAACTCGTGCACTGAAACTCCTGCCCTGAAACTCATGCCCTGAATCTCATGCCCAGAAACTCCTGCCCTGAAACTCCTACCCTGAAACTGCAGCACTGAATCTCACGCTGTGAAACTCCTGCCCTGAAACTGCTGCCTTGAACTGCTGCACTGAAACTAATGTCCTGAATCTCATGCCCTGAAACTCTTGCCCTGAATCTCCTGCCCTGAAACTCATGCCCTGAATCTCTTGCCCTGAATGTCATGCCCTGAAACGCAAGCCCTGAAACTCCTGCCCTGAATCTCCTGCCCTGAAACTCCTGCAGTGAAACTCCTGCCTTGAAACTCAGGCCCTGATTCTCATGCCCTGAAACTCCTGCCCTGAAAGTGCTGCCCTGAAACTAATGCCCTAAATTTCATGCGCTGAAACTGAAGCCCTGAATCTCATGCCCTGAAAATACTGCCCTGAATGTTCTGCCCTGAAACTCATGCTCTGAATCTCAAGCCCTGAAACTAATGCACTGTATCTCCGGCCCTGAAACTCCTGCCCTGAATCTCCTGCCCTGAACCTCCTGCACTGAATCTCTTGTGTAGAAACTCCTGCACTGAAACTCATGCCCTGAATCACATGCCTTGAAACTCCTGCCCCGAATCTCCTGTCCTGAAACTCATGCCCTGAATCACATGCCATGAAACTTCTTCCCTGAGTCTCTTGCCCTAAATCTCTTGTGCAAAAACTCCTGCACTGAAACTCCTTCCCTGAAACTCATGCTCTGAATCACATGCCCTGAAACTCCTGCCCCGAATCTCCTGCCCTGAAACACATACCCTGAATCACATGCCCTGAAACTCATGCCCTGAAACTCCTGCCCTGAATATCCTGCCCTGCATCTGCTGCGCTGAAACTCGTACCCTGAAACTCCTGAACTGAAACTATTGCCCTGAAAGTCCTGCCGTGAATCACATGCCCTGAAACTCCTGAATAAAACTGCTGCCTAGAAACTGCTGCACTGAAACCATTGCACTGAAACCCCTGCCCTGAATCTCCTGCCCTGAATCTCCTGCCCTGATACTCCTGCCCTAAATTTCCAGCCCTAAATCTCCTGCCCTAAATCTCCTGCCCTGAGACTACATCCCTGAATCTCCTGCCCTGAATCTGCTGCGCTGGAACTCCTGCCCAGAAAATCCTGCACAGAAACTCCTGCTCTGAAACTCATACCCTGAATCTGCTGCCCTGAATCTACTGTCCTGTAACTTCTGCCCTGTAACTCCTGCTCTGAAACTCATGCCCTGAATCAGCTGCTCTGAATCTCCTGCACTGAAATTCCTACCATGAAACTGCTGTCCTGAAACTCCCGCCCTGAAACTCCAACCATGAAACTCCAGCCCTGAAACTCCTGTGCGGAAAGTCCTACCTGAAACTCCTGCCCTGAAATTCCTGCCCAGAAACTCCTGTACTGAAGCTCAAGCCTGAATCACCTGCCTTGAATCTAGTGCCCTGAAGCACATGCCCTGAAACAGCTGATCTGAAACTCCTGTTCTGAATCTCAGGCGCTGAAACTGCTAACCTGAATCTCATGCCCTGAAACACCTGCCCTGAATCTCATGCCCTGAAACTCCTGCCCTGAATCTCATGCCCTGAAACTCATGCCCTGAAACTCGTGCACTGAAACTCCTGCCCTGAAACTCATGCCCTGAATCTCATGCCCAGAAACTCCTGCCCTGAAACTCCTACCCTGAAACTGCAGCACTGAATCTCACGCTGTGAAACTCCTGCCCTGAATATCCTGCCCTGCATCTGCTGCGCTGAAACTCGTACCCTGAAACTCCTGAACTGTAACTATTGCCCTGAAAGTCCTGCCGTGAATCACATGCCCTGAAACTCCTGAATAAAACTGCTGCCTAGAAACTGCTGCACTGAAACCATTGCACTGAAACCCCTGCCCTGAATCTCCTGCCCTGAATCTCCTGCCCTGATACTCCTGCCCTAAATTTCCAGCCCTAAATCTCCTGCCCTAAATCTCCTGCCCTGAGACTACATCCCTGAATCTCCTGCCCTGAATCTGCTGCGCTGGAACTCCTGCCCAGAAAATCCTGCACAGAAACTCCTGCTCTGAAACTCATACCCTGAATCTGCTGCCCTGAATCTACTGTCCTGTAACTTCTGCCCTGTAACTCCTGCTCTGAAACTCATGCCCTGAATCAGCTGCTCTGAATCTCCTGCACTGAAATTCCTACCATGAAACTGCTGTCCTGAAACTCCCGCCCTGAAACTCCAACCATGAAACTCCAGCCCTGAAACTCCTGTGCGGAAAGTCCTACCTGAAACTCCTGCCCTGAAATTCCTGCCCAGAAACTCCTGTACTGAAGCTCAAGCCTGAATCACCTGCCTTGAATCTAGTGCCCTGAATCACATGCCCTGAAACAGCTGATCTGAAACTCCTGTTCTGAATCTCAGGCGCTGAAACTGCTAACCTGAATCTCATGCCCTGAAACACCTGCCCTGAATCTCATGCCCTGAAACTCCTGCCCTGAATCTCATGCCCTGAAACTCATGCCCTGAAACTCGTGCACTGAAACTCCTGCCCTGAAACTCATGCCCTGAATCTCATGCCCAGAAACTCCTGCCCTGAAACTGCTGCCTTGAACTGCTGCACTGAAACTAATGTCCTGAATCTCATGCCCTGAAACTCTTGCCCTGAATCTCCTGCCCTGAAACTCATGCCCTGAATCTCTTGCCCTGAATGTCATGCCCTGAAACGCAAGCCCTGAAACTCCTGCCCTGAATCTCCTGCCCTGAAACTCCTGCAGTGAAACTCCTGCCTTGAAACTCAGGCCCTGATTCTCATGCCCTGAAACTCCTGCCCTGAAAGTGCTGCCCTGAAACTAATGCCCTAAATTTCATGCGCTGAAACTGAAGCCCTGAATCTCATGCCCTGAAACTACTGCCCTGAATGTTCTGCCCTGAAACTCATGCTCTGAATCTCAAGCCCTGAAACTAATGCACTGTATCTCCGGCCCTGAAACTCCTGCCCTGAATCTCCTGCCCTGAACCTCCTGCACTGAATCTCTTGTGTAGAAACTCCTGCGCTGAAACTCATGCCCTGAATCACATGCCTTGAAACTCCTGCCCCGAATCTCCTGTCCTGAAACTCATGCCCTGAATCACATGCCATGAAACTTCTTCCCTGAGTCTCTTGCCCTAAATCTCTTGTGCAAAAACTCCTGCACTGAAACTCCTTCCCTGAAACTCATGCCCTGAATCACATGCCCTGAAACTCCTGCCCCGAATCTCCTGCCCTGAAACTTATGCCCTGAATCACATGCCCTGAAACTCATGCCCTGAAACTCCTGCACTGAAACTCCTGCCCGGAAACTCATGCCCTGAATCTCCAGCCCTGAAAATCCTGCCCTGAATCTCCTGCCTGAAACTCATGCCCTCAATCACATGCCCTGAAACTCCTGCCCTGAATCTCAAGCCCTGAAACTACTACCCTGAATCTCATGCCCTGAAACTATTGCCCTGAATCTCCGGCCCTGAAACTCCTGCCCTGAAACTCATGCCCTGAATCACATGCCCTGAAACTCATGCCCTGAAACTCCTGCCCTGAATCTCATGCCCTGAAACTCATGCCCTGAATCCCCTGCCCTGAATCTCCTGCCCTGAAAATCCTGCCCTGAATCTGCTGTGCAGAAACTCCTGCCCTAAATCTCCTTCCCTGAATCTCATGCCCTGAAACTCCTGCTCTGAAACTCCTGCGCTGAATCATATGCCCTGAAACTCCTGCCCTGAATCTCCTGCCCTGAAACTCGAGCCCTGAAACTCCAGCCCTGAAAACCCTGCCCTGAAACTCCTGTGCGGAATCTCCAGCACTGAATCTCAAGCCCTGAAACTCCTGCCCCGAATCTCCTGCCCTGAAACACGTGCCCTGAATCACATGCCCTGAAACTCCTGCCCTGAATCTCCTGCCCTGAAACTCCTGCCCTTAAACTCCTGCCCTGAAACTACAACTCTGAATCTCATGCCCTGAAACTAATGCCCTGAATCTCCGGCCCTGAAACTCCTGCCCTGAATCTCCTGCCCTGAAACTCCTTCCCTAAATCTCTTGTGCAAAAACTCCTGCACTGAAACTCCTTCCCTGAAACTCATGCCCTGAATCACATGCCCTGAAACTCCTGCCCCGAATCTCCTGCCCTGAAACACATGCCCTGAATCACATGCCCTGAAACTCATGCCCTGAAACTCCTGCACTGAAAATCCTGCTCTGAAACTCCTGCCCTGAATATCCTGCCCTGCATCTGCTGCGCTGAAACTCGTACCCTAAAACTCCTGAACTGAAACTATTGCCCTGAAAGTCCTGCCGTGAATCACATGCCCTGAAACTTCTGCCCTGAAACTCCTGAATAAAACTGCTGCCTAGAAACTGCTGCACTGAAACCACTGCACTGAAACCCCCGCCCTGAATCTCCTGCCCTGAATCTCCTGCCCTGATACTCCTGCCCTAAATTTCCAGCCCTAAATCTCCTGCCCTGAGACTACATTCCTGAATCTCCTGCCCTGAATCTGCTGCGCTGGAACTCCTGCCCAGAAAATCCTGCACAGAAACTCCTGCTCTGAAACTCATACCCTGAATCTGCTGCCCTGAATCTACTGTCCTGTAACTTCTGCCCTGTAACTCCTGCTCTGAAACTCATGCCCTGAATCAGCTGCTCTGAATCTCCTGCACTGAAATTCCTACCATGAAACTGCTGTCCTGAAACTCCCGCCCTGAAACTCCAACCATGAAACTCCAGCCCTGAAACTCCTGTGTTGAAAGTTCTACCTGAAACTCCTGCCCTGAAATTCCTGCCCAGAAACTCCTGTACTGAAGCTCAAGCCTGAATCACCTGCCTTGAATCTAGTGCCCTGAATCACATGCCCTGAAACAGCTGATCTGAAAATCCAGTTCTGAATCTCAGGCGCTGAAACTCCTACCTTGAATCTCATGCCCTGAAACTACTGCCCTGAATGTTCTGCCCTGAAACTCCTGCCCTGAATCTCCTGCCCTTAAACTCCTGCCCTGAATCTCATAGCCCTGAAACTACTACCCTGAATCTCATGCCCTGAAACTATTGCCCTGAATCTCCGGCCCTGAAACTCCGGCACTGAATCTCCTGCCCTGAAACTCATGGCCTGAAACTCCTGCTGTGAAACTCCTGCGCTGAACCATATGCCCTGAAACTCCTGCCCTGAATCTCCTGCCCTGAAACTCGAGCCCTGAAACTCCAGCCCTGAAACCCCTGCCCTGAAACTCCTGTGTGGAATCTCCAGCCCTGAATCTCAGGCCCTGAAACTCCTGCCCTGAATCTCATGCCCTGAATCTCCTGCCCTGAATCTCATGCTCTGAAACACCTGCCCAGAATCTCATGCACAGAAACTCCTGTCTTGAATCTCATGCCCTGAAACACCAGCTTTGAAACTCATGCCCTGATTCTCATGCCCTGAAACTCCTTCACTGAAACTGCTGCCCTGAACTGCTGCCCTGAAACTAAAGCCCTGAATCTCATACCCTGAAGCTCACGCCCTGAATCTCCTGCCCTGAATTTCATGCCCTGAAACGCAAGCCCTGAAAGTCCTGCCCTCAATCTCCTGCCCTGAAACTCATGCCCTCAATCACATGCCCTGAAACTCCAGCCCTGAATCTCATGTCGTGAAACTCCAGCCCTGAATCTCATGCCCTGAAACTCCTGCACTGAAACTCCTGCCTTGAAACTCATGCCCTGATTCTCATGCCCTGAAACTCCTGCCCTGAAAGTGCTGCCCTGAAACTAATGCCCTAAATTTCATGCCCTGAAACTGAAGCCCTGAATCTCATGCCCTGAAACTACTGCCCTGAATTTTCTGCCCTGAAACTCCTGCCCTGAATCTCCTGCCCTTAAACTCCTGCCCTGAATCTCATAGCCCTGAAACTACTACCCTGAATCTCATGCCCTGAAACTAATGCCCTGAATCTCCGGCCCTGAAACTCCGGCACTGAATCTCCTGCCCTGAATCTCATGCACTGAAACTCCTGCCCTGAAACTGCTGCCCTGAATCTCAAGCCCTGAAACCACAGTCCTGAATCTCAGGCCCTCAAAAGAAAGCCCTGAATCGCATGCCCTGAAACTCCTGCCCGAAACTTCTGCCCTGAAACTCATGCCCTGAATCACATGCCATGAAACTCCTGCCCTGAGTCTCCTGTCCTTAAACTCATGCCCTGAAACTCATGCCCTGAAACTCGTGCACTGTAACTTCTGCCCTGAATCTCATGCAGTGAAACTCTTGCCCTGAATTTCATGCCCTGAAATTCCTGCCTTGAAACTCATGCCCTGATTCTCGTACCCTGAAACTCCTGCCCTGAAACTGCTGCCCTGAACTGCTGCCCTGAAACTAAAGCCCTGAATCTCATGCCCTGAAACTCTTGCCCAGATTCTCCTGCCCTGAAATTCATGCCCTGAATCTCCTGCCCTGAATTTCATGCCCTGAGACGCAAGCCCTGAAACTCCTGCCCTCAATCTCCTGCCCTGAAACTCATGCCCTCAATCACATGCCCTGAAACTCCATCCCTGAATCTCATGCCGTGAAACCCCAGCCCTGAATCTCATGCCCTGAAACTCTTGCCCTGAAACTGCTGCACTGAATCTCCTGCCTTGAAACTCATGCCCTGATTCTCATGCCCTGAAACTCCTGTCCTGAAAATGCTGCCCTGAATCTAACGCCCTAAATTTCATGCCCTGAAACTGAAGCCCTGAATCTCATGCCCTGAAACTAATGCCCTGAATGTTCTGCCCTGAATCTCCTGCCCTAAATCTCCTGCCCTGAATTTCATGCTCTGAAACACCTGCCCAGAATCTTATGCACTGAAATTCCTGCCCTGAAACTGCTAACCTGAATCGCAAGCCCTGAAATCACAGTCCTGAATCTCATGCCCTGAAAATAAAGCCCTGAATCTCATGCCCTGAAACTCCTGCCCGAAACATCTGCCCTGAAACTCATGCCCTGAATCACATACCATGAAACTCCTGCCCTGAGTCTCCTGCCCTTAAACTCATGCCTTGAAACTCATGCCCTGAAACTCATGCACTGAAACTCCTGCCCTGAAACTCATACCCTGAATCTCATGCCCAGACACTCCTGCCCTGAAACTCCTGCCCTGAAACTGCAGCCCTGAATCTCATGCCGTGAAACTCCTGCCCTGAATCTCATGCCCTGAAGCTCCTGCCCTGAAACTCCTGCCCTGAAACTGCTGCCCTGAACTGCTGCCCTGAAACTAAAGCCCTGAATCTCATACCCTGAAACTCTTGCCCTGAATCTCCTGCCCTGAAACTCATGCCCTGAATCTCCTGCCCTGAATTATATGCCCTGAAACGCAAGCCCTGAATCTCATGCCCTGAAACTGCTGCCCGAAACTTCTGCCCTGAAACTTATGCCCTGAATCACATTCCATGAAACTCCTGCCCTGAGTCTCCTGCCCTTAAACTCATGCCCTGAAACTCCTGCCCTGAAACTCATGCCCTGAATCTCCTGCCCTTAAACTCCTGCCCCGAATCTCAAGCCCTGAAACGAATGCACTGTATCTCCGGCCTTAAACTCCTGCCCTGAACCTCCTGCACTGAATCTCTTGTGTAGAAACTCCTGCACTGAAACTCCTGCCCTGAAACTCATGCCCTGAATCACGTGCCCTGAAACTCCTGCCCCGAATCTCCTGTCCTGAAACTCATGCCCTGAATCACATGCCATGAAACTTCTTCCCTGAGTCTCTTGCCCTAAATCTCTTGTGCAAAAACTCCTGCACTGAAACTCCTTCCCTGAAACTCATGCCCTGAATCACATGCCCTGAAACTCCTGCCCCGAATCTCCTGCCCTGAAACTCATGCCCTGAATCACATGCCCTGAAACTCATGCCCTGAAACTCCTGCACTGAAACTCCTGCCCTGAATCTCATGCCCTGAAACTATTGCCCTGAATCTCCGGCCCTGAATCTCCTGCCCTGAAACTCCTGCCCTAAATCTCTTGTACAAAAACTCCTGCTCTGAAACTCCTGCCCTGAAACTCATGCCCTGAATCACATGCCCTGAAACTCATGCCCTGAAACTCCTGCCCTGAATCTCATGCCCTGAAACTCATGCCCTGAATCCACTGCCCTGAATCTCCTGCTCTGAAAATCCTGCCCTGAATCTGCTGTGCAGAAACTCCTGCCCTGAATCTCCTTCCCTGAATCTCATGCCCTGAAACTCCTGCTCTGAAACTCCTGCGCTGAATCATATGCCCTGAAACTCCTGCCCTGAAACTCGAGCCCTGAAACTCCAGCCCTGAAAACCCTGCCCTGAAACTCCTGTGCAGAATCTCCAGCACTGAATCTCAAGCCCTGAAACTCCTGCCCTGAATCTCATGCCCAGTATCTCGAGCCCTCAAACTCCTGCCCTGAAACTCGTGCCCTGAATCACATGCCATGAAACTCCTGCCCTGAGTCTCCTGCCCTTAAAATCAAGCCCTGAAACTCATGCCCTGAAACTCGTGCACTGAAACTCCTGCCTTCAAACTCATGCCCTGATTCTCATGCCCTGAAACACTGCCCTGAAACTGCTGCCCTGAAACTAATGCCCTGAATCTCCGGCCCTGAAACTCCTGCCCTGAATCTCCTGCCCTGAAACTTCTGCCCTTAAACTCCTGCCCTGAAGCTACAACTCTGAATCTCATGCCCTGAAACTAATGCCCTGAATCTCCTGCCCTGAAACTCCTTCCCTAAATCTCTTGTGCAAAAACTCCTGCACTGAAACTCCTTCCCTGAAACTCATGCTCTGAATCACATGCCCTGAAACTCCTGCCCCGAATCTCCTGCCCTGAAACACATACCCTGAATCACATGCCCTGAAACTCATGCCCTGAAACTCCTGCCCTGAATATCCTGCCCTGCATCTGCTGCGCTGTAACTCGTACCCTGAAACTCCTGAACTGAAACTATTGCCCTGAAAGTCCTGCCGTGAATCACATGCCCTGAAACTCCTGAATAAAACTGCTGCCTAGAAACTGCTGCACTGAAACCATTGCACTGAAACCCCTGCCCTGAATCTCCTGCCCTGAATCTCCTGCCCTGATACTCCTGCCCTGAATCTCATGCCCTGAAACTCATGCCCTGAATCCCCTGCCCTGAATCTCCTGCCCTGAAACTCATGCCCTGAAACTCCTGCTCTGAAACTCCTGCGCTGAATCATATGCCCTGAAACTCCTGCCCTGAATCTCCTGCCCTGAAACTCGAGCCCTGAAACTCCAGCCCTGAAACCCCTGCCCTGAAACTCCTGTGCGGAATCTCCAGCCCTGAATCTCAGGCCCTGAAACTCCTGCCCTGAATCTCATGCCGGGAATCTCCTGCACTGAATCTCATGCTCTGAAACACCTGCCCAGAATCTCATGCACAGAAACTCCTGCCCTGAATCTCATGCCCTGAAACACCAGCTTTGAAACTCATACCCTGATTCTCATGCCCTGAATCTCCTGCCCTGAAACTCATGCCCTGAATCTCCTGCCCTGAATTTCATGCCCTGAAACGCAAGCCCTGAAAGTCCTGCCCTCAATCTCCTGCCCTGAAACTCATGCCCTCAATCACATGCCCTGAAACTCCAGCCCCGAATCTCATGTCGTGAAACTCCAGCCCTGAATCTCATGCCCTGAAACTCCTGCCCTGAAACTCCTGTGCGGAATCTCCAGCCCTGAATCTCAGGCCCTGAAACTCCTGCCCTGAATCTCATGCCCTGAATCTCCTGCACTGAATCTCATGCTCTGAAACACCTGCCCAGAATCTCATGCACAGAAACTCCTGCCCTGAATCTCATGCCCTGAAACACCAGCTTTGAAACTCATACCCTGATTCTCATGCCCTGAAACTCCTGCCCTGAAACTCATACCCTGAAACTCTTGCCCTGGATCTCCTGCCCTGAAACTCATGCCCTGAATCTCCTGCCCTGAATTTCATGCCCTGAAACGCAAGCCCTGAAAGTCCTGCCCTCAATCTCCTGCCCTGAAACTCATGCCCTCAATCACATGCCCTGAAACTCCAGCCCTGAATCTCATGTCGTGAAACTCCAGCCCTGAATCTCATGCCCTGAAACTCCTGCACTGAAACTCCTGCCTTGAAACTCATGCCCTGATTCTCATGCCCTGAAACTCCTGCCCTGAAAGTGCTGCCCTGAAACTAATGCCCTAAATTTCATGCCCTGAATCTCATGCCCTGAAACTACTGCCCTGAATGTTCTGCCCTGAAACTCCTGCCCTGAATCTCCTGCCCTTAAACTCCTGCCCTGAATCTCATAGCCCTGAAACTGCTGCCCTGAATCTCAAGCCCTGAAACCACAGTCCTGAATCTCAGGCCCTGAAAAGAAAGCCCTGAATCTCATGCCCTGAAACTCCTGTGCGGAATCTCCAGCCCTGAATCTCAGGCCCTGAAACTCCTGCCCTGAATCTCATGCCCTGAATCTCCTGCACTGAATCTCATGCTCTGAAACACTTGCCCAGAATCTCATGCACAGAAACTCCTGCCCTGAATCTCATGCCCTGAAACACCAGCTTTGAAACTCATACCCTGATTCTCATGCCCTGAAACTCCTGCCCTGAAACTCATACCCTGAAACTCTTGCCCTGGATCTCCTGCCCTGAAACTCATGCCCTGAATCTCCTGCCCTGAATTTCATGCCCTGAAACGCAAGCCCTGAAAGTCCTGCCCTCAATCTCCTGCCCTGAAACTCATGCCCTCAATCACATGCCCTGAAACTCCAGCCCTGAATCTCATGTCGTGAAACTCCAGCCCTGAATCTCATGCCCTGAAACTCCTGCACTGAAACTCCTGCCTTGAAACTCATGCCCTGATTCTCATGCCCTGAAACTCCTGCCCTGAAAGTGCTGCCCTGAAACTAATGCCCTAAATTTCATGCCCTGAATCTCATGCCCTGAAACTACTGCCCTGAATGTTCTGCCCTGAAACTCCTGCCCTGAATCTCCTGCCCTTAAACTCCTGCCCTGAATCTCATAGCCCTGAAACTGCTGCCCTGAATCTCAAGCCCTGAAACCACAGTCCTGAATCTCAGGCCCTGAAAAGAAAGCCCTGAATCTCATGCCCTGAAACTCCTGCCCGAAACTTCTGCCCAGAAACTCATGCCCTGAATCTCCGGCCCTGAAACTCCTGCACTGAATCTCCTGCCCTGAATCTCCTGTCCTTAAACTCATGCCCTGAAACTCGTGCACTGTAACTTCTGCCATGAATCTCATGCCGTGAAAATCCTGCCCTGAAACTCCTGCACTGAATCTGCAGCCCTGAATCTCATGCAGTGAAACTCTTGCCCTGAATTTCATGCCCTGAAATTCCTGCCTTGAAACTCATGCCCTGATTCTCGTACCCTGAAACTCCTGCCCTGAAACTGCTGCCCTGAACTGCTGCCCTGAAGCTAAAGCCCTGAATCTCATGCCCTGAAACTCTTGCCCAGATTCTCCTGCCCTGAAATTCATGCCCTGAATCTCCTGCCCTGAATTTCATTCCCTGAAACGCAAGCCCTGAAACTCCTGCCCTCAATCTCCTGCCCTGAAACTAATGCCCTCAATCACATGCCCTGAAACTCCATCCCTGAATCTCATGCCGTGAAACCCCAGCCCTGAATCTCATGCCCTGAAACTCTTGCCCTGAAACTCCTGCACTGAATCTCCTGCCTTGAAACTCATGCCCTGATTCTCATGCCCTGAAACTCCTGCCCTGAAAATGCTGCCCTGAATCTAATGCCCTAAATTTCATGTCCTGAAACTGAAGCCCTAAATCTCATGCCCTGAAACTAATGCCCTGAATGTTCTGCCCTGAAACTTATACCCTGAAACTCATGCCCTGAAACTCGTGCATTGAAACACCTGCCCTGAAACTCATGCCCTGAATCTCATGCCCAGAAACTCCTGCCCTGAAACTCCAGCCCTGAAACTGCGGCCCTGAATCTCATGCCGTGAAACTCCTGCCCTGAAAATGCTGCCCTGAATCTAATGCCCTAAATTTCATGTCCTGAAACTGAAGCCCTAAATCTCATGCCCTGAAGCTCTTGCCCTGAATCTCCTGCCCTGAAACTCAAGCCCTGAATCTCATGCCCAGTAACTCGAGCCCTGAAACTCCAGCCCTGAAACTTCTGCCCTGAAACTCCTGTGCAGAATCTCCAGCCCTTAATTTCATGCCCTGAAACGTCTTCCCTGAACCTCTTGTGCAGAAACTCTTGCCCTGAAACTCCTGCCCTGAATCTCATGCCCTAAATCTCCTGCCCTGAATCTCATGCTCTGAAACACCTGCCCAGAATCTCATGCACTGACACTCTTGCCCTGAAACTGCTACCGTGAATCTCAAGCCCTGAAATCACAGTCCTGAAACTCATGCCCTGAAAATAAAGCCCTGAATCTCATGCCCTGAAACTCCTGCCCGAAACATCTGCCCTGAAACTCATGCCCTGAATCACATGCCATGAAACTCCTGCCCTGAGTCTCCTGCCCTTAAACTCATGCCCTGAAACTCAGGCCTGAAACTCGTGCACTGAAACTCCTGCCCTGAAACTCATGCCCTGAATCTCATGCCCAGACACTCCTGCCCTGAATCTGCAGCCCTGAATGTCATGCCGTGAAACTCCTGCCTTGAAACTCATGCCCTCAATCACATGCCCTCAAACTCCAGCCCTGAATCGCATGCCCTCAATCACATGCCCTGAAACTCCAGCCCTGAATCGCATGCCGTGAAACTCCAGCCCTGAATATCATGCCCTGAAACTCCTGCACTGAAACTCCTGCCTTGAAACTCATGCCCTGATTCTCATGCCCTGAATCTCCTGCCCTGAAAGTGCTGCCCTGACACTAATGCCCTAAATTTCATGCCCTGAAACTGAAGCCCTGATTCTCATGCCCTGAAACTACTGCCCTGAATGTTCTGCCCTGAAACTCATGCCCTGAATCTCTTGCCCAGAAACTCCTGCCCTGAAACTCCTGCCCTGAATCTCCTGCCCTTAAACTCCTGCCCTGAATCTCAAGCCCTGAAACTACTACCCAGAATCTCATGCCCTGAAACTCATGCCCTGAATCACATGCCATGAAACTCCTGCCCTGAGTCTCCTGCTCTGAATCTCATGCTCTGAAACACCTGCCCTGAAACTCCTGCCCTGAATCTGCTGCCCTGAAACTAATGCCCTGAATCTCAAGCCCAGAAACCACAGTCCTGAATCTCATGCCCTGAAAATAAAGCCCTGAATCACATGCCCTGAAGCTCCTGCCCGAAACTTCTGCCCTGAAACTTATGCCCTGAATCACATTCCATGAAACTCCTGCCCTGAGTCTCCTGCCCTTAAACTCATGCCCTGAAACTCCTGCCCTGAAAATGCTGCCCTGAATCTAATGCCCTAAATTTCATGTCCTGAAACTGAAGCCCTAAATCTCATGCCCTGAAACTAATGCCCTGAATGTTCTGCCCTGAAACTTATACCCTGAAACTCATGCCCTGAAACTCGTGCATTGAAACACCTGCCCTGAAACTCATGCCCTGAATCTCATGCCCAGAAACTCCTGCCCTGAAACTCCAGCCCTGAAACTGCGGCCCTGAATCTCATGCCGTGAAACTCCTGCCCTGAAAATGCTGCCCTGAATCTAATGCCCTAAATTTCATGTCCTGAAACTGAAGCCCTAAATCTCATGCCCTGAAGCTCTTGCCCTGAATCTCCTGCCCTGAAACTCAAGCCCTGAATCTCATGCCCAGTAACTCGAGCCCTGAAACTCCAGCCCTGAAACTTCTGCCCTGAAACTCCTGTGCAGAATCTCCAGCCCTTAATTTCATGCCCTGAAACGTCTTCCCTGAACCTCTTGTGCAGAAACTCTTGCCCTGAAACTCCTGCCCTGAATCTCATGCCCTAAATCTCCTGCCCTGAATCTCATGCTCTGAAACACCTGCCCAGAATCTCATGCACTGACACTCTTGCCCTGAAACTGCTACCGTGAATCTCAAGCCCTGAAATCACAGTCCTGAAACTCATGCCCTGAAAATAAAGCCCTGAATCTCATGCCCTGAAACTCCTGCCCGAAACATCTGCCCTGAAACTCATGCCCTGAATCACATGCCATGAAACTCCTGCCCTGAGTCTCCTGCCCTTAAACTCATGCCCTGAAACTCAGGCCTGAAACTCGTGCACTGAAACTCCTGCCCTGAAACTCATGCCCTGAATCTCATGCCCAGACACTCCTGCCCTGAATCTGCAGCCCTGAATGTCATGCCGTGAAACTCCTGCCTTGAAACTCATGCCCTCAATCACATGCCCTCAAACTCCAGCCCTGAATCGCATGCCCTCAATCACATGCCCTGAAACTCCAGCCCTGAATCGCATGCCGTGAAACTCCAGCCCTGAATATCATGCCCTGAAACTCCTGCACTGAAACTCCTGCCTTGAAACTCATGCCCTGATTCTCATGCCCTGAATCTCCTGCCCTGAAAGTGCTGCCCTGACACTAATGCCCTAAATTTCATGCCCTGAAACTGAAGCCCTGATTCTCATGCCCTGAAACTACTGCCCTGAATGTTCTGCCCTGAAACTCATGCCCTGAATCTCTTGCCCAGAAACTCCTGCCCTGAAACTCCTGCCCTGAATCTCCTGCCCTTAAACTCCTGCCCTGAATCTCAAGCCCTGAAACTACTACCCAGAATCTCATGCCCTGAAACTCATGCCCTGAATCACATGCCATGAAACTCCTGCCCTGAGTCTCCTGCTCTGAATCTCATGCTCTGAAACACCTGCCCTGAAACTCCTGCCCTGAATCTGCTGCCCTGAAACTAATGCCCTGAATCTCAAGCCCAGAAACCACAGTCCTGAATCTCATGCCCTGAAAATAAAGCCCTGAATCACATGCCCTGAAGCTCCTGCCCGAAACTTCTGCCCTGAAACTTATGCCCTGAATCACATTCCATGAAACTCCTGCCCTGAGTCTCCTGCCCTTAAACTCATGCCCTGAAACTCCTGCCCTGAAACTCATGCCCTGAATCTCATGCCCAGAAACTCCTGCCCTGAAACTCCTACCCTGAAACTGCAGCACTGAATCTCATGCCGTGAAACTCCTGCCCTGAATCTCATGCCCTGAAAGTCCTGCTTTGAAACTCATGCCCTGATTCTCATGCCCTGAAACTCCTGCCCTGAAACTGCTGCCCTGAACTGCTGCGCTGAAACTAAAGTCCTGAATCTCATGCCCTGAAACTCTTGCCCTGAATCTCCTGCCCTGAAAGTGATGCCCTGAATCTCATGCCCTGAAACTAATGCCCTGAATCTCCTGCCCTGAAACTCCTGCCCTGAATCTCCTGCCATTAAACTACTGCCCTGAATCTCAAGACCTGAAACTAATGCACTGTATCTCCGGCCCTGAAACTGCTGCCCTGAATCTCCTGCCCTGAATGTCTTGTGTAGAAACTCCTGCACTGAAACTGCTGCCCTGAAACTGCTGCCCTGAAACTAATGCCCTGAATCTCCGGCCCTGAATCTCCTGCCTTGAATCTCCTGCACTGAAACTTCTGCCCTTAAACTCCTGCCCTGAATCTCAAGCCCTGAAACTCTTGCACTGAAATTCCTGCCTTAGAACTCATGCCCTGATTCTCATGCCCTGAAACTTCTGCCCTGAAAGTGCTGCCCTGAATCTAATGCCCTAAATTTCATGCCCTGAAACTGAAGCCCTGAATCTCATGCCCTGAAACTACTGCCCTGAATGTTCTGCCCTAAAGCTCATGCCCTGAATCTCATGCCCAGAAACTCCTGCCCTGAAACTCCTGCCCTGAATCTCCTGCCCTTAAACTCCTGCCTTGAATCTCAAGCCCTGAAGCTACTACCCTGAATCTCATGCCCTGAAACTAATGCCCTGAATCTCTGGCCCTGAAACTCCTGCACTGAATCTCCTGCCCTGAATCTCCTGCCCTTAAACTCCTGCCCTGAATCTCAAGCCCTGAAACTACGACCCTGAATCTCATGCCCTGAAACCAATGCCCTGAGTCTCCTGCCCTGAATCTCATGCACTGAAACACCTGCCCTGAAACTCCTGCCCTGAAACTGCTGCCCGGAAACTAATGCCCTGAATCTCAAGCCCTGAAACTCCTGCCCTGAAACTGCTGCCCTGAACTGCTGCGCTGAAACTAAAGTCCTGAATCTCATGCCCTGAAACTCTTGCCCTGAATCTCCTGCCCTGAAAGTGATGCCCTGAATCTCTTGCCCTGAATTTCATGCCCTGAAACGCAAGCCCTGAAACTCCTGCCCTGAATCTCCTGCCCTGAAACTCCTGCCCTGAATCTCCTGCCCTTAAACTACTGCCTTGAATCTCAAGACCTGAAACTAATGCACTGTATCTCCGGCCCTGAAACTCCTGCCCTGAATCTCATGCCCTGAACCTCCTGCCCTGAATGTCTTGTGTAGAAACTCCTGCACTGAAACTCCTGCCCTGAAACTGCTGCCCTGAAACTAATGCCCTGAATCTCCGGCCCTGAATCTCCTGCCCTGAATCTCCTGCCCTGAAACTTCTGCCCTTAAACTCCTGCCCTGAATCTCAAGCCCTGAAACTACTACCCTGAATCTGCTGCCCTGAAACTAATGCCCTGAATCTCAAGCCCAGAAACCACAGTCCTGAATCTCATGCCCTGAAAATAAAGCCCTGAATCACATGCCCTGAAGCTCCTGCCCGAAACTTCTGCCCTGAAACTTATGCCCTGAATCACATTCCATGAAACTCCTGCCCTGAGTCTCCTGCCCTTAAACTCATGCCCTGAAACTCCTGCCCTGAAACTCATGCCCTGAATCTCATGCCCAGAAACTCCTGCCCTGAAACTCCTACCCTGAAACTGCAGCACTGAATCTCATGCCGTGAAACTCCTGCCCTGAATCTCATGCCCTGAAAGTCCTGCTTTGAAACTCATGCCCTGATTCTCATGCCCTGAAACTCCTGCCCTGAAACTGCTGCCCTGAACTGCTGCGCTGAAACTAAAGTCCTGAATCTCATGCCCTGAAACTCTTGCCCTGAATCTCCTGCCCTGAAAGTGATGCCCTGAATCTCATGCCCTGAAACTAATGCCCTGAATCTCCTGCCCTGAAACTCCTGCCCTGAATCTCCTGCCATTAAACTACTGCCCTGAATCTCAAGACCTGAAACTAATGCACTGTATCTCCGGCCCTGAAACTGCTGCCCTGAATCTCCTGCCCTGAATGTCTTGTGTAGAAACTCCTGCACTGAAACTCATGCCCTGAATCACATGCCTTGAAACTCCTGCCCCGAATCTCCTGTCCTGAAACTCATGCCCTGAATCACATGCCATGAAACTTCTTCCCTGAGTCTCTTGCCCTAAATCTCTTGTGCAAAAACTCCTGCACTGAAACTCCTTCCCTGAAACTCATGCCCTGAATCACATGCCCTGAAACTCCTGCCCCGAATCTCCTGCCCTGAAACTTATGCCCTGAATCACATGCCCTGAAACTCATGCCCTGAAACTCCTGCACTGAAACTCCTGCCCGGAAACTCATGCCCTGAATCTCCAGCCCTGAAAATCCTGCCCTGAATCTCCTGCCTGAAACTCATGCCCTCAATCTCCTGCCCTTAAACTCCTGCCCTGAATCTCAAGCCCTGAAACTACTACCCTGAATCTCATGCCCTGAAACTATTGCCCTGAATCTCCGGCCCTGAAACTCCTGCCCTGAAACTCATGCCCTGAATCACATGCCCTGAAACTCATGCCCTGAATCCCCTGCCCTGAATCTCCTGCCCTGAAAATCCTGCCCTGAATCTGCTGTGCAGAAACTCCTGCCCTAAATCTCCTTCCCTGAATCTCATGCCCTGAAACTCCTGCTCTGAAACTCCTGCGCTGAATCATATGCCCTGAAACTCCTGCCCTGAATCTCCTGCCCTGAAACTCGAGCCCTGAAACTCCAGCCCTGAAAACCCTGCCCTGAAACTCCTGTGCGGAATCTCCAGCACTGAATCTCAAGCCCTGAAACTCCTGCCCCGAATCTCCTGCCCTGAAACACGTGCCCTGAATCACATGACCTGAAACTCCTGCCCTGAATCTCCTGCCCTGAAACTCCTGCCCTTAAACTCCTGCCCTGAAACTACAACTCTGAATCTCATGCCCTGAAACTAATGCCCTGAATCTCCGGCCCTGAAACTCCTGCCCTGAATCTCCTGCCCTGAAACTCCTTCCCTAAATCTCTTGTGCAAAAACTCCTGCACTGAAACTCCTTCCCTGAAACTCATGCCCTGAATCACATGCCCTGAAACTCCTGCCCCGAATCTCCTGCCCTGAAACACATGCCCTGAATCACATGCCCTGAAACTCATGCCCTGAAACTCCTGCACTGAAAATCCTGCTCTGAAACTCCTGCCCTGAATATCCTGCCCTGCATCTGCTGCGCTGAAACTCGTACCCTAAAACTCCTGAACTGAAACTATTGCCCTGAAAGTCCTGCCGTGAATCACATGCCCTGAAACTTCTGCCCTGAAACTCCTGAATAAAACTGCTGCCTAGAAACTGCTGCACTGAAACCACTGCACTGAAACCCCCGCCCTGAATCTCCTGCCCTGAATCTCCTGCCCTGATACTCCTGCCCTAAATTTCCAGCCCTAAATCTCCTGCCCTGAGACTACATTCCTGAATCTCCTGCCCTGAATCTGCTGCGCTGGAACTCCTGCCCAGAAAATCCTGCACAGAAACTCCTGCTCTGAAACTCATACCCTGAATCTGCTGCCCTGAATCTACTGTCCTGTAACTTCTGCCCTGTAACTCCTGCTCTGAAACTCATGCCCTGAATCAGCTGCTCTGAATCTCCTGCACTGAAATTCCTACCATGAAACTGCTGTCCTGAAACTCCCGCCCTGAAACTCCAACCATGAAACTCCAGCCCTGAAACTCCTGTGTTGAAAGTTCTACCTGAAACTCCTGCCCTGAAATTCCTGCCCAGAAACTCCTGTACTGAAACTCAAGCCTGAATCACCTGCCTTGAATCTAGTGCCCTGAATCACATGCCCTGAAACAGCTGATCTGAAAATCCAGTTCTGAATCTCAGGCGCTGAAACTCCTACCTTGAATCTCATGCCCTGAAACTACTGCCCTGAATGTTCTGCCCTGAAACTCCTGCCCTGAATCTCCTGCCCTTAAACCCCTGCCCTGAATCTCATAGCCCTGAAACTACTACCCTGAATCTCATGCCCTGAAACTAATGCCCTGAATCTCCGGCCCTGAAACTCCGGCACTGAATCTCCTGCCCTGAATCTCCTGCCCTGAAACTCATGCCCTGAAACTCCTGCTGTGAAACTCCTGCGCTGAACCATATGCCCTGAAACTCCTGCCCTGAATCTCATGCTCTGAAACACCTGCCCAGAATCTCATGCACAGAAACTCCTGTCCTGAATCTCATGCCCTGAAACTCCTTCACTGAAACTGCTGCCCTGAACTGCTGCCCTGAAACTAAAGCCCTGAATCTCATACCCTGAAGCTCACGCCCTGAATCTCCTGCCCTGAATTTCATGCCCTGAAACGCAAGCCCTGAAAGTCCTGCCCTCAATCTCCTGCCCTGAAACTCATGCCCTCAATCACATGCCCTGAAACTCCAGCCCTGAATCTCATGTCGTGAAACTCCAGCCCTGAATCTCATGCCCTGAAACTCCTGCACTGAAACTCCTGCCTTGAAACTCATGCCCTGATTCTCATGCCCTGAAACTCCTGCCCTGAAAGTGCTGCCCTGAAACTAATGCCCTAAATTTCATGCCCTGAAACTACTGCCCTGAATGTTCTGCCCTGAAACTCATGCCCTGAATCTCTTGCCCAGAAACTCCTGCCCTGAAACTCCTGCCCTGAATCTCCTGCCCTTAAACTCCTGCCCTGAATCTCAAGCCCTGAAACTACTACCCAGAATCTCATGCCCTGAAACTCATGCCCTGAATCACATGCCATGAAACTCCTGCCCTGAGTCTCCTGCTCTGAATCTCATGCTCTGAAACACCTGCCCTGAAACTCCTGCCCTGAATCTGCTGCCCTGAAACTAATGCCCTGAATCTCAAGCCCAGAAACCACAGTCCTGAATCTCATGCCCTGAAAATAAAGCCCTGAATCACATGCCCTGAAGCTCCTGCCCGAAACTTCTGCCCTGAAACTTATGCCCTGAATCACATTCCATGAAACTCCTGCCCTGAGTCTCCTGCCCTTAAACTCATGCCCTGAAACTCCTGCCCTGAAAATGCTGCCCTGAATCTAATGCCCTAAATTTCATGTCCTGAAACTGAAGCCCTAAATCTCATGCCCTGAAACTAATGCCCTGAATGTTCTGCCCTGAAACTTATACCCTGAAACTCATGCCCTGAAACTCGTGCATTGAAACACCTGCCCTGAAACTCATGCCCTGAATCTCATGCCCAGAAACTCCTGCCCTGAAACTCCAGCCCTGAAACTGCGGCCCTGAATCTCATGCCGTGAAACTCCTGCCCTGAAAATGCTGCCCTGAATCTAATGCCCTAAATTTCATGTCCTGAAACTGAAGCCCTAAATCTCATGCCCTGAAGCTCTTGCCCTGAATCTCCTGCCCTGAAACTCAAGCCCTGAATCTCATGCCCAGTAACTCGAGCCCTGAAACTCCAGCCCTGAAACTTCTGCCCTGAAACTCCTGTGCAGAATCTCCAGCCCTTAATTTCATGCCCTGAAACGTCTTCCCTGAACCTCTTGTGCAGAAACTCTTGCCCTGAAACTCCTGCCCTGAATCTCATGCCCTAAATCTCCTGCCCTGAATCTCATGCTCTGAAACACCTGCCCAGAATCTCATGCACTGACACTCTTGCCCTGAAACTGCTACCGTGAATCTCAAGCCCTGAAATCACAGTCCTGAAACTCATGCCCTGAAAATAAAGCCCTGAATCTCATGCCCTGAAACTCCTGCCCGAAACATCTGCCCTGAAACTCATGCCCTGAATCACATGCCATGAAACTCCTGCCCTGAGTCTCCTGCCCTTAAACTCATGCCCTGAAACTCAGGCCTGAAACTCGTGCACTGAAACTCCTGCCCTGAAACTCATGCCCTGAATCTCATGCCCAGACACTCCTGCCCTGAATCTGCAGCCCTGAATGTCATGCCGTGAAACTCCTGCCTTGAAACTCATGCCCTCAATCACATGCCCTCAAACTCCAGCCCTGAATCGCATGCCCTCAATCACATGCCCTGAAACTCCAGCCCTGAATCGCATGCCGTGAAACTCCAGCCCTGAATATCATGCCCTGAAACTCCTGCACTGAAACTCCTGCCTTGAAACTCATGCCCTGATTCTCATGCCCTGAATCTCCTGCCCTGAAAGTGCTGCCCTGACACTAATGCCCTAAATTTCATGCCCTGAAACTGAAGCCCTGATTCTCATGCCCTGAAACTACTGCCCTGAATGTTCTGCCCTGAAACTCATGCCCTGAATCTCTTGCCCAGAAACTCCTGCCCTGAAACTCCTGCCCTGAATCTCCTGCCCTTAAACTCCTGCCCTGAATCTCAAGCCCTGAAACTACTACCCAGAATCTCATGCCCTGAAACTCATGCCCTGAATCACATGCCATGAAACTCCTGCCCTGAGTCTCCTGCTCTGAATCTCATGCTCTGAAACACCTGCCCTGAAACTCCTGCCCTGAATCTGCTGCCCTGAAACTAATGCCCTGAATCTCAAGCCCAGAAACCACAGTCCTGAATCTCATGCCCTGAAAATAAAGCCCTGAATCACATGCCCTGAAGCTCCTGCCCGAAACTTCTGCCCTGAAACTTATGCCCTGAATCACATTCCATGAAACTCCTGCCCTGAGTCTCCTGCCCTTAAACTCATGCCCTGAAACTCCTGCCCTGAAACTCATGCCCTGAATCTCATGCCCAGAAACTCCTGCCCTGAAACTCCTACCCTGAAACTGCAGCACTGAATCTCATGCCGTGAAACTCCTGCCCTGAATCTCATGCCCTGAAAGTCCTGCTTTGAAACTCATGCCCTGATTCTCATGCCCTGAAACTCCTGCCCTGAAACTGCTGCCCTGAACTGCTGCGCTGAAACTAAAGTCCTGAATCTCATGCCCTGAAACTCTTGCCCTGAATCTCCTGCCCTGAAAGTGATGCCCTGAATCTCATGCCCTGAAACTAATGCCCTGAATCTCCTGCCCTGAAACTCCTGCCCTGAATCTCCTGCCATTAAACTACTGCCCTGAATCTCAAGACCTGAAACTAATGCACTGTATCTCCGGCCCTGAAACTGCTGCCCTGAATCTCCTGCCCTGAATGTCTTGTGTAGAAACTCCTGCACTGAAACTGCTGCCCTGAAACTGCTGCCCTGAAACTAATGCCCTGAATCTCCGGCCCTGAATCTCCTGCCTTGAATCTCCTGCACTGAAACTTCTGCCCTTAAACTCCTGCCCTGAATCTCAAGCCCTGAAACTCTTGCACTGAAATTCCTGCCTTAGAACTCATGCCCTGATTCTCATGCCCTGAAACTTCTGCCCTGAAAGTGCTGCCCTGAATCTAATGCCCTAAATTTCATGCCCTGAAACTGAAGCCCTGAATCTCATGCCCTGAAACTACTGCCCTGAATGTTCTGCCCTAAAGCTCATGCCCTGAATCTCATGCCCAGAAACTCCTGCCCTGAAACTCCTGCCCTGAATCTCCTGCCCTTAAACTCCTGCCTTGAATCTCAAGCCCTGAAGCTACTACCCTGAATCTCATGCCCTGAAACTAATGCCCTGAATCTCTGGCCCTGAAACTCCTGCACTGAATCTCCTGCCCTGAATCTCCTGCCCTTAAACTCCTGCCCTGAATCTCAAGCCCTGAAACTACGACCCTGAATCTCATGCCCTGAAACCAATGCCCTGAGTCTCCTGCCCTGAATCTCATGCACTGAAACACCTGCCCTGAAACTCCTGCCCTGAAACTGCTGCCCGGAAACTAATGCCCTGAATCTCAAGCCCTGAAACTCCTGCCCTGAAACTGCTGCCCTGAACTGCTGCGCTGAAACTAAAGTCCTGAATCTCATGCCCTGAAACTCTTGCCCTGAATCTCCTGCCCTGAAAGTGATGCCCTGAATCTCTTGCCCTGAATTTCATGCCCTGAAACGCAAGCCCTGAAACTCCTGCCCTGAATCTCCTGCCCTGAAACTCCTGCCCTGAATCTCCTGCCCTTAAACTACTGCCTTGAATCTCAAGACCTGAAACTAATGCACTGTATCTCCGGCCCTGAAACTCCTGCCCTGAATCTCATGCCCTGAACCTCCTGCCCTGAATGTCTTGTGTAGAAACTCCTGCACTGAAACTCCTGCCCTGAAACTGCTGCCCTGAAACTAATGCCCTGAATCTCCGGCCCTGAATCTCCTGCCCTGAATCTCCTGCCCTGAAACTTCTGCCCTTAAACTCCTGCCCTGAATCTCAAGCCCTGAAACTACTACCCTGAATCTGCTGCCCTGAAACTAATGCCCTGAATCTCAAGCCCAGAAACCACAGTCCTGAATCTCATGCCCTGAAAATAAAGCCCTGAATCACATGCCCTGAAGCTCCTGCCCGAAACTTCTGCCCTGAAACTTATGCCCTGAATCACATTCCATGAAACTCCTGCCCTGAGTCTCCTGCCCTTAAACTCATGCCCTGAAACTCCTGCCCTGAAACTCATGCCCTGAATCTCATGCCCAGAAACTCCTGCCCTGAAACTCCTACCCTGAAACTGCAGCACTGAATCTCATGCCGTGAAACTCCTGCCCTGAATCTCATGCCCTGAAAGTCCTGCTTTGAAACTCATGCCCTGATTCTCATGCCCTGAAACTCCTGCCCTGAAACTGCTGCCCTGAACTGCTGCGCTGAAACTAAAGTCCTGAATCTCATGCCCTGAAACTCTTGCCCTGAATCTCCTGCCCTGAAAGTGATGCCCTGAATCTCATGCCCTGAAACTAATGCCCTGAATCTCCTGCCCTGAAACTCCTGCCCTGAATCTCCTGCCATTAAACTACTGCCCTGAATCTCAAGACCTGAAACTAATGCACTGTATCTCCGGCCCTGAAACTGCTGCCCTGAATCTCCTGCCCTGAATGTCTTGTGTAGAAACTCCTGCACTGAAACTCATGCCCTGAATCACATGCCTTGAAACTCCTGCCCCGAATCTCCTGTCCTGAAACTCATGCCCTGAATCACATGCCATGAAACTTCTTCCCTGAGTCTCTTGCCCTAAATCTCTTGTGCAAAAACTCCTGCACTGAAACTCCTTCCCTGAAACTCATGCCCTGAATCACATGCCCTGAAACTCCTGCCCCGAATCTCCTGCCCTGAAACTTATGCCCTGAATCACATGCCCTGAAACTCATGCCCTGAAACTCCTGCACTGAAACTCCTGCCCGGAAACTCATGCCCTGAATCTCCAGCCCTGAAAATCCTGCCCTGAATCTCCTGCCTGAAACTCATGCCCTCAATCTCCTGCCCTTAAACTCCTGCCCTGAATCTCAAGCCCTGAAACTACTACCCTGAATCTCATGCCCTGAAACTATTGCCCTGAATCTCCGGCCCTGAAACTCCTGCCCTGAAACTCATGCCCTGAATCACATGCCCTGAAACTCATGCCCTGAATCCCCTGCCCTGAATCTCCTGCCCTGAAAATCCTGCCCTGAATCTGCTGTGCAGAAACTCCTGCCCTAAATCTCCTTCCCTGAATCTCATGCCCTGAAACTCCTGCTCTGAAACTCCTGCGCTGAATCATATGCCCTGAAACTCCTGCCCTGAATCTCCTGCCCTGAAACTCGAGCCCTGAAACTCCAGCCCTGAAAACCCTGCCCTGAAACTCCTGTGCGGAATCTCCAGCACTGAATCTCAAGCCCTGAAACTCCTGCCCCGAATCTCCTGCCCTGAAACACGTGCCCTGAATCACATGCCCTGAAACTCCTGCCCTGAATCTCCTGCCCTGAAACTCCTGCCCTTAAACTCCTGCCCTGAAACTACAACTCTGAATCTCATGCCCTGAAACTAATGCCCTGAATCTCCGGCCCTGAAACTCCTGCCCTGAATCTCCTGCCCTGAAACTCCTTCCCTAAATCTCTTGTGCAAAAACTCCTGCACTGAAACTCCTTCCCTGAAACTCATGCCCTGAATCACATGCCCTGAAACTCCTGCCCCGAATCTCCTGCCCTGAAACACATGCCCTGAATCACATGCCCTGAAACTCATGCCCTGAAACTCCTGCACTGAAAATCCTGCTCTGAAACTCCTGCCCTGAATATCCTGCCCTGCATCTGCTGCGCTGAAACTCGTACCCTAAAACTCCTGAACTGAAACTATTGCCCTGAAAGTCCTGCCGTGAATCACATGCCCTGAAACTTCTGCCCTGAAACTCCTGAATAAAACTGCTGCCTAGAAACTGCTGCACTGAAACCACTGCACTGAAACCCCCGCCCTGAATCTCCTGCCCTGAATCTCCTGCCCTGATACTCCTGCCCTAAATTTCCAGCCCTAAATCTCCTGCCCTGAGACTACATTCCTGAATCTCCTGCCCTGAATCTGCTGCGCTGGAACTCCTGCCCAGAAAATCCTGCACAGAAACTCCTGCTCTGAAACTCATACCCTGAATCTGCTGCCCTGAATCTACTGTCCTGTAACTTCTGCCCTGTAACTCCTGATCTGAAACTCATGCCCTGAATCAGCTGCTCTGAATCTCCTGCACTGAAATTCCTACCATGAAACTGCTGTCCTGAAACTCCCGCCCTGAAACTCCAACCATGAAACTCCAGCCCTGAAACTCCTGTGTTGAAAGTTCTACCTGAAACTCCTGCCCTGAAATTCCTGCCCAGAAACTCCTGTACTGAAACTCAAGCCTGAATCACCTGCCTTGAATCTAGTGCCCTGAATCACATGCCCTGAAACAGCTGATCTGAAAATCCAGTTCTGAATCTCAGGCGCTGAAACTCCTACCTTGAATCTCATGCCCTGAAACTACTGCCCTGAATGTTCTGCCCTGAAACTCCTGCCCTGAATCTCCTGCCCTTAAACCCCTGCCCTGAATCTCATAGCCCTGAAACTACTACCCTGAATCTCATGCCCTGAAACTAATGCCCTGAATCTCCGGCCCTGAAACTCCGGCACTGAATCTCCTGCCCTGAATCTCCTGCCCTGAAACTCATGCCCTGAAACTCCTGCTGTGAAACTCCTGCGCTGAACCATATGCCCTGAAACTCCTGCCCTGAATCTCATGCTCTGAAACACCTGCCCAGAATCTCATGCACAGAAACTCCTGTCCTGAATCTCATGCCCTGAAACTCCTTCACTGAAACTGCTGCCCTGAACTGCTGCCCTGAAACTAAAGCCCTGAATCTCATACCCTGAAGCTCACGCCCTGAATCTCCTGCCCTGAATTTCATGCCCTGAAACGCAAGCCCTGAAAGTCCTGCCCTCAATCTCCTGCCCTGAAACTCATGCCCTCAATCACATGCCCTGAAACTCCAGCCCTGAATCTCATGTCGTGAAACTCCAGCCCTGAATCTCATGCCCTGAAACTCCTGCACTGAAACTCCTGCCTTGAAACTCATGCCCTGATTCTCATGCCCTGAAACTCCTGCCCTGAAAGTGCTGCCCTGAAACTAATGCCCTAAATTTCATGCCCTGAAACTGAAGCCCTGAATCTCATGCCCTGAAACTACTGCCCTGAATTTTCTGCCCTGAAACTCCTGCCCTGAATCTCCTGCCCTTAAACTCCTGCCCTGAATCTCATAGCCCTGAAACTACTACCCTGAATCTCATGCCCTGAAACTAATGCCCTGAATCTCCGGCCCTGAAACTCCGGCACTGAATCTCCTGCCCTGAATCTCATGCACTGAAACTCCTGCCCTGAAACTGCTGCCCTGAATCTCAAGCCCTGAAACCACAGTCCTGAATCTCAGGCCCTCAAAAGAAAGCCCTGAATCGCATGCCCTGAAACTCCTGCCCGAAACTTCTGCCCTGAAACTCATGCCCTGAATCACATGCCATGAATCTCCTGCCCTGAGGCTCCTGTCCTTAAGCTCATGCCCTGAAACTCATGCCCTGAAACTCGTGCACTGTAACTTCTGCCCTGAATCTCATGCAGTGAAACTCTTGCCCTGAATTTCATGCCCTGAAATTCCTGCCTTGAAACTCATGCCCTGATTCTCGTACCCTGAAACTCCTGCCCTGAAACTGCTGCCCTGAACTGCTGCCCTGAAACTAAAGCCCTGAATCTCATGCCCTGAAACTCTTGCCCAGATTCTCCTGCCCTGAAATTCATGCCCTGAATCTCCTGCCCTGAATTTCATGCCCTGAGACGCAAGCCCTGAAACTCCTGCCCTCAATCTCCTGCCCTGAAACTCATGCCCTCAATCACATGCCCTGAAACTCCATCCCTGAATCTCATGCCGTGAAACCCCAGCCCTGAATCTCATGCCCTGAAACTCTTGCCCTGAAACTGCTGCACTGAATCTCCTGCCTTGAAACTCATGCCCTGATTCTCATGCCCTGAAACTCCTGTCCTGAAAATGCTGCCCTGAATCTAACGCCCTAAATTTCATGCCCTGAAACTGAAGCCCTGAATCTCATGCCCTGAAACTAATGCCCTGAATGTTCTGCCCTGAAACTCCTGCCCTGAATCTCATGCCCTGAATTTCATGCTCTGAAACACCTGCCCAGAATCTTATGCACTGAAATTCCTGCCCTGAAACTGCTAACCTGAATCGCAAGCCCTGAAATCACAGTCCTGAATCTCATGCCCTGAAAATAAAGCCCTGAATCTCATGCCCTGAAACTCCTGCCCGAAACATCTGCCCTGAAACTCATGCCCTGAATCACATACCATGAAACTCCTGCCCTGAGTCTCCTGCCCTTAAACTCATGCCTTGAAACTCATGCCCTGAAACTCATGCACTGAAACTCCTGCCCTGAAACTCATGCCCTGAATCTCATGCCCAGACACTCCTGCCCTGAAACTCCTGCCCTGAAACTGCAGCCCTGAATCTCATGCCGTGAAACTCCTGCCCTGAATCTCATGCCCTGAAGCTCCTGCCCTGAAACTCCTGCCCTGAAACTGCTGCCCTGAACTGCTGCCCTGAAACTAAAGCCCTGAATCTCATACCCTGAAACTCTTGCCCTGAATCTCCTGCCCTGAAACTCATGCCCTGAATCTCCTGCCCTGAATTATATGCCCTGAAACGCAAGCCCTGAATCTCATGCCCTGAAACTGCTGCCCGAAACTTCGGCCCTGAAACTTATGCCCTGAATCACATTCCATGAAACTCCTGCCCTGAGTCTCCTGCCCTTAAACTCATGCCCTGAAACTCATGCCCTGAAACTCCTGCCCTAAAACTCCTGCAGTGAAACTCCTGCCTTGAAACTCAGGCCCTGAAAGTGCTGCCCTGAAACTAATGCCCTAAATTTCATGCGCTGAAACTGAAGCCCTGAATCTCATGCCCTGAAACTACTGCCCTGAATGTTCTGCCCTGAAACTCATGCTTTGAATCTCATGCCCTGAAACTCCTGCCCTGAATCTCCTGCCCTTAAACTCCTGCCCCGAATCTCAAGCCCTGAAACGAATGCACTGTATCTCCGGCCTTAAACTCCTGCCCTGAACCTCCTGCACTGAATCTCTTGTGTAGAAACTCCTGCACTGAAACTCCTGCCCTGAAACTCATGCCCTGAATCACGTGCCCTGAAACTCCTGCCCCGAATCTCCTGTCCTGAAACTCATGCCCTGAATCACATGCCATGAAACTTCTTCCCTGAGTCTCTTGCCCTAAATCTCTTGTGCAAAAACTCCTGCACTGAAACTCCTTCCCTGAAACTCATGCCCTGAATCACATGCCCTGAAACTCCTGCCCCGAATCTCCTGCCCTGAAACTCATGCCCTGAATCACATGCCCTGAAACTCATGCCCTGAAACTCCTGCCCTGAAACTCCTGCCCTGAATCTCATGCCCTGAAACTATTGCCCTGAATCTCCGGCCCTGAATCTCCTGCCCTGAAACTCCTGCCCTAAATCTCTTGTACAAAAACTCCTGCTCTGAAACTCCTGCCCTGAAACTCATGCCCTGAATCACATGCCCTGAAACTCATGCCCTGAAACTCCTGCCCTGAATCTCATGCCCTGAAACTCATGCCCTGAATCCACTGCCCTGAATCTCCTGCTCTGAAAATCCTGCCCTGAATCTGCTGTGCAGAAACTCCTGCCCTGAATCTCCTTCCCTGAATCTCATGCCCTGAAACTCCTGCTCTGAAACTCCTGCGCTGAATCATATGCCCTGAAACTCCTGCCCTGAATCTCCTGCCCTGAAACTAGAGCCCTGAAACTCCAGCCCTGAAAACCCTGCCCTGAAACTCCTGTGCAGAATCTCCAGCACTGAATCTCAAGCCCTGAAACTCCTGCCCTGAATCTCATGCCCAGTATCTCGAGCCCTGAAACTCCTGCCCTGAAACTCGTGCCCTGAATCACATGCCATGAAACTCCTGCCCTGAGTCTCCTGCCCTTAAAATCAAGCCCTGAAACTCGTGCACTGAAACTCCTGCCTTCAAACTCATGCCCTGATTCTCATGCCCTGAAACACTGCCCTGAAACTGCTGCCCTGAAACTAATGCCCTGAATCTCCGGCCCTGAAACTCCTGCCCTGAATCTCCTGCCCTGAAACTTCTGCCCTTAAACTCCTGCCCTGAAGCTACAACTCTGAATCTCATGCCCTGAAACTAATGCCCTGAATCTCCGGCCCTGAAACTCCTGCCCTGAATCTCCTGCCCTGAAACTCCTTCCCTAAATCTCTTGCGCAAAAACTCCTGCACTGAAACTCCTTCCCTGAAACTCATGCTCTGAATCACATGCCCTGAAACTCCTGCCCCGAATCTCCTGCCCTGAAACACATACCCTGAATCACATGCCCTGAAACTCATGCCCTGAAACTCCTGCCCTGAATATCCTGCCCTGCATCTGCTGCGCTGAAACTCGTACCCTGAAACTCCTGAACTGAAACTATTGCCCTGAAAGTCCTGCCGTGAATCACATGCCCTGAAACTCCTGAATAAAACTGCTGCCTAGAAACTGCTGCACTGAAACCATTGCACTGAAACCCCTGCCCTGAATCTCCTGCCCTGAATCTCCTGCCCTGATACTCCTGCCCTAAATTTCCAGCCCTAAATCTCCTGCCCTAAATCTCCTGCCCTGAGACTACATCCCTGAATCTCCTGCCCTGAATCTGCTGCGCTGGAACTCCTGCCCAGAAAATCCTGCACAGAAACTCCTGCTCTGAAACTCATACCCTGAATCTGCTGCCCTGAATCTACTGTCCTGTAACTTCTGCCCTGTAACTCCTGCTCTGAAACTCATGCCCTGAATCAGCTGCTCTGAATCTCCTGCACTGAAATTCCTACCATGAAACTGCTGTCCTGAAACTCCCGCCCTGAAACTCCAACCATGAAACTCCAGCCCTGAAACTCCTGTGCGGAAAGTCCTACCTGAAACTCCTGCCCTGAAATTCCTGCCCAGAAACTCCTGTACTGAAGCTCAAGCCTGAATCACCTGCCTTGAATCTAGTGCCCTGAATCACATGCCCTGAAACAGCTGATCTGAAACTCCTGTTCTGAATCTCAGGCGCTGAAACTGCTAACCTGAATCTCATGCCGTGAAAATCCTGCCCTGAAACTCCTGCACTGAATCTGCAGCCCTGAAGCTAAAGCCCTGAATCTCATGCCCTGAAACTCTTGCCCAGATTCTCCTGCCCTGAAATTCATGCCCTGAATCTCCTGCCCTGAATTTCATGCCCTGAGACGCAAGCCCTGAAACTCCTGCCCTCAATCTCCTGCCCTGAAACTAATGCCCTCAATCACATGCCCTGAAACTCCATCCCTGAATCTCATGCCGTGAAACCCCAGCCCTGAATCTCATGCCCTGAAACTCTTGCCCTGAAACTGCTGCACTGAATCTCCTGCCTTGAAACTCATGCCCTGATTCTCATGCCCTGAAACTCCTGTCCTGAAAATGCTGCCCTGAATCTAACGCCCTAAATTTCATGCCCTGAAACTGAAGCCCTGAATCTCATGCCCTGAAACTAATGCCCTGAATGTTCTGCCCTGAAACTTATACCCTGAAACTCATGCCCTGAAACTCGTGCATTGAAATACCTGCCCTGAAACTCATGCCCTGAATCTCATGCCCAGAAACTCCTGCCCTGAAACTCCAGCCCTGAAACTGCGGCCCTGAATCTCATGCCCTGAAACTAATGCCCTGAATCTCCGGCCCTGAAACTCCGGCACTGAATCTCCTGCCCTGAATCTCATGCACTGAAACTCCTGCCCTGAAACTGCTGCCCTGAATCTCAAGCCCTGAAACCACAGTCCTGAATCTCAGGCCCTGAAAAGAAAGCCCTGAATCTCATGCCCTGAAACTCCTGCCCGAAACTTCTGCCCTGAAACTCATGCCCTGAATCTCCGGCCCTGAAACTCCTGCACTGAATCTCCTGCCCTGAATCTCCTGTCCTTAAACTCATGCCCTGAAACTCGTGCACTGTAACTTCTGCCCTGAATCTCATGCCGTGAAAATCCTGCCCTGAAACTCCTGCACTGAATCTGCAGCCCTGAATCTCATGCAGTGAAACTCTTGCCCTGAATTTCATGCCCTGAAATTCCTGCCTTGAAACTCATGCCCTGATTCTCGTACCCTGAAACTCCTGCCCTGAAACTGCTGCCCTGAACTGCTGCCCTGAAACTAAAGCCCTGAATCTCATGCCCTGAAACTCTTGCCCAGATTCTCCTGCCCTGAAATTCATGCCCTGAATCTCCTGCCCTGAATTTCATTCCCTGAAACGCAAGCCCTGAAACTCCTGCCCTCAATCTCCTGCCCTGAAACTAATGCCCTCAATCACATGCCCTGAAACTCCATCCCTGAATCTCATGCCGTGAAACCCCAGCCCTGAATCTCATGCCCTGAAACTCTTGCCCTGAAACTGCTGCACTGAATCTCCTGCCTTGAAACTCATGCCCTGATTCTCATGCCCTGAAACTCCTGCCCTGAAAATGCTGCCCTGAATCTAATGCCCTAAATTTCATGTCCTGAAACTGAAGCCCTAAATCTCATGCCCTGAAACTAATGCCCTGAATGTTCTGCCCTGAAACTTATACCCTGAAACTCATGCCCTGAAACTCGTGCATTGAAACACCTGCCCTGAAACTCATGCCCTGAATCTCATGCCCAGAAACTCCTGCCCTGAAACTCCAGCCCTGAAACTGCGGCCCTGAATCTCATGCCCTGAAACTCCTGCACTGAAACTCCTGCCTTCAAACTCATGCCCTGATACTCATGCCCTGAAACTCCTGCCCTGAAACTGCTGCCCTGAAACTTCGGCCCTGAAACTCCTGCCCTGAATCTCCTGCCCTGATACTCCTGCCCTAAATTTCCAGCCCTAAATCTCCTGCCCTGAGACTACATCCCTGAAACTCTTGCCCTGCATCTGCTGCGCTGGAACTCCTGCCCAGAACCTCCTGCCCTGAAACTCATACTCTGAATCTGCTGTCCTGAATCTACTGCCCTGTAACTCCTGCCCTGAAACTCATGCCCTGCATCAGCTGCTCTCAATCGCCTGCACTGAAATTCCTACCATGAAACTGCTGTCCTGAAACTCCCGCCCTGAAACTCCAACCATGAAACTCCAGTCCTGAAACTTCTGCGCTGAAAGTCCTACCTGAAACTCCTGCCCAGAAATTCCTGCCCAGAAACTCCTGTACTGAAGCTCCTGCCTGAATCACCTGCCTTGAATCTAGTGCCCTGAATCACATGCCCTGAAACAGCTGATCTGAAACTCCTGTTCTGAATCTCAGGCGCTGAAACTCCTGTCCTGAATCTCCTGCCCTGAAACTCGAGCCCTGAAACTCCAGCCCTGAAACCCCTGCCCTGAAACTCCTGTGCAGAATCTCCAACACTGTATCTCAGGCCCTGAAGCTCTTGCCCTGAATCTCCTGCCCTGAATCTCATGCCCTAAATCTCCTGCCCTGAATCTCATGCTCTGAAACACCTGCCCAGAATCTCATGCACTGACACTCTTGCCCTGAAACTGCTACCGTGAATCTCAAGCCCTGAAATCACAGGCCTGAAACTCATGCCCTGAAAATAAAGCCCTGAATCTCATGCCCTGAAACTCCTGCCCGAAACATCTGCCCTGAAACTCATGCCCTGAATCACATGCCATGAAACTCCTGCCCTGAGTCTCCTGCCCTTAAACTCATGCCCTGAAACTCATGCCCAGACACTCCTGCCCTGAATCTGCAGCCCTGAATCTCATGCCGTGAAACTCCTGCCTTGAAACTCATGCCCTGATTCTCATGCCCTGAAACTCCTGCCCTGAAACTCATGCCCTGAATCTCCTGCTCTGAATTTCATGCCCTGAAACGCAAGCGCTGAAACTCCTGCCCTTAAACTCATGCCCTCAATCACATGCCCTGAAACTCCAGCCCTGAATCGCATGCCGTGAAACTCCAGCCCTGAATATCCTGCCCTGAAACTCCTGCACTGAAACTCCTGCCTTGAAACTCATGCCCTGATTCTCATGCCCTGAATCTCCTGCCCTGAAAGTGCTGCCCTGACACTAATGCCCTAAATTTCATGCCCTGAAACTGAAGCCCTGATTCTCATGCCCTGAAACTACTGCCCTGAATGTTCTGCCCTGAAACTCATGCCCTGAATCTCTTGCCCAGAAACTCCTGCCCTGAAACTCCTGCCCTGAATCTCCTGCCCTTAAACTCCTGCCCTGAATCTCAAGCCCTGAAACTACTACCCAGAATCTCATGCCCTGAAACTCATGCCCTGAATCACATGCCATGAAACTCCTGCCCTGAGTCTCCTGCCCTGAATCTCATGCTCTGAAACACCTGCCCTGAAACTCCTGCCCTGAATCTGCTGCCCTGAAACTAATGCCCTGAATCTCAAGCCCAGAAACCACAGTCCTGAATCTCATGCCCTGAAAATAAAGCCCTGAATCACATGCCCTGAAGCTCCTGCCCGAAACTTCTGCCCTGAAACTTATGCCCTGAATCACATTCCATGAAACTCCTGCCCTGAGTCTCCTGCCCTTAAACTCATGCCCTGAAACTCCTGCCCTGAAACTCATGCCCTGAATCTCATGCCCAGAAACTCCTGCCCTGAAACTCCTACCCTGAAACTGCAGCACTGAATCTCATGCCGTGAAACTCCTGCCCTGAATCTCATGCCCTGAAAGTCCTGCTTTGAAACTCATGCCCTGATTCTCATGCCCTGAAACTCCTGCCCTGAAACTGCTGCCCTGAACTGCTGCGCTGAAACTAAAGTCCTGAATCTCATGCCCTGAAACTCTTGCCCTGAATCTCCTGCCCTGAAAGTGATGCCCTGAATCTCATGCCCTGAAACTAATGCCCTGAATCTCCTGCCCTGAAACTCCTGCCCTGAATCTCCTGCCATTAAACTACTGCCCTGAATCTCAAGACCTGAAACTAATGCACTGTATCTCCGGCCCTGAAACTGCTGCCCTGAATCTCCTGCCCTGAATGTCTTGTGTAGAAACTCCTGCACTGAAACTCATGCCCTGAATCACATGCCTTGAAACTCCTGCCCCGAATCTCCTGTCCTGAAACTCATGCCCTGAATCACATGCCATGAAACTTCTTCCCTGAGTCTCTTGCCCTAAATCTCTTGTGCAAAAACTCCTGCACTGAAACTCCTTCCCTGAAACTCATGCCCTGAATCACATGCCCTGAAACTCCTGCCCCGAATCTCCTGCCCTGAAACTTATGCCCTGAATCACATGCCCTGAAACTCATGCCCTGAAACTCCTGCACTGAAACTCCTGCCCGGAAACTCATGCCCTGAATCTCCAGCCCTGAAAATCCTGCCCTGAATCTCCTGCCCGGAAACTAATGCCCTGAATCTCAAGCCCTGAAACTCCTGCCCTGAAACTGCTGCCCTGAACTGCTGCGCTGAAACTAAAGTCCTGAATCTCATGCCCTGAAACTCTTGCCCTGAATCTCCTGCCCTGAAAGTGATGCCCTGAATCTCTTGCCCTGAATCTCCTGCCCTTAAACTACTGCCTTGAATCTCAAGACCTGAAACTAATGCACTGTATCTCCGGCCCTGAAACTCCTGCCCTGAATCTCATGCCCTGAACCTCCTGCCCTGAATGTCTTGTGTAGAAACTCCTGCACTGAAACTCCTGCCCTGAAACTGCTGCCCTGAAACTAATGCCCTGAATCTCCGGCCCTGAATCTCCTGCCCTGAATCTCCTGCCCTGAAACGTCTGCCCTTAAACTCCTGCCCTGAATCTCAAGCCCTGAAACTACTACCCTGAATCTGCTGCCCTGAAACTAATGCCCTGAATCTCAAGCCCAGAAACCACAGTCCTGAATCTCATGCCCTGAAAATAAAGCCCTGAATCACATGCCCTGAAGCTCCTGCCCGAAACTTCTGCCCTGAAACTTATGCCCTGAATCACATTCCATGAAACTCCTGCCCTGAGTCTCCTGCCCTTAAACTCATGCCCTGAAACTCCTGCCCTGAAACTCATGCCCTGAATCTCATGCCCTGAAACTCCTACCCTGAAACTGCAGCACTGAATCTCATGCCGTGAAACTCCTGCCCTGAATCTCATGCCCTGAAAGTCCTGCTTTGAAACTCATGCCCTGATTCTCATGCCCTGAAACTCCTGCCCTGAAACTGCTGCCCTGAACTGCTGCGCTGAAACTAAAGTCCTGAATCTCATGCCCTGAAACTCTTGCCCTGAATCTCCTGCCCTGAAAGTGATGCCCTGAATCTCATGCCCTGAAACTAATGCCCTGAATCTCCTGCCCTGAAACTCCTGCCCTGAATCTCCTGCCATTAAACTACTGCCCTGAATCTCAAGACCTGAAACTAATGCACTGTATCTCCGGCCCTGAAACTGCTGCCCTGAATCTCCTGCCCTGAATGTCTTGTGTAGAAACTCCTGCACTGAAACTCATGCCCTGAATCACATGCCTTGAAACTCCTGCCCCGAATCTCCTGTCCTGAAACTCATGCCCTGAATCACATGCCATGAAACTTCTTCCCTGAGTCTCTTGCCCTAAATCTCTTGTGCAAAAACTCCTGCACTGAAACTCCTTCCCTGAAACTCATGCCCTGAATCACATGCCCTGAAACTCCTGCCCCGAATCTCCTGCCCTGAAACTTATGCCCTGAATCACATGCCCTGAAACTCATGCCCTGAAACTCCTGCACTGAAACTCCTGCCCTGAATCACATGCCCTGAAACTCCTGCCCCGAATCTCCTGCCCTGAAACTTATGCCCTGAATCACATGCCCTGAAACTCATGCCCTGAAACTCCTGCACTGAAACTCCTGCCCGGAAACTCATGCCCTGAAAATCCTGCCCTGAATCTCCTGCCTGAAACTCATGCCCTCAATCACATGCCCTGAAACTCCTGCCCTGAATCTCAAGCCCTGAAACTACTACCCTGAATCTCATGCCCTGAAACTATTGCCCTGAATCTCCGGCCCTGAAACTCCTGCCCTGAAACTCATGCCCTGAATCACATGCCCTGAAACTCATGCCCTGAAACTCCTGCCCTGAATCTCATGCCCTGAAACTCATGCCCTGAATCCCCTGCCCTGAATCTCCTGCCCTGAAAATCCTGCCCTGAATCTGCTGTGCAGAAACTCCTGCCCTAAATCTCCTTCCCTGAATCTCATGCCCTGAAACTCCTGCTCTGAAACTCCTGCGCTGAATCATATGCCCTGAAACTCCTGCCCTGAATCTCCTGCCCTGAAACTCGAGCCCTGAAACTCCAGCCCTGAAAACCCTGCCCTGAAACTCCTGTGCGGAATCTCCAGCACTGAATCTCAAGCCCTGAAACTCCTGCCCCGAATCTCCTGCCCTGAAACACGTGCCCTGAATCACATGCCCTGAAACTCCTGCCCTGAATCTCCTGCCCTGAAACTCCTGCCCTTAAACTCCTGCCCTGAAACTACAACTCTGAATCTCATGCCCTGAAACTAATGCCCTGAATCTCCGGCCCTGAAACTCCTGCCCTGAATCTCCTGCCCTGAAACTCCTTCCCTAAATCTCTTGTGCAAAGACTCCTGCACTGAAACTCCTTCCCTGAAACTCATGCCCTGAATCACATGCCCTGAAACTCCTGCCCCGAATCTCCTGCCCTGAAACACATGCCCTGAATCACATGCCCTGAAACTCATGCCCTGAAACTCCTGCACTGAAAATCCTGCTCTGAAACTCCTGCCCTGAATATCTTGCCCTGCATCTGCTGCGCTGAAACTCGTACCCTAAAACTCCTGAACTTAAACTATTGCCCTGAAAGTCCTGCCGTGAATCACTTGCCCTGAAACTTCTGCCCTGAATATCCTGCCCTGATACTCCTGCCCTAAATTTCCAGCCCTAAATCTCCTGCCCTGAGACTACATTCCTGAATCTCCTGCCCTGAATCTGCTGCGCTGGAACTCCTGCCCAGAAAATCCTGCACAGAAACTCCTGCTCTGAAACTCATACCCTGAATCTGCTGCCCTGAATCTACTGTCCTGTAACTTCTGCCCTGTAACTCCTGCTCTGAAACTCATGCCCTGAATCAGCTGCTCTGAATCTCCTGCACTGAAATTCCTACCATGAAACTGCTGTCCTGAAACTCCCGCCCTGAAACTCCAACCATGAAACTCCAGCCCTGAAACTCCTGTGTTGAAAGTTCTACCTGAAACTCCTGCCCTGAAATTCCTGCCCAGAAACTCCTGTACTGAAGCTCAAGCCTGAATCACCTGCCTTGAATCTACTGCCCTGAATCACATGCCCTGAAACAGCTGATCTGAAAATCCAGTTCTGAATCTCAGGCGCTGAAACTCCTACCTTGAATCTCATGCCCTGAAACTACTGCCCTGAATGTTCTGCCCTGAAACTCCTGCCCTGAATCTCCTGCCCTTAAACCCCTGCCCTGAATCTCATAGCCCTGAAACTACTACCCTGAATCTCATGCCCTGAAACTAATGCCCTGAATCTCCGGCCCTGAAACTCCGGCACTGAATCTCCTGCCCTGAATCTCCTGCCCTGAAACTCATGCCCTGAAACTCCTGCTGTGAAACTCCTGCGCTGAACCATATGCCCTGAAACTCCTGCCCTGAATCTCCTGCCCTGAAACTCGAGCCCTGAAACTCCAGCCCTGAAACCCCTGCCATGAAACTCCTGTGTGGAATCTCCAGCCCTGAATCTCAGGCCCTGAAACTCCTGCCCTGAATCTCATGCCCTGAATCTCCTGCCCTGAATCTCATGCTCTGAAACACCTGCCCAGAATCTCATGCACAGAAACTCCTGTCCTGAATCTCATGCCCTGAAACACCAGCTTTGAAACTCATGCCCTGATTCTCATGCCCTGAAACTCCTTCACTGAAACTGCTGCCCTGAACTGCTGCCCTGAAACTAAAGCCCTGAATCTCATACCCTGAAGCTCACGCCCTGAATCTCCTGCCCTGAATTTCATGCCCTGAAACGCAAGCCCTGAAAGTCCTGCCCTCAATCTCCTGCCCTGAAACTCATGCCCTCAATCACATGCCCTGAAACTCCAGCCCTGAATCTCATGTCGTGAAACTCCAGCCCTGAATCTCATGCCCTGAAACTCCTGCACTGAAACTCCTGCCTTGAAACTCATGCCCTGATTCTCATGCCCTGAAACTCCTGCCCTGAAAGTGCTGCCCTGAAACTAATGCCCTAAATTTCATGCCCTGAAACTGAAGCCCTGAATCTCATGCCCTGAAACTACTGCCCTGAATTTTCTGCCCTGAAACTCCTGCCCTGAATCTCCTGCCCTTAAACTCCTGCCCTGAATCTCATAGCCCTGAAACTACTACCCTGAATCTCATGCCCTGAAACTAATGCCCTGAATCTCCGGCCCTGAAACTCCGGCACTGAATCTTCTGCCCTGAATCTCATGCACTGAAACTCCTGCCCTGAAACTGCTGCCCTGAATCTCAAGCCCTGAAACCACAGTCCTGAATCTCAGGCCCTCAAAAGAAAGCCCTGAATCGCATGCCCTGAAACTCCTGCCCGAAACTTCTGCCCTGAAACTCATGCCCTGAATCACATGCCATGAAACTCCTGCCCTGAGTCTCCTGTCCTTAAACTCATGCCCTGAAACTCATGCCCTGAAACTCGTGCACTGTAACTTCTGCCCTGAAACTCATGCAGTGAAACTCTTGCCCTGAATTTCATGCCCTGAAATTCCTGCCTTGAAACTCATGCCCTGATTCTCGTACCCTGAAACTCCTGCCCTGAAACTGCTGCCCTGAACTGCTGCCCTGAAACTAAAGCCCTGAATCTCATGCCCTGAAACTCTTGCCCAGATTCTCCTGCCCTGAAATTCATGCCCTGAATCTCCTGCCCTGAAACTCTTGCCCAGATACGCCTGCCCTGAAATTCATGCCCTGAATCTCCTGCCCTGAATTTCATGCCCTGAGACGCAAGCCCTGAAACTCCTGCCCTCAATCTCCTGCCCTGAAACTCATGCCCTCAATCACATGCCCTGAAACTCCATCCCTGAATCTCATGCCGTGAAACCCCAGCCCTGAATCTCATGCCCTGAAACTCTTGCCCTGAAACTGCTGCACTGAATCTCCTGCCTTGAAACTCATGCCCTGATTCTCATGCCCTGAAACTCCTGTCCTGAAAATGCTGCCCTGAATCTAACGCCCTAAATTTCATGCCCTGAAACTGAAGCCCTGAATCTCATGCCCTGAAACTAATGCCCTGAATGTTCTGCCCTGAAACTCCTGCCCTGAATCTCATGCCCTAAATCTCCTGCCCTGAATTTCATGCTCTGAAACACCTGCCCAGAATCTTATGCACTGAAATTCCTGCCCTGAAACTGCTAACCTGAATCGCAAGCCCTGAAATCACAGTCCTGAATCTCATGCCCTGAAAATAAAGCCCTGAATCTCATGCCCTGAAACTCCTGCCCGAAACATCTGCCCTGAAACTCATGCCCTGAATCACATACCATGAAACTCCTGCCCTGAGTCTCCTGCCCTTAAACTCATGCCTTGAAACTCATGCCCTGAAACTCATGCACTGAAACTCCTGCCCTGAAACTCATGCCCTGAATCTCATGCCCAGACACTCCTGCCCTGAAACTCCTGCCCTGAAACTGCAGCCCTGAATCTCATGCCGTGAAACTCCTGCCCTGAATCTCATGCCCTGAAGCTCCTGCCCTGAAACTCCTGCCCTGAAACTGCTGCCCTGAACTGCTGCCCTGAAACTAAAGCCCTGAATCTCATACCCTGAAACTCTTGCCCTGAATCTCCTGCCCTGAAACTCATGCCCTGAATCTCCTGCCCTGAATTATATGCCCTGAAACGCAAGCCCTGAATCTCATGCCCTGAAACTGCTGCCCGAAACTTCTGCCCTGAAACTTATGCCCTGAATCACATTCCATGAAACTCCTGCCCTGAGTCTCCTGCCCTTAAACTCATGCCCTGAAACTCCTGCCCTAAAACTCCTGCAGTGAAACTCCTGCCTTGAAACTCAGGCCCTGAAAGTGCTGCCCTGAAACTAATGCCCTAAATTTCATGCGCTGAAACTGAAGCCCTGAATCTCATGCCCTGAAACTACTGCCCTGAATGTTCTGCCCTGAAACTCATGCTTTGAATCTCATGCCCTGAAACTCCTGCCCTGAATCTCCTGCCCTTAAACTCCTGCCCCGAATCTCAAGCCCTGAAACGAATGCACTGTATCTCCGGCCTTAAACTCCTGCCCTGAACCTCCTGCACTGAATCTCTTGTGTAGAAACTCCTGCACTGAAACTCCTGCCCTGAAACTCATGCCCTGAATCACGTGCCCTGAAACTCCTGCCCCGAATCTCCTGTCCTGAAACTCATGCCCTGAATCACATGCCATGAAACTTCTTCCCTGAGTCTCTTGCCCTAAATCTCTTGTGCAAAAACTCCTGCACTGAAACTCCTTCCCTGAAACTCCTGCCCTAAATCTCTTGTACAAAAACTCCTGCTCTGAAACTCCTGCCCTGAAACTCATGCCCTGAATCACATGCCCTGAAACTCATGCCCTGAAACTCCTGCCCTGAATCTCATGCCCTGAAACTCATGCCCTGAATCCACTGCCCTGAATCTCCTGCCCTGAAAATCCTGCCCTGAATCTGCTGTGCATAAACTCCTGCCCTGAATCTCCTTCCCTGAATCTCATGCCCTGAAACTCCTGCTCTGAAACTCCTGCGCTGAATCATATGCCCTGAAACTCCTGCCCTGAATCTCCTGCCCTGAAACTCGAGCCCTGAAACTCCAGCCCTGAAAACCCTGCCCTGAAACTCCTGTGCAGAATCTCCAGCACTGAATCTCAAGCCCTGAAACTCCTGCCCTGAATCTCATGCCCAGTATCTCGAGCCCTGAAACTCCTGCCCTGAAACTCGTGTCCTGAATCACATGCCATGAAACTCCTGCCCTGAGTCTCCTGCCCTTAAAATCAAGCCCTGAAACTCATGCCCTGAAACTCGTGCACTGAAACTCCTGCCTTCAAACTCATGCCCTGATTCTCATGCCCTGAAACACTGCCCTGAAACTGCTGCCCTGAAACTAATGCCCTGAATCTCCGGCCCTGAAACTCCTGCCCTGAATCTCCTGCCCTGAAACTTCTGCCCTTAAACTCCTGCCCTGAAGCTACAACTCTGAATCTCATGCCCTGAAACTAATGCCCTGAATCTCCGGCCCTGAAACTCCTGCCCTGAATCTCCTGCCCTGAAACTCCTTCCCTAAATCTCTTGTGCAAAAACTCCTGCACTGAAACTCCTTCCCTGAAACTCATGCTCTGAATCACATGCCCTGAAACTCCTGCCCCGAATCTCCTGCCCTGAAACACATACCCTGAATCACATGCCCTGAAACTCATGCCCTGAAACTCCTGCCCTGAATATCCTGCCCTGCATCTGCTGCGCTGAAACTCGTACCCTGAAACTCCTGAACTGAAACTATTGCCCTGAAAGTCCTGCCGTGAATCACATGCCCTGAAACTCCTGAATAAAACTGCTGCCTAGAAACTGCTGCACTGAAACCATTGCACTGAAACCCCTGCCCTGAATCTCCTGCCCTGAATCTCCTGCCCTGATACTCCTGCCCTAAATTTCCAGCCCTAAATCTCCTGCCCTAAATCTCCTGCCCTGAGACTACATCCCTGAATCTCCTGCCCTGAATCTGCTGCGCTGGAACTCCTGCCCAGAAAATCCTGCACAGAAACTCCTGCTCTGAAACTCATACCCTGAATCTGCTGCCCTGAATCTACTGTCCTGTAACTTCTGCCCTGTAACTCCTGCTCTGAAACTCATGCCCTGAATCAGCTGCTCTGAATCTCCTGCACTGAAATTCCTACCATGAAACTGCTGTCCTGAAACTCCCGCCCTGAAACTCCAACCATGAAACTCCAGCCCTGAAACTCCTGTGCTGAAAGTCCTACCTGAAACTCCTGCCCTGAAATTCCTGCCCAGAAACTCCTGTACTGAAGCTCAAGCCTGAATCACCTGCCTTGAATCTAGTGCCCTGAATCACATGCCCTGAAACAGCTGATCTGAAACTCCTGTTCTGAATCTCAGGCGCTGAAACTGCTAACCTGAATCTCATGCCCTGAAACACCTGCCCTGAATCTCATGCCCTGAAACTCCTGCCCTGAATCTCATGCCCTGAAACTCATGCCCTGAATCCCCTGCCCTGAATCTCCTGCCCTGAAACTCATGCCCTGAAACTCCTGCTCTGAAACTCCTGCGCTGAATCATATGCCCTGAAACTCCTGCCCTGAATCTCCTGCCCTGAAACTCGAGCCCTGAAACTCCAGCCCTGAAACCCCTGCCCTGAAACTCCTGCCCTGAAACTCCTGTGCGGAATCTCCAGCCCTGAATCTCAGGCCCTGAAACTCCTGCCCTGAATCTCATGCCCTGAATCTCCTGCACTGAATCTCATGCTCTGAAACACCTGCCCAGAATCTCATGCACAGAAACTCCTGCCCTGAATCTCATGCCCTGAAACACCAGCTTTGAAACTCATACCCTGATTCTCATGCCCTGAAACTCCTGCCCTGAAACTCATACCCTGAAACTCTTGCCCTGGATCTCCTGCCCTGAAACTCATGCCCTGAATCTCCTGCCCTGAATTTCATGCCCTGAAACGCAAGCCCTGAAAGTCCTGCCCTCAATCTCCTGCCCTGAAACTCATGCCCTCAATCACATGCCCTGAAACTCCAGCCCTGAATCTCATGTCGTGAAACTCCAGCCCTGAATCTCATGCCCTGAAACTCCTGCACTGAAACTCCTGCCTTGAAACTCATGCCCTGATTCTCATGCCCTGAAACTCCTGCCCTGAAAGTGCTGCCCTGAAACTAATGCCCTAAATTTCATGCCCTGAAACTGAAGAACTGAATCTCATGCCCTGAAACTACTGCCCTGAATGTTCTGCCCTGAAACTCCTGCCCTGAATCTCCTGCCCTTAAACTCCTGCCCTGAATCTCATAGCCCTGAAACTACTACCCTGAATCTCATGCCCTGAAACTAATGCCCTGAATCTCCGGCCCTGAAACTCCGGCACTGAATCTCCTGCCCTGAATCTCATGCACTGAAACTCCTGCCCTGAAACTGCTGCCCTGAATCTCAAGCCCTGAAACCACAGTCCTGAATCTCAGGCCCTGAAAAGAAAGCCCTGAATCTCATGCCCTGAAACTCCTGAATAAAACTGCTGCCTAAAAACTGCTGCACTGAAACCATTGCACTGAAACCCCTGCCCTGAATCTCCTGCCCTGAATCTCCTGCCCTGATACTCCTGCCCTAAATTTCCAGCCCTAAATCTCCTGCCCTAAATCTCCTGCCCTGAGACTACATCCCTGAATCTCCTGCCCTGAATCTGCTGCGCTGGAACTCCTGCCCAGAAAATCCTGCACAGAAACTCCTGCTCTGAAACTCATACCCTGAATCTGCTGCCCTGAATCTACTGTCCTGTAACTTCTGCCCTGTAACTCCTGCTCTGAAACTCATGCCCTGAATCAGCTGCTCTGAATCTCCTGCACTGAAATTCCTACCATGAAACTGCTGTCCTGAAACTCCCGCCCTGAAACTCCAACCATGAAACTCCAGCCCTGAAACTCCTGTGCTGAAAGTCCTACCTGAAACTCCTGCCCTGAAATTCCTGCCCAGAAACTCCTGTACTGAAGCTCAAGCCTGAATCACCTGCCTTGAATCTAGTGCCCTGAATCACATGCCCTGAAACAGCTGATCTGAAACTCCTGTTCTGAATCTCAGGCGCTGAAACTGCTAACCTGAATCTCATGCCCTGAAACACCTGCCCTGAATCTCATGCCCTGAAACTCCTGCCCTGAATCTCATGCCCTGAAACTCATGCCCTGAATCCCCTGCCCTGAATCTCCTGCCCTGAAACTCATGCCCTGAAACTCCTGCTCTGAAACTCCTGCGCTGAATCATATGCCCTGAAACTTCTGCCCTGAATCTCCTGCCCTGAAACTCGAGCCCTGAAACTCCAGCCCTGAAACCCCTGCCCTGAAACTCCTGCCCTGAAACTCCTGTGCGGAATCTCCAGCCCTGAATCTCAGGCCCTGAAACTCCTGCCCTGAATCTCATGCCCTGAATCTCCTGCACTGAATCTCATGCTCTGAAACACCTGCCCACAATCTCATGCACAGAAACTCCTGCCCTGAATCTCATGCCCTGAAACACCAGCTTTGAAACTCATACCCTGATTCTCATGCCCTGAAACTCCTGCCCTGAAACTCATACCCTGAAACTCTTGCCCTGGATCTCCTGCCCTGAAACTCATGCCCTGAATCTCCTGCCCTGAATTTCATGCCCTGAAACGCAAGCCCTGAAAGTCCTGCCCTCAATCTCCTGCCCTGAAACTCATGCCCTCAATCACATGCCCTGAAACTCCAGCCCTGAATCTCATGTCGTGAAACTCCAGCCCTGAATCTCATGCCCTGAAACTCCTGCACTGAAACTCCTGCCTTGAAACTCATGCCCTGATTCTCATGCCCTGAAACTCCTGCCCTGAAAGTGCTGCCCTGAAACTAATGCCCTAAATTTCATGCCCTGAAACTGAAGCCCTGAATCTCATGCCCTGAAACTACTGCCCTGAATGTTCTGCCCTGAAACTCCTGCCCTGAATCTCCTGCCCTTAAACTCCTGCCCTGAATCTCATAGCCCTGAAACTACTACCCTGAATCTCATGCCCTGAAACTAATGCCCTGAATCTCCGGCCCTGAAACTCCGGCACTGAATCTCCTGCCCTGAATCTCATGCACTGAAACTCCTGCCCTGAAACTGCTGCCCTGAATCTCAAGCCCTGAAACCACAGTCCTGAATCTCAGGCCCTGAAAAGAAAGCCCTGAATCTCATGCCCTGAAACTCCTGCCCGAAACTTCTGCCCTGAAACTCATGCCCTGAATCTCCGGCCCTGAAACTCCTGCACTGAATCTCCTGCCCTGAATCTCCTGTCCTTAAACTCATGCCCTGAAACTCGTGCACTGTAACTTCTGCCCTGAATCTCATGCCGTGAAAATCCTGCCCTGAAACTCCTGCACTGAATCTGCAGCCCTGAATCTCATGCAGTGAAACTCTTGCCCTGAATTTCATGCCCTGAAATTCCTGCCTTGAAACTCATGCCCTGATTCTCGTACCCTGAAACTCCTGCCCTGAAACTGCTGCCCTGAACTGCTGCCCTGAAACTAAAGCCCTGAATCTCATGCCCTGAAACTCTTGCCCAGATTCTCCTGCCCTGAAATTCATGCCCTGAATCTCCTGCCCTGAATTTCATTCCCTGAAACGCAAGCCCTGAAACTCCTGCCCTCAATCTCCTGCCCTGAAACTAATGCCCTCAATCACATGCCCTGAAACTCCATCCCTGAATCTCATGCCGTGAAACCCCAGCCCTGAATCTCATGCCCTGAAACTCTTGCCCTGAAACTGCTGCACTGAATCTCCTGCCTTGAAACTCATGCCCTGATTCTCATGCCCTGAAACTCCTGCCCTGAAAATGCTGCCCTGAATCTAATGCCCTAAATTTCATGTCCTGAAACTGAAGCCCTAAATCTCATGCCCTGAAACTAATGCCCTGAATGTTCTGCCCTGAAACTCATACCCTGAAACTCATGCCCTGAAACTCGTGCATTGAAACACCTGCCCTGAAACTCATGCCCTGAATCTCATGCCCAGAAACTCCTGCCCTGAAACTCCAGCCCTGAAACTGCGGCCCTGAATCTCATGCCCTGAAACTCCTGCACTGAAACTCCTGCCTTCAAACTCATGCCCTGATACTCATGCCCTGAAACTCCTGCCCTGAAACTGCTGCCCTGAAACTTCGGCCCTGAAACTCCTGCCCTGAATCTCCTGCCCTGATACTCCTGCCCTAAATTTCCAGCCCTAAATCTCCTGCCCTGAGACTACATCCCTGAAACTCTTGCCCTGCATCTGCTGCGCTGGAACTCCTGCCCAGAAACTCATACTCTGAATCTGCTGTCCTGAATCTACTGCCCTGTAACTCCTGCCCTGAAACTCATGCCCTGCATCAGCTGCTCTCAATCTCCTGCACTGAAATTCCTACCATGAAACTGCTGTCCTGAAACTCCCGCCCTGAAACTCCAACCATGAAACTCCAGCCCTGAAACTTCTGCGCTGAAAGTCCTACCTGAAACTCCTGCCCTGAAATTCCTGCCCAGAAACTCCTGTACTGAAGCTCCTGCCTGAATCACCTGCCTTGAATCTAGTGCCCTGAATCACATGCCCTGAAACAGCTGATCTGAAACTCCTGTTCTGAATCTCAGGCGCTGAAACTCCTGTCCTGAATCTCCTGCCCTGAAACTCCAGCCCTGAAACCCCTACCCTGAAACTCCTGTGCAGAATCTCCAGCACTGTATCTCAGGCCCTGAAGCTCTTGCCCTGAATCTCCTGCCCTGAAACTCAAGCCCTGAATCTCATGCCCAGTAACTCGAGCCCTGAAACTCCAGCCCTGAAACTTCTGCCCTGAAACTCCTGTGCAGAATCTCCAGCCCTTAATTTCATGCCCTGAAACGTCTTCCCTGAACCTCTTGTGCAGAAACTCTTGCCCTGAAACTCCTGCCATGAATCTCATGCCCTAAATCTCCTGCCCTGAATCTCATGCTCTGAAACACCTGCCCAGAATCTCATGCACTGACACTCTTGCCCTGAAACTGCTACCGTGAATCTCAAGCTCTGAAATCACAGTCCTGAAACTCATGCCCTGAAAATAAAGCCCTGAATCTCATGCCCTGAAACTCCTGCCCGAAACATCTGCCCTGAAACTCATGCCCTGAATCACATGCCATGAAACTCCTGCCCTGAGTCTCCTGCCCTTAAACTCATGCCCTGAAACTCAGGCCTGAAACTCGTGCACTGAAACTCCTGCCCTGAAACTCATGCCCTGAATCTCATGCCCAGACACTCCTGCCCTGAATCTGCAGCCCTGAATCTCATGCCGTGAAACTCCTGCCTTGAAACTCATGCCCTGATTCTCATGCCCCGAAACTCCTGCCCTGAAACTCCTGCCCTGAAACTCATGCCCTGAATCTCCTGCTCTGAATTTCATGCCCTGAAACGCAAGCGCTGAAACTCCTGCCCTTAAACTCATGCCCTCAATCACATGCCCTGAAACTCCAGCCCTGAATCGCATGCCGTGAAACTCCAGCCCTGAATATCATGCCCTGAAACTCCTGCACTGAAACTCCTGCCTTGAAACTCATGCCCTGATTCTCATGCCCTGAATCTCCTGCCCTGAAAGTGCTGCCCTGACACTAATGCCCTAAATTTCATGCCCTGAAACTGAAGCCCTGATTCTCATGCCCTGAAACTACTGCCCTGAATGTTCTGCCCTGAAACTCATGCCCTGAATCTCTTGCCCAGAAACTCCTGCCCTGAAACTCCTGCCCTGAATCTTCTGCCCTTAAACTCCTGCCCTGAATCTCAAGCCCTGAAACTACTACCCAGAATCTCATGCCCTGAAACTCATGCCCTGAATCACATGCCATGAAACTCCTGCCCTGAGTCTCCTGCCCTGAATCTCATGCTCTGAAACACCTGCCCTGAAACTCCTGCCCTGAATCTGCTGCCCTGAAACTAATGCCCTGAATCTCAAGCCCAGAAACCACAGTCCTGGATCTCATGCCCTGAAAATAAAGCCCTGAATCACATGCCCTGAAGCTCCTGCCCGAAACTTCTGCCCTGAAACTTATGCCCTGAATCACATTCCATGAAACTCCTGCCCTGAGTCTCCTGCCCTTAAACTCATGCCCTGAAACTCCTGCCCTGAAACTCATGCCCTGAATCTCATGCCCAGAAACTCCTGCCCTGAAACTCCTGCACTGAATCTGCAGCCCTGAATCTCATGCCGTGAAACTCCTGCCCTGAATCTCATGCCCTGAAAGTCCTGCTTTGAAACTCATGCCCTGATTCTCATGCCCTGAAACTCCTGCCCTGAAACTGCTGCCCTGAACTGCTGCGCTGAAACTAAAGTCCTGAATCTCATGCCCTGAAACTCTTGCCCTGAATCTCCTGCCCTGAAAGTGATGCCCTGAATCTCATGCCCTGAAACTAATGCCCTGAATCTCCTGCCCTGAAACTCCTGCCCTGAATCTCCTGCCATTAAACTACTGCCCTGAATCTCAAGACCTGAAACTAATGCACTGTATCTCCGGCCCTGAAACTGCTGCCCTGAATCTCCTGCCCTGAATGTCTTGTGTAGAAACTCCTGCACTGAAACTCCTGCCCTGAAACTGCTGCCCTGAAACTAATGCCCTGAATCTCCGGCCCTGAATCTCCTGCCCTGAATCTCCTGCACTGAAACTTCTGCCCTTAAACTCCTGCCCTGAATCTCAAGCCCTGAAACTCTTGCACTGAAATTCCTGCCTTAGAACTCATGCCCTGATTCTCATGCCCTGAAACTTCTGCCCTGAAAGTGCTGCCCTGAATCTAATGCCCTAAATTTCATGCCCTGAAACTGAAGCCCTGAATCTCATGCCCTGAAACTACTGCCCTGAATGTTCTGCCCTAAAACTCATGCCCTGAATCTCATGCCCAGAAACTCCTGCCCTGAAACTCCTGCCCTGAATCTCCTGCCCTTAAACTCCTGCCTTGAATCTCAAGCCCTGAAACTACTACCCTGAATCTCATGCCCTGAAACTACTGCCCTGAATCTCTGGCCCTGAAACTCCTGCACTGAATCTCCTGCCCTGAATCTCCTGCCCTTAAACTCCTGCCCTGAATCTCAAGCCCTGAAACTACGACCCTGAATCTCATGCCCTGAAACCAATGCCCTGAGTCTCCTGCCCTGAATCTCATGCTCTGAAACACCTGCCCTGAAACTCCTGCCCTGAAACTGCTGCCCGGAAACTAATGCCCTGAATCTCAAGCCCTGAAACTCCTGCCCTGAAACTGCTGCCCTGAACTGCTGCGCTGAAACTAAAGTCCTGAATCTCATGCCCTGAAACTCTTGCCCTGAATCTCCTGCCCTGAAAGTGATGCCCTGAATCTCTTGCCCTGAATTTCATGCCCTGAAACGCAAGCCCTGAAACTCCTGCCCTGAATCTCCTGCCCTGAAACTCCTGCCCTGAATCTCCTGCCCTTAAACTGCTGCCTTGAATCTCAAGACCTGAAACTAATGCACTGTATCTCCGGCCCTGAAACTCCTGCCCTGAATCTCATGCCCTGAACTTCCTGCCCTGAATGTCTTGTGTAGAAACTCCTGCATTGAAACTCCTGCCCTGAAACTGCTGCCCTGAAACTAATGCCCTGAATCTCCGGCCCTGAATCTCCTGCCCTGAATCTCCTGCCCTGAAACTTCTGCCCTTAAACTCCTGCCCTGAATCTCAAGCCCTGAAACTACTACCCTGAATCTGCTGCCCTGAAACTAATGCCCTGAATCTCAAGCCCAGAAACCACAGTCCTGAATCTCATGCCCTGAAAATAAAGCCCTGAATCACATGCCCTGAAGCTCCTGCCCGAAACTTCTGCCCTGAAACTTATGCCCTGAATCACATTCCATGAAACTCCTGCCCTGAGTCTCCTGCCCTTAAACTCATGCCCTGAAACTCCTGCCCTGAAACTTATGCCCTGAATCTCATGCCCAGAAACTCCTGCCCTGAAACTCCTACCCTGAAACTGCAGCACTGAATCTCATGCCGTGAAACTCCTGCCCTGAATCTCATGCCCTGAAAGTCCTGCTTTGAAACTCATGCCCTGATTCTCATGCCCTGAAACTCCTGCCCTGAAACTGCTGCCCTGAACTGCTGCGCTGAAACTAAAGTCCTGAATCTCATGCCCTGAAACTCTTGCCCTGAATCTCCTGCCCTGAAAGTGATGCCCTGAATCTCATGCCCTGAAACTAATGCCCTGAATCTCCTGCCCTGAAACTCCTGCCCTGAATCTCCTGCCATTAAACTACTGCCCTGAATCTCAAGACCTGAAACTAATGCACTGTCTCTCCGGCCCTGAAACTGCTGCCCTGAATCTCCTGCCCTGAATGTCTTGTGTAGAAACTCCTGCACTGAAACTCCTGCCCTGAAACTGCTGCCCTGAAACTGAAGCCCTGAATCTCATGCCCTGAAACTACTGCCCTGAATGTTCTGCCCTAAAACTCATGCCCTGAATCTCATGCCCAGAAACTCCTGCCCTGAAACTCCTGCCCTGAATCTCCTGCCCTTAAACTCCTGCCTTGAATCTCAAGCCCTGAAACTACTACCCTGAATCACATGCCCTGAAACTCATGCCCTGATTCTCATGCCCTGAAACTCCTGCCCTGAAACTGCTGCCCTGAACTGCTGCGCTGAAACTAAAGTCCTGAATCTCATGCCCTGAAACTCTTGCCCTGAATCTCCTGCCCTGAAAGTGATGCCCTGAATCTCATGCCCAGAAACTAATGCCCTGAATCTCCTGCCCTGAAACTCCTGCCCTGAATCTCCTGCCATTAAACTACTGCCCTGAATCTCAAGACCTGAAACTAATGCACTGTATCTCCGGCCCTGAAACTGCTGCCCTGAATCTCCTGCCCTGAATGTCTTGTGTAGAAACTCCTGCACTGAAACTCCTGCCCTGAAACTGCTGCCCTGAAACTAATGCCCTGAATCTCCGGCCCTGAATCTCCTGCCCTGAATCTCCTGCACTGAAACTTCTGCCCTTAAACTCCTGCCCTGAATCTCAAGCCCTGAAACTCTTGCACTGAAATTCCTGCCTTAGACCTCATGCCCTGATTCTCATGCCCTGAAACTTCTGCCCTGAAAGTGCTGCCCTTAATCTAATGCCCTAAATTTCATGCCCTGAAACTGAAGCCCTGAATCTCATGCCCTGAAACTACTGCCCTGAATGTTCTGCCCTAAAACTCATGCCCTGAATCTCATGCCCAGAAACTCCTGCCCTGAAACTCCTGCCCTGAATCTCCTGCCCTTAAACTCCTGCCTTGAATCTCAAGCCTGAAACTACTACCCTGAATCTCATGCCCTGAAACTAATGCCCTGAATCTCTGGCCCTGAAACTCCTGCACTGAATCTCCTGCCCTGAATCTCCTGCCCTTAAACTCCTGCCCTGAATCTCAAGCCCTGAAACTACGACCCTGAATCTCATGCCCTGAAACCAATGCCCTGAGTCTCCTGCTCTGAATCTCATGCACTGAAACTCCTGCCCTGAAACTGCTGCCCTGAATCTCAAGCCCTGAAACCACAGTCCTGAATCTCATGCCCTGAACATAAAGCCCTGTATATCATGCCCTGAAACACCTGCCCGAAACTCCTGCCCTTAAACTCATGCCCTGAAAATCATGCCCGGAAACTCGTGCACGGTAACTCCTGCCCTGAAACTCATGACCTGAATCTCATGCCCAGAAACTCCTGCCCTGAAGCTCCTGCACTGAAACTGCAGCCCTGAATCTCATACCGTGAAACTCCTGCCCTGAATCCCATGCCCTGAAACTCCTGCCTTGAAACTCATGCCCTGATTCTCATGCCCTGAAACTCCTGCCCTGAAACTGCTGCCCTGAACTGCTGCCCTGAAACTAAAGCCCTGAATCTCATGCCCTGAAACTCTTGCCCAGATTCTCCTGCCCTGAAATTCATGCCGTGAATCTCCAGCCCTGAATCTCATGCCCTGAAACTCCTGCACTGAAATCCCTTCCTTAGAACTCATGCCCTGATTCTCATGCCCTGAAACTCCTGCCCTGAAAGTGCTGCCCTGAATCTAATGCCCTAAATTTCATGCCCTGAAACTGAAGCCCTGAATCTCATGCCCTGAAACTACTGCCCTGAATGCTCTGCCCTGAAACTCATGCCCTGAATCTCATGCCCAGAAACTCCTGCCCTGAAACTCCTGCCCTGAATCTCCTGCCCTTAAACTCCTGCCTTGAATCTCAAGCCCTGAAACTACTACCCTGAATCTCATGCCCTGAAACTACTGCCCTGAATCTCCGGCCCTGAAACTCCTGCACTGAATCTCCTGCCCTGAATCTCCTGCCCTTAAACTCCTGCCCTGAATCTCAAGCCCTGAAACTACGACCCTGAATCTCATGTCCTGAAACCAATGCCCTGAGTCTCCTGCCCTGAATCTCATGCTCTGAAACACCTGCCCTGAAACTCCTGCCCTGAATCTGCTGCCCTGAAACAAATGCCCTGAATCTCAAGCCCAGAAACTACAGTCCTGAATCTCATGCCCTGAAAATAAAGCCCTGAATCACATGCCCTGAAGCTCCTGCCCGAAACTTCTGCCCTGAAACTTATGCCCTGAATCACATTCCATGAAACTCCTGCCCTGAGTCTCCTGCCCTTAAACTCATGCCCTGAAACTCCTGCCCTGAAACTCATGCCCTGAATCTCATGCCCAGAAACTCCTGCCCTGAAACTCCTACCCTGAAACTGCAGCACTGGATCTCATGCCGTGAAACTCCTGCCCTGAATCTCATGCCCTGAAAGTCCTGCTTTGAAACTCATGCCCTGATTCTCATGCCCTGAAACTCCTGCCCTGAAACTGCTGCCCTGAACTGCTGCGCTGAAACTAAAGTCCTGAATCTCATGCCCTGAAACTCTTGCCCTGAATCTCCTGCCCTGAAAGTGATGCCCTGAATCTCTTGCCCTGAATTTCATGCCCTGAAAAGCAAGCCCTGAAACTCCTGCCCTGAATCCCCTGCCCTGAAACTCCTGCCCTGAATCTCCTGCCATTAAACTACTGCCCTGAATCTCAAGACCTGAAACTAATGCACTGTATCTCCGGCCCTGAAACTGCTGCCCTGAATCTCCTGCCCTGAATGTCTTGTGTAGAAACTCCTGCACTGAAACTCCTGCCCTGAAACTGCTGCCCTGAAACTAATGCCCTGAATCTCCGGCCCTGAATCTCCTGCCCTGAATCTCCTGCACTGAAACTTCTGCCATTAAACTCCTGCCCTGAATCTCAAGCCCTGAAACTCTTGCACTGAAATTCCTGCCTTAGAACTCATGCCCTGATTCTCATGCCCTGAAACTTCTGCCCTGAAAGTGCTGCCCTGAATCTAATGCCCTAAATTTCATGCCCTGAAACTGAAGCCCTGAATCTCATGCCCTGAAACTACTGCCCTGAATGTTCTGCCCTAAAACTCATGCCCTGAATCTCATGCCCAGAAACTCCTGCCCTGAAACTCCTGCCCTGAATCTCCTGCCCTTAAACTCCTGCCTTGAATCTCAAGCCCTGAAACTACTACCCTGAATCTCATGCCCTGAAACTAATGCCCTGAATCTCTGGCCCTGAAACTCCTGCACTGAATCTCCTGCCCTGAATCTCCTGCCCTTAAACTCCTGCCCTGAATCTCAAGCCCTGAAACTACGACCCTGAATCTCATGCCCTGAAACCAATGCCCTGAGTCTCCTGCCCTGAATCTCATGCTCTGAAACACCTGCCCTGAAACTCCTGCCCTGAAACTGCTGCCCGGAAACTAATGCCCTGAATCTCAAGCTCTGAAACTCCTGCCCTGAAACTGCTGCCCTGAACTGCTGCGCTGAAACTAAAGTCCTGAATCTCATGCCCTGAAACTCTTGCCCTGAATCTCCTGCCCTGAAAGTGATGCCCTGAATCTCTTGCCCTGAATTTCATGCCCTGAAACGCAAGCCCTGAAACTCCTGCCCTGAATCTCCTGCCCTGAAACTCCTGCCCTGAATCTCCTGCCCTTAAACTACTGCCCTGAATCTCAAGACCTGAAACTAATGCACTGTATCTCCGGCCCTGAAACTCCTGCCCTGAATCTCATGCCCTGAACCTCCTGCCCTGAATGTCTTGTGTAGAAACTCCTGCACTGAAACTCCTGCCCTGAAACTGCTGCCCTGAAACTAATGCCCTGAATCTCCTGCCCTGAAACTTCTGCCCTTAAACTCCTGCCCTGAATCTCAAGCCCTGAAACTACTACCCTGAATCTGCTGCCCTGAAACTAATGCCCTGAATCTCAAGCCCAGAAACCACAGTCCTGAATCTCATGCCCTGAAAATAAAGCCCTGAATCACTTGCCCTGAAGCTCCTGCCCGAAACTTCTGCCCTGAAACTTATGCCCTGAATCACATTCCATGAAACTCCTGCCCTGAGTCTCCTGCCCTTAAACTCATGCCCTGAAACTCCTGCCCTGAAACTCATGCCCTGAATCTCATGCCCAGAAACTCCTGCCCTGAAACACCTACCCTGAAACTGCAGCACTGAATCTCATGCCGTGAAACTCCTGCCCTGAATCTCATGCCCTGAAAGTCCTGCTTTGAAACTCATGCCCTGATTCTCATGCCCTGAAACTCCTGCCCTGAAACTGCTGCCCTGAACTGCTGCGCTGAAACTAAAGTCCTGAATCTCATGCCCTGAAACTCTTGCCCTGAATCTCCTGCCCTGAAAGTGATGCCCTGAATCTCATGCCCTGAAACTAATGCCCTGAATCTCCTGCCCTGAAACTCCTGCCCTGAATCTCCTGCCATTAAACTACTGCCCTGAATCTCAAGACCTGAAACTAATGCACTGTATCTCCGGCCCTGAAACTGCTGCCCTGAATCTCCTGCCCTGAATGTCTTGTGTAGAAACTCCTGCACTGAAACTCATGCCCTGAATCACATGCCTTGAAACTCCTGCCCCGAATCTCCTGTCCTGAAACTCATGCCCTGAATCACATGCCATGAAACTTCTTCCCTGAGTCTCTTGCCCTAAATCTCTTGTGCAAAAACTCCTGCACTGAAACTCCTTCCCTGAAACTCATGCCCTGAATCACATGCCCTGAAACTCCTGCCCTGAATCTCCTGCACTGAAACTTCTGCCATTAAACTCCTGCCCTGAATCTCAAGCCCTGAAACTCTTGCACTGAAATTCCTGCCTTAGAACTCATGCCCTGATTCTCATGCCCTGAAACTTCTGCCCTGAAAGTGCTGCCCTTAATCTAATGCCCTAAATTTCATGCCCTGAAACTGAAGCCCTGAATCTCATGCCCTGAAACTACTGCCCTGAATGTTCTGCCCTAAAACTCATGCCCTGAATCTCATGCCCAGAAACTCCTGCTCTGAAACTCCTGCCCTGAATCTCCTGCCCTTAAACTCCTGCCTTGAATCTCAAGCCCTGAAACTACTACCCTGAATCTCATGCCCTGAAACTAATGCCCTGAATCTCTGGCCCTGAAACTCCTGCACTGAATCTCCTGCCCTGAATCTCCTGCCCTTAAACTCCTGCCCTGAATCTCAAGCCCTGAAACTACGACCCTGAATCTCATGCCCTGAAACCAATGCCCTGAGTCTCCTGCCCTGAATCTCATGCACTGAAACTCCTGCCCTGAAACTGCTGCCCTGAATCTCAAGCCCTGATACCACAGTCCTGAATCTCATGCCCTGAACATAAAGCCCTGTATATCATGCCCTGAAACACCTGCCCGAAACTCCTGCCCTTAAACTCATGCCCTGAAAATCATGCCCGGAAACTCGTGCACGGTAACTCCTGCCCTGAAACTCATGACCTGAATCTCATGCCCAGAAACTCCTGCCCTGAAGCTCCTGCACTGAAACTGCAGCCCTGAATCTCATACCGTGAAACTCCTGCCCTGAATCTCATGCCCTGAAACTCCTGCCTTGAAACTCATGCCCTGATTCTCATGCCCTGAAACTCCTGCCCTGAAACTGCTGCCCTGAACTGCTGCCCTGAAACTAAAGCCCTGAATCTCATGCCCTGAAACTCTTGCCCAGATTCTCCTGCCCTGAAACTCATGCCGTGAATCTCCAGCCCTGAATCTCATGCCCTGAAACTCCTGCACTGAAATTCCTTCCTTAGAACTCATGCCCTGATTCTCATGCCCTGAAACTCCTGCCCTGAAAGTGCTGCCCTGAATCTAATGCCCTAAATTTCATGCCCTGAAACTGAAGCCCTGAATCTCATGCCCTGAAACTACTGCCCTGAATGCTCTGCCCTGAAACTCATGCCCTGAATCTCATGCCCAGAAACTCCTGCCCTGAAACTCCTGCCCTGAATCTCCTGCCCTTAAACTCCTGCCTTGAATCTCAAGCCCTGAAACTACTACCCTGAATCTCATGCCCTGAAACTACTGCCCTGAATCTCCGGCCCTGAAACTCCTGCACTGAATCTCCTGCCCTGAATCTCCTGCCCTTAAACTCCTGCCCTGAATCTCAAGCCCTGAAACTACGACCCTGAATCTCATGTCCTGAAACCAATGCCCTGAGTCTCCTGCCCTGAATCTCATGCTCTGAAACACCTGCCCTGAAACTCCTGCCCTGAATCTGCTGCCCTGAAACTAATGCCCTGAATCTCAAGCCCAGAAACCACAGTCCTGAATCTCATGCCCTGAAAATAAAGCCCTGAATCACATGCCCTGAAGTTCCTGCCCGAAACTTCTGCCCTGAAACTTATGCCCTGAATCACATTCCATGAAACTCCTGCCCTGAGTCTCCTGCCCTTAAACTCATGCCCTGAAACTCCTGCCCTGAAACTCATGCCCTGAATCTCATGCCCAGAAACTCCTGCCCTGAAACTCCTACCCTGAAACTGCAGCACTGGATCTCATGCCGTGAAACTCCTGCCCTGAATCTCATGCCCTGAAAGTCCTGCTTTGAAACTCATGCCCTGATTCTCATGCCCTGAAACTCCTGCCCTGAAACTGCTGCCCTGAACTGCTGCGCTGAAACTAAAGTCCTGAATCTCATGCCCTGAAACTCTTGCCCTGAATCTCCTGCCCTGAAAGTGATGCCCTGAATTTCATGCCCTGAAAAGCAAGCCCTGAAACTCCTGCCCTGAATCTCCTGCCCTGAAACTCCTGCCCTGAATCTCCTGCCATTAAACTACTGCCCTGAATCTCAAGACCTGAAACTAATGCACTGTATCTCCGGCCCTGAAACTGCTGCCCTGAATCTCCTGCCCTGAATGTCTTGTGTAGAAACTCCTGCACTGAAACTCCTGCCCTGAAACTGCTGCCCTGAAACTAATGCCCTGAATCTCCGGCCCTGAATCTCCTGCCCTGAATCTCCTGCACTGAAACTTCTGCCCTTAAACTCCTGCCCTGAATCTCAAGTCCTGAAACTCTTGCACTGAAATTCCTGCCTTAGAACTCATGCCCTGATTCTCATGCCCTGAAACTTCTGCCCTGAAAGTGCTGCCCTGAATCTAATGCCCTGAATTTCATGCCCTGAAACTGAAGCCCTGAATCTCATGCCCTGAAACAACTGCCCTGAATGTTCTGCCCTAAAACTCATGCCCTGAATCTCATGCCCAGAAACTCCTGCCCTGAAACTCCTGCCCTGAATCTCCTGCCCTTAAACTCCTGCCTTGAATCTCAAGCCCTGAAACTACTACCCTGAATCTCATGCCCTGAAACTAATGCCCTGAATCTCGTGCCCTGAATCACATGCCATGAAACTCCTGCCCTGAGTCTCCTGCCCTTAAACTCAAGCCCTGAAACTCATGCCCTGAAACTCGTGCACTGAAACTCCTGCCTTCAAACTCATGCCCTGATTCTCATGCCCTGAAACACTGCCCTGAAACTGCTGCCCTGAAACTAATGCCCTGAATCTCCGGCCCTGAAACTCATGCCCTGAATCTCATGCCCAGAAACTCCTGCCCTGAAACTCCAGCCCTGAAACTGCGGCCCTGAATCTCATGCCGTGAAACTCCTGCCCTGAATCTCATGCCCTGAAACTCCTGCCCTGAATCTCATGCCCTGAAACTCCTGCCCTGAATCTCCTGCCCTGATACTCCTGCCCTAAATTTCCAGCCCTAAATCTCCTGCCCTGAGACTACATCCCTGAAACTCTTGCCCTGCATCTGCTGCGCTGGAACTCCTGCCCAGAAACTCCTGCACAGAAACTCCTGCCCTGAAACTCATACTCTGAATCTGCTGTCCTGAATCTACTGCTCTGTAACTCCTGCCCTGAAACTCATGCCCTGCATCAGCTGCTCTCAATCTCCTGCACTCAAATTCCTACCATGAAACTGCTGTCCGGAAACTCCCGCACTGAAACTCCAACCATGAAACTCCAGCCCTGAAACTTCTGCGCTGAAAGTCCTACCTGAAACTCCTGCCCAGAAATTCCTGCCCAGAAACTCCTGTACTGAAGCTCCTGCCTGAAGCACCTGCCTTGAATTTAGTGCCCTGAATCACATGCCCTGAAACAGCTGATCTGAAACTTCTGTTCTGAATCTCAGGCGCAGAAACTCCTGTCCTGAATCTCCTGCCCTGAAACTCGAGCCCTGAAACTCCAGCCCTGAAACCTCTGCCCTGAAACTCCTGTGCAGAATCTCCAGCACTGTATCTCAGGCCCTGAAGCTCTTGCCCTGAATCTCCTGCCCTGAAACTCAAGCCCTGAATCTCATGCCCAGTAACTCGAGCCCTGAAACTCCAGCCCTGAAACTTCTGCCCTGAAACTCCTGTGCAGAATCTCCAGCCCTTAATTTCATGCCCTGAAACGTCTTCCCTGAACCTCTTGTGCAGAAACTCTTGCCCTGAAACTCCTGCCCTGAATCTCATGCCCTAAATCTCCTGCCCTGAATCTCATGCTCTGAAACACCTGCCCAGAATCTCATGCACTGACACTCTTGCCCTGAAACTGCTACCGTGAATCTCAAGCCCTGAAATCACAGTCCTGAAACTCATGCCCTGAAAATAAAGCCCTGAATCTCATGCCCTGAAACTCCTGCCCGAAACATCTGCCCTGAAACTCATGCCCTGAATCACATGCCATGAAACTCCTGCCCTGAGTCTCCTGCCCTTAAACTCCTGCCCTGAATCTCAAGCCCAGAAACCACAGTCCTGAATCTCATGCCCTGAAGCTCCTGCCCGAAACTTCTGCCCTGAAACTTATGCCCTGAATCACATTCCATGAAACTCCTGCCCTGAGTCTCCTGCCCTTAAACTCATGCCCTGAAACTCCTGCCCTGAAACTCATGCCCTGAATCTCATGCCCAGAAACTCCTGCCCTGAAACTCCTACCCTGAAACTGCAGCACTGAATCTCATGCCGTGAAACTCCTGTCCTGAATCTCATGCCCTGAAAGTCCTGCTTTGAAACTCATGCCCTGATTCTCATGCCCTGAAACTCCTGCCCTGAAACTGCTGCCCTGAACTGCTGCGCTGAAACTAAAGTCCTGAATCTCATGCCCTGAAACTCTTGCCCTGAATCTCCTGCCCTGAAAGTGATGCCCTGAATCTCTTGCCCTGAATTTCATGCCCAGAAACTTCTGCCCTGAAAGTGCTGCCCTGAATCTAATGCCCTAAATTTCATGCCCTGAAACTTCTGCCCTGAAAGTGCTGCCCTGAATCTAATGCCCTAAATTTCATGCCCTGAAACTGAAGCCCTGAATCTCATGCCCTGAAACTACTGCCCTGAATGTTCTGCCCTAAAACTCATGCCCTGAATCTCATGCCCAGAAACTCCAGCCCTGAAACTCCTGACCTGAATCTCCTGCCCTTAAACTCCTGCCTTGAATCTCAAGCCCTGAAACTACTACCCTGAATCTCATGCCCTGAAACTAATGCCCTGAATCTCCGGCCCTGAAACTCCTGCACTGAATCTCCTGTGCAGAATCTCCAGCCCTTAATTTCATGCCCTGAAACGTCTTCCCTGAACCTCTTGTGCAGAAACTCTTGCCCTGAAACTCCTGCCCTGAATCTCATGCCCTAAATCTCCTGCCCTGAATCTCATGCTCTGAAACACCTGCCCAGAATCTCATGCACTGACACTCTTGCCCTGAAACTGCTACCGTGAATCTCAAGCCCTGAAATCACAGTCCTGAAACTCATGCCCTGAAAATAAAGCCCTGAATCTCATGCCCTGAAACTCCTGCCCGAAACATCTGCCCTGAAACTCATGCCCTGAATCACATGCCATGAAACTCCTGCCCTGAGTCTCCTGCCCTTAAACTCCTGCCCTGAATCTCAAGCCCAGAAACCACAGTCCTGAATCTCATGCCCTGAAGCTCCTGCCCGAAACTTCTGCCCTGAATCACATTCCATGAAACTCCTGCCCTGAGTCTCCTGCCCTTAAACTCATGCCCTGAAACTCCTGCCCTGAAACTCATGCCCTGAATCTCATGCCCAGAAACTCCTGCCCTGAAACTCCTACCCTGAAACTGCAGCACTGAATCTCATGCCGTGAAACTCCTGTCCTGAATCTCATGCCCTGAAAGTCCTGCTTTGAAACTCATGCCCTGATTCTCATGCCCTGAAACTCCTGCCCTGAAACTGCTGCCCTGAACTGCTGCGCTGAAACTAAAGTCCTGAATCTCATGCCCTGAAACTCTTGCCCTGAATCTCCTGCCCTGAAAGTGATGCCCTGAATCTCTTGCCCTGAATTTCATGCCCAGAAACTTCTGCCCTGAAAGTGCTGCCCTGAATCTAATGCCCTAAATTTCATGCCCTGAAACTTCTGCCCTGAAAGTGCTGCCCTGAATCTAATGCCCTAAATTTCATGCCCTGAAACTGAAGCCCTGAATCTCATGCCCTGAAACTACTGCCCTGAATGTTCTGCCCTAAAACTCATGCCCTGAATCTCATGCCCAGAAACTCCAGCCCTGAAACTCCTGACCTGAATCTCCT